>NC_089766.1:15981007-16008507 GCF_040412425.1 Macrobrachium rosenbergii | reverse complement strand
TCTCATAAGATTGAAGACCAATGGCTGCAGGGCATGGCGATAGACTCGCCTGAGCGTGATGTATCTGTCTGTTTTTTATTGTCCCCTCGAGGAACTTGTACCTCCTTCGATGACGCAATATCTTTCAGTGTCTGTCATTGTTGATAAGTATGGGTAGAATATTAGTTTGTTCTGTAAAGTAATTTGAGATGAGGTTGTCAGCCCCCACACTCCTCTTCATCCAGGTTGCGACCCACCACTGTTGGCTGACCACCATGTACATAATTCACACCTCATATCAACAGCTTCGCTTTGTATTGTAACGGAGCGTGCCTAGAGTGTTGCGTCTCGCCCTGGAATCGAACCCGAGATATCTGAAACCGAGGAATATTGACTCGTCTTATACCCTGTCAAAGTTGTGCCTTCTATCATTGTAATTTTATTATGACTGTTATTATTACATGTGGTTTGCCGCCATTTTTTCATATTTCTACGTAGACATTGTCCTTTCCGTCGCTAACAAATTTATTATTAGTGATTCCGTCACTTTTATAATTAGCTGATGGCACCTCCAATTTTCCTCCAGTTTTGGACATTCTCGAAATAAATCTCTTGGCATAAATCAAATCATAAGTCTGGACGTTGCACACACCAAGGAAATGAAAATATTGAAAAACCGGGGAAATTTGAACTTTTCTGTTATTGACAACTACATTAGTTCACGCTCAAGTTATCCTTCGTTATTTAGTGAATGTTATATTTAGGTTTTTAACAGTTGTTCGGTTTACCTCAGCGATTGTGACGCATTCCTAAACACAAAGGAATTTAAAGGAATAAAATAACTTGCATTGATTTACATATTCTAAACAAGTAAGAAAATTAATTTTTAGTGAATGTCTACATAAACTATTTGCCCTACGGGGAAATTGAATGGGAATATTTAAACTTCTCCCCTTTGTAAACATTCTGAAAATTCGATTCGTTCATCGTAAAAAAGAAACAAACAACAATGAAATGAAATTAAAACTTTTTCCATGTTACTGACAGAGCCGGTATCAGCTTCGCATACAAGACACGTTGTCTTCTTCCGGTAAACATCTACGTCGTGTTTGTGTGTCTGCGATTGACGGAGACCCCTCTTGGGTTACTGGTATGTGAGAGAGAGAGAGAGAGAGAGAGAGAGAGAGAGAGAGAGAGAGAGAGAGAGAGAGTGAGTTTGTGTGCATGCGTGCGTGTGTCCGTCCGCGCGTGCGGGTGACAGGTTGACCCGTTCGGGGAGGTAGCGGGTGGAATCTCATTAGGGCGCCTACCTGCCTATTACCTTCCGTCCCGTGTGTGTGTGTATTTTTTTTTTTATCTTTAGACTTTTGTTGGTTTTATTTTGTGTTTTTGTATGTGTGTGTTTTTTTACTTGTTTCAATGGTAATTTAACTTGTTTGAAGAACTGTGTGGAAAGGTATAGTTTAAACAAGAGATGTATATAACAAATGTAAATAAAACTAAAGGTACATAATTTTTTTTTACGAAAAAAAATAATGGCAATAAAGACAAATTTTAGGAATATTGCTGTAAAACCTCAGTATAAAATTCTGTGGAACGTAAATGAAAAACAGATCAAGAAATAAAATACAAACAAATAAAAATATGGTAAATGTTAACATCCGAGAATATAGCATAAGTAAATCAGAAAATTCCATTGTCATGAGTACTTGCCGTGAATGTCAGAATGTCCTGAAATATTCATTGGTGTTGAGTAAAGTTTTCTCAGGAAAGAACATTTTTCTTGTATTCGGTGGGATAATTATCCGATAAACTTTTTATTTCGAGGTGCCTGACTGCAGGTGTATAGATTTTGATAAAGATTTTGTGAATTTCTTATTTATTGGTTTGAAAACTCTGACTTTGTACAGTTCTCAGTTTGGTATTTTTTGACACTTTGAGAAGCCTGGCGTTGTTTATTTTTTTATTTTTTGTTTATTTACTTTTTCTTTAGCTTTTAATTTATTTTTTTATTTTTTGTTTACTTTCTCTAATCTTTTCTAAAATGCGTATGTCCTTCACGCTTTGAGGAGCCTGGCTTTTGACATACAAATTTTGATTGATATTTTGTGAATCATATATATTTGCTTGATGCTTTGAAATACTTGACTTGAAACGTATGGATTATATATATATTTTCCGAATTACACACTTCAGGGGTATTGCTGATTTTTCAATATTCATAAGCAGTAGGGATTAAAATTTACTCAAGGAAAAAGTTCACAATTATTTTTTTTTTTTGTGTGGTATTGTACAAACTTGCCGCTCTGAGGCCTCATTTCTGTTTAATAAGTACGATGGAGTATGATTTTAATTTTTATTTTGTTATTGTTGTTATTGTGGTTGTTTAATTTTTGAGATGCCTGAACGTGTGGATTTTGAAAAACCCTTTCTGAGTATCGGAAATATTTGCACGGACATTTCAGCATTCTCTAAAAAAAAAAAAAAAAAATTTATGGGCTAAATGAGAACCGATTACATTTCATTGTTGCATTTGACATTTTGAATTTTATTTAATATGAATATTTTGTTGACACGTATTAGATAAAACAGTTATGTAGCTTTTTTATTGTTATAAGTATAAAGGAGGGTTTTACTGCCTGGTGTTCTTGTCTTCAGTGCACCTCATGTGGTGCACTGTAGGCATTATTTAAGGGTCTTTGCAGCGTCCCTTCGGCTCCTAGCTGCAACCTCTTTCATTCCTTTTACTGTACCTCCGTTAATATTCTCTTTCCTCCATCTGAATTTCCACCCTCTCCAAACTATTGTTTCATAGTGCAGCTGCGAGGTTCTCCTACTGTTTCACCTTTCAGACCTCCTTACTGTTCATTTCCCTTTCAGCACTAAATGACCTCGTAGGTCCCAGCGCTTGGCCAGTAGCCTAAATTCCATATTCTATTCTGTCTTGTTTGCGGACTGCAGGAACACGCTGTGTTTTACTTGATCGCAAATCAAACGCGAAAATGATAAACTTGAAAGTTTGTCCATTTGATAATTGCATCTCATTTACCTTTAAAATCTGGGATTCCTAACCTTTTTGGGTTTTTGTTTATTTACTTATTTGTGTATGTATTTACTTCTTTATTGTTTTTTTTTTATACCTGTATCTTGGTTAGGGATCTGTTATAAAACCAGCGATGTTGAACCAACGAATATAATTGTAATTTCTCTCTCTCTCTCTCTCTCTCTCTCTCTCTCTCTCTCTCTCTCTCTCTCTCTCTCTCTCTCTCTCTCTCTCTCTCTGTGAGAAAAGAGCTTTATACAGAGAATGAAATGATGATTAAACCATTTAAACAGACTTAAGCAGTAAAGGACCTTAGGTATTCAAGAACATTCTAAGTGGCTTAACTTCCTATGAAGAGTCTTAGATGATTGAACGGACAGAAATCTCCCTCGTTATTTGGTTTGTCTCGAGAGGGGATGAATGTCTTTTTTCACGGCAACAAGGATGAAACAGGAGCCCGAATCTGTAGCTTTTAATCCTTAATGTGTCTTGTGTATAAATGCGTATGTGTTTTGTTTACATACACAAATGTATAATATTATATATATAATGTATATGTGTGTGTATTTGTGTAGGTGTGTGTTTGTGTGTGTGTGTGTGTGTGAGAGAGAGAGAGAGACAGAGACAGAGACAGGGACAGAGAGTATGCATGCGTTGTTAAGTGGATAAAAGGGTGTTTTGCATTCAGTGCTAATATCATTGACTTGACAGTTTCTACGTGCATGATCTCATTGCCAAAGCTCTCTCTCTCTCTCTCTCTCTCTCTCTCTCTCTCTCTCTCTCTCTCTCTCTCTCTCTCTCTCTCTCTCTCTGGAAAATATGCATTAAAGACCATCGGATCTGCCTCTTGGAAAAAGCTGATTATAAGATTAAATAATCACTGAAGAGGATAGAAAATCCTCCATTCTGGACATTTTCGTCATTATGGAAACACGTTGCGAACGTGTTACTTGTCGTTCGCGTTCGCGGGAATTGCGAATTCGAAAGTAAACGAATTTGATTTGTTATTGTGATCTTTCACTTCTCGACAATGGAAGTCGCTGATTTCTTCTGTACTTGAGAAATACTTTTTGTCACGTGAGAAATGCAGTTCACCCTTATAGTATTAGATTTTTTTTCCTCTCTCTCTCTCTCTCTCTCTCTCTCTCTCTCTCTCTCTCTCTCTCTCTCTCTCTCTCTCTCTTTTTATGAACCTTGCGTGTGTATCCTCCGCACTATAAAATGATTTTGTGATAAAAAAAAAATTCGTAAAAACACAGGAAAAAAATTAGAATTTTAAATGGTATTCATGAGACGGGTTAATTTAACATTACTGTTAAAATGTATAACTTAAAAATCCATCAAGAAGAAAAAATTTAATGATTAAAAATTAAAATTTGAAAACAAAATTAATTAAAATAATGAATCAAATTGATAAAACCATCAGGATTAAACAGTGGCTAGTTAAAGTATATAAAAAAAAGAAAATTGAAAAAGGATGAAAAACTCTCCAAACCAATTTTGCCGTAGTAGGCTTCAATTAGTGTGTGATGTGGAAAGATCAAAAGCTAAGATTTTCTGTGTTACGTCATCAAAGGAATTATAGGGATCGATCGCCGATTAGCCATCAAGGGAGGATGTTTTATGCTCTTAGGAAATTGGTGTCGTTTGATAAAGTGCGGCTGCTCTCTCTCTCTCTCTCTCTCTCTCTCTCTCTCTCTCTCTCTCTCTCTCTCTCTCTCAACACACACACACACAAAATCCCAGTCTCTCTTTCTTTTTTATCAAACCTAGATTTAGCAACGCTCTCTCTCTCTCTCTCTCTCTCTCTCTCTCTCTCTCTCTCTCTCTCTCTCTCTCTCTATATATATATATATATATATATATATATATATATATATATATATATATATATATATATATATATATATATACACACACAAACATATATGCGTATATATATACAGTATATTTAATATATTATATATAAATGACAACTCTAAACTCTAGTGGGTCGATTCGACTCCGAATGGAAGCAGCAGATTCAAATAGGTATTTTGGAGTAAATATTGCAAATTATGGTACTAAGAGAGAAGAGATAAGTGACAGAATATTAAAGGAGAAAAATGAAGTATTATTTGTCCAGATGATCAATGAGGAAACTGGGAGTGACCATAGAGGCCAACCTTGAAATGTATGATGGGACTGTTGAGCCAACTCCTCTGTAGGTAAAAAGAGTCTCCTAACTGGAAGTTGTAATTTCTCCATTTCATCCTCATTTCGGATTCAGAGTTCGTAGTAACAAGCTCATTCACAAAATGTAAAGAAATCGAGAAGTTAATGGGTCATTGTGGCTATCATAAATATAAAAAATACTTTCCTGTGCATCCATCCTGTGCATCCATTCATATATATATATAAAGTCCTCTTAGGCCTCTGTAGACTCATAGGGCAGGCTCTGATCTCTTGTTTCTCAAGCCGACAGCCAGTGGGGGACAGGTCCCAATGCCTATGACATGTGGCCAGTGTGTAGCTAGGCCCACTGTTTAACTCCTCAGCCCAAGGGCTATAACCTATTCTCCTACTGAAGTTCTCTGGTTTTTTCGAACCGTTAGGTTGACAGGCTACCGGATTTATGCAGTGGCGCAATCCGAGCCATCAGTGAGCAGCAGGAATTGAACCCCGGCGCTCTCGACTGGTAGTCAAGAACCATACCACTGCGCCACCACGGCATTAAACTGCGCCGCTACGGCATATATATACATATATATATATAATGTGTGTGTGTATATATTATATATAAGTTTATAATATTGTATATATATATATATATATATATATATATATATATATATATATATATATATATATATATCCACCCAATCCAAAACAATATCAAACCAACGGTCGAGTAACTTCCGGACGACTTGACTCCTCCAAACAAAAAAAAAATAAAAAATTCAAAAGACAAAATACAACTCGTGTCACGTACTAGGACAGCCGATTGGTGCTGGCGGCTCGTGGGAAGTGTCATAAACCCACGGTCCGATAGCTTTTAAGAGGACATTAAAACGTAATCGTGTCTGTCCAGGGAAACTAAAAGAATAGGCCAGAAAACCGGGGATATCTTAAGCCTACGTTTGAGTGCTTTTTTTTTTTTTATTTCGTGAGGCTTGTAGAAGGCCGTAGAGGGGGGTGTGTTTGGTGGGGGGGGAGTTGTTAGGCTTGTAGATAAGAGGTGGGTTTGTTTCCAGACGCCATATACATATTAATGGTCACAGAGAGAGAGAGAGAGAGAGAGCGCGCGAGAGAGAGAGAGAGCGTTTTGTTATTTTAAGTAGGTTTACGTGTTTTCATTACTTGATATGTGCGTATAGATTTAATAACCAGATTCTAAAGAAATTATATAACACTTTTTATGCATACACATAAATACCCTTTCACATATACACTATTTTTTATGTCTGAATAATGAGCGAATAATAACAAATGATAATGAGAGTGTATAATAAGTGATGATAATTCTGTAAATCATAGTATTATTATGCCCACGTGCCAACGCCTAGCACAACTATTTAATCCATTTTCATTAACATTTTTCCTCTTTTTTTTCCTAATCTCTCAGCTCTCAATGTCTTCATTTCTCCTCAGGAATCCTTAAAGGCCTTTTCAGCAGATCTCAATTAAAAGTCCTTCGGTGAAAAAAGAAATGAAATTCTTTGGTTCGTGTTAACGGGGGTTATTTGTGGTTCTTAAGGGGGGATTATTTGCATATGACACGAGGCAGTGTATTGCTCTCTCTCTCTCTCTCTCTCTCTCTCTCTCTCTCTCTCTCTCTCTCTCTCTCTCTTGTTAATATGCTCTGTGCTAGGAATATCTGATCTGACCTCTCTCTCTCTCTCTCTCTCTCTCTCGTATTAATACGCTTTGTGCTAGGAATATCTCATCATGTACCTCCTTCACACCTTCTCTCTCTCTCTCTCTCTCTCTCTCTCTCTCTCTCTCTCTCTATATATATATATATATATATATATATATATATATATATATATATATATATATATATATATATTATATATATATATATATATATATGTTAATATGCATTTTGTGCTAGGAATATCTCACCATGTAGCTCCTTCACATTTCTCTCACCTCTCTCTCTCTCTCTCTCTCTCTCTCTCTCTCTCTCTCTCTCTCTCTCTCTCTCTCTCTCTCTCTCTCTCTCTCTCTCTGTCTCCAGTATTCAGGCTAGTTCATCACACAAGCATCTGTTTTGCCAATCGAAAATAGGGAATCATGAATAGGAATAGATATTTGCATTAAGCATATCTATAAGATTGTCTGAAGTTGATGTGATTGTGTGACGTCCATGAATAACGGGGGCGGTTTCCCTTGGCTTGTTGTCTGATATACAATGATGTTCCTTTAGGTACAGGCAAACTGTTTTTCCCCCTGCTCTGCCAGCTTTGGAACCTCTGCTGGTCTCGTTTTACCTATCTGTTGGCTGTGCGATCGTCGTCTGCATTTAAGTAAACAATTGTTTTGTTTTGAAAGGAAATAATATGATGCTACTTTGAAGGGTCATGTGCTGATGCCTTAGTTATGCCAAACTGTATTGCTGTTCATGGCTGTATAGAATTGCTGATGTCTTTGTGTGTGTGTGTGTGTGTATTGATCATTATTTCTGTGTTTACCGTCTTTTACACTGAATGATAACATTTTGACAAATACAAGGTTGGGTGAGATTAACATAGTTATTATGCACTATATATATATATATATATATATATATATATATATATATATATATATGTGTGTATGTGTGTGTGTGTGTGTGTGTGTGTGTGTGTGTGTGTGTTGTTTTCTTTCACGAAATGCAGTCAATTACAGTTTTCTTGGAGCGCACTGCAATTTCAAACCAATAAATGAACCAGAAAGTTAAATCTTCGTCCTAATTTCAGACTCGGGTCCGTACCGAAAGCTGATCAGTTGTCGTGAAGAACATTTAGATTCGTAAACGAAAAATCCAGCAAATAAAAAGAATGACATAAAAACAAACGAGACTTGAAAACATAACCTCCATATCAGAGGGACCGATAACAAGCCTCATAGAAAACGGCGTCTCGGCGTTCGGGGAAGGGGAGACTGCTGCGTCAGGGCTTAGTCGCCTCCCTTCCTTACGAGAGAGAGTCGGCCCCATCAGGATGATTGCATCTTTCCATAAATTGTCATACGAGAGACGTGCAGAGGCCGGGCCGGATCCCCGGCGGTCTGTAGAGACATGTTTTGTTCGCCGGTTGCTTATTGTGAACCCTCCCTCCGGTCGTAATCCGGATAATTAAGTGAAGTCGAGATGCGAAGAGAGAGAGAGAGAGAGAGAGATGCGGATTTGGCTTCGATGAGATGCACGTGCATAACAGCATAATTAATTGGAAATTTCGGGATTTAATATCGGAGGTTCCCTCTTTAACTTTTGTGGGATGTGAACGTAAAGGAAATTCTCGATGGCGCCAATTTTTTTTATTAATTTATTTTCTGCTAAGATTCGGTTTAGTGCTATGTATATGTCATTCATGAAATTCATTAATCATGATTAAAGGGCGCATTTCATTTCTTACTTTTGATGTTAGTTCATGTTTTGTTGAACTTATGCTTACAATATTTTATTATTACTTTTATCCCCCCGAGAAGGAAAGCAACATTGAAGCCTAAAAAACACAAACGGCTGATATAAAATTATACAGCAAGTAATTTATGAAGAAAATTTTATATATATACATATATATATATATATATATATATATATATATATATGTGTGTGTGTGTGTGTGTGTGTGTATATATATATTTCAAAATTATCTGCAGAATTATGAATAGCTTTTAGTCATGTATCAAATGTTTTTTTTTTTTTTCTCAATTTTGATTTATGTTTTGTTTCGCAATGCTTGAAGACAGCAAAAGGTATTAGATTACTAGATTTTAAGATGATGGTAGGACATATAGAAGCTATTTATAGGATTATTAATAATAAAATCACCGATGACTTTTTAGATTATATACATTTTAAGTAAAACATCCAAATTTACAACATAATTTCTGAAGAGTTACTTACAGGATTTTTATTGTAATAACCAACTATATTTTTAGACATTGATATACATTTAAAGTAAAGGATTCAAAATTTATAGAATGACTTCTAAATATTGTTTTATTATAAAAAAAAAATATTCAGTCAGTTTAGCAAGTGTACTCTCGCGAGTTTCAAGTTACCAAAAAGTATATATATAATATATAAAAAACTGATCTTATTTTCTTCAGTTATTCAGTCCTCTCCACGTAATAAAAAAAAATATCTCAAGACAATTCTTCCTGAATAGTAAATATTACCCACTGGACCAAAGCCCAAATAGCGGAGCAATTCAGTGATGAACCTGCCCTCTGCAATACCTCCGGGAAATTAAAGAGATCCCCCGTAATGGCTTCGAATGCAAAGGCCGTAATTACATGAACATTGTGCCTCTTGTCCTCTTAATTTCTTCCCTGGAATGTCAGGACTGGGGAATCAGAGAAAGCTTCGACGAGCTCTCTCTCTCTCTCTCTCTCTCTCTCTCTCTCTCTCTCTCTCTCTCTCTCTCTGAATCAGAGAATTTTTCGACGACGAGCAATTTTCTCACTCTCTCTCGGGATCAGAGAATGCTTCGACCACTAGTGATCTCTCTCTCTCTCTCTCTCTCTCTCTCTCTCTCTCTCTCTCTCTCTCTCTCTCTCTCTCTCCTTGTGCTTTGGGGAAGACCACGATTTCGAACTGCCGTGGTTTGGGGCTGATTGTATCCTCGTCAGTTGGGGATTAGACGACACGTGCGAGTGTGTGTGGGGCGAGGGTACGGTCTCTGAAAAGTTGGTTGGAATATATTTGTGCTCATTTCACGTGACTTTGTACGCTCGTAAACACAC
Organism: Macrobrachium rosenbergii; assembly: GCF_040412425.1. Taxonomy (NCBI): domain Eukaryota; kingdom Metazoa; phylum Arthropoda; class Malacostraca; order Decapoda; family Palaemonidae; genus Macrobrachium; species Macrobrachium rosenbergii. Next base: position 15,998,549 of record NC_089766.1, on the reverse strand, counting down.
ACACATACACACAGACACATATAAATATGAAGACCTATTTAGTAGTAATTTTATAATATCCAAGTAACCTCTAATGCTTAAAAAGTTGATTGATATAATTATAGTGGCCACTCATGTCTAATGAAATGTAATAGCTATAGTAGCCTGTGATACTTAATATTGCAGAAGTTTCTCATACTTCGTTGTATCTATTGTAGTGCTCTCTCTCTCTCTCTCTCTCTCTCTCTCTCTCTCTCTCTCTCTCTCTCTCTCTCTCTCTCTCTCATTATAGTGAAACACGTAATCCATATCATTTCTCCCTTTCCCGAAACGTAGTCGAATTTCGCAAATGAATACACACCTGGCCGCAAATGATTGCTCTACCGACACATGAGCGTAAATGTATACTCGCTCATTACTCTCAGCATTAGGGCAAATGACCTTGTAATGAGAACCTGTATTGTTGTGATGTGTAGATGATGAGGTGGCCGTTTGTGTATTGTGGGATTTCATGGTGTTGGATTGCATAGCGTATTTCGAGTTGCTTATATATTTATATTTTATGAATGTCTTTTATTGTAATCCAGCAGCATAATACAGAGATAAAAGGCCTCTAAAAACAATATTTATACGTTGCAACCATGTATTTCAGATTCTTCTTCTTCCGTGACCCTGTTCACTGGGAAAATATGGACAGAAGATGTGTGACGGGAGTATATATATGTTACAGGGAATCTGTGAAATCGATGATTTCATGAAATCCCAAGGGAATTTGTGAAATGACCAATTCCCTTAGGGACATTTGATCCCCGAGGGCTAGTTAAAAAAAAAACATAACAGACACCTCACACGTCTCGACTGTCGACCTAACCGCGCAACGACTCCTCGCTGCTGGGAGAAAAGGCCGTGTTAATACTAGCCCCTGGGGGATCAAATCCACTTAGGAACATTTCATGCCCCAGGGGCTAGTACTAAATACGGCGGAACAGTGTAGATGAATCGCTGTTTCGCCGTGTTTACTGTAGTACTAGCCCTCGGGGATCAGATATTCCTAAGCGAATTGGTCATTTCACATATTCCCTGGGGATTTCGTGAAATCCCTGGATTTCACATATTCCCTGTAACATAAATAAGGCATATGTAGGTGTGGCAATACGATGCAGGTGTTAAGCAGATGACCGTTGACCCGGGATGGATGGAAAACAGGTTATTCCCTGGTGTTTTGGGCCTCGTTCACTCCCGTCTGCGTGGAGTCTGGTGGGCGTATTCTCTAGACCACCTGCTTGAGAAGAGGCCTGAGCATTAACTCGTCGATGACACCCGATTTCCAATGTCCTCCTGACAAGTTCATATTGCTGGTTTGATTGTTGATTGCAGATTCCAGCATCTTCCTTTTGTACGGACAGCTACTTTTGAAAACCAGCTCGGCCCCACTCCAGTTTATGGTATGGCCCTTATCCCCAATATGTACGATAATCCCTGAACTTTCTGAAGTATGTCGTACTGATCTTTAGTGCTCTGTTAATCTTTGCAAGATGGATCTACCTGTCTCCCCAACGTAAATCTCATCAAAGTTGCTGCATGGTATCTTGTAAACTCCGACGTCTGCTCCTTGTTTTTTTAAGTATATGTTAATAAGCGAACTCCCGATGGATTAGGGATGATGGAAAATAAAAGGATTATTAGACCTGAGATGTTCTGTAGCTTTTTTCATGTTTTCGTCGTATGGAAGCTTTATTTTGTCGTTAAAATCTATTTGTCTGTTGATAGTGGGACCTTTGTAGTCTATTCTATTCGCTTTATTAATAGCCTTCTCGATAGTGTGCGGTAGGTACAGCAGTTGCATTAGATGTTGACGGATCATATCGAATTCTTTTTCTAAGTACCCATTTGAAGAAATCCTAAGCCCTCTGAGAAATAGCTTAGGAAATGAATATAAGGAACAGCGAAAATGGGCTACCTATGTACTGTGAAGGCGTATCTGTTCTGTTCTCTAGGAATGGCAATTTTCCGTCCTTTTCCCATTCTGTATTGAATTTTATGGTCGGAACTAGTGAATTTAGTCTTTAAGAAATTCCTTAAGTTTTATATATATATATATATATATATATATATATATATATATATATATATATATATATATATGTATATGTGTGTGTGTGTGTGTGTTTTATATATATACAGTATATATATATATATATATATATATATATATATATATATATATATATATATATATATATATATATATATATATATATATAATCACATTGACATGTGTTTTAAATATCCAGCTTTACCACAGGGAAAATGAAACACTGGGTGCAAATCCTGACCGGTTTCAACTCTACATCAAGGCCATTTTCAGAGGACTGATACATAGCTACATAGCGGTAGACATCTACAGTATTTCTATATATATATATATATATATATATATATATATATATATATATATATATATATACTGTATATATATATACTGTATATATATATATATATACTATATATATATATATATATATATATATATATATATATATATATATATATATATATAAATATATATACTGTGTATATATATATATATATATATTGTAAATTTCTACCACTGTGTATCGATGATCAGAAAATGGCTTCGGTATAAAGTCGAAACAGGTCAGGATTTCATTCTCCTTGTGGTAAACTTTACATATATATATATATATATATATATATATATATATATATATATATATATATATATATAGATGGATAGATAATGTATATACATGTACATACATACATATATGCAAATATACATGTTGACAAGGAGATTTTCAAGCATGTGTGTACTTGCCTAAGGTATGAATTCAAGCAACTTATTCTTTGATAATCAAAAAAAGTAATCATCCTCTCAGTCCTCACACCCATCCTCCTCCTCCTCCTCCTCCTCCTCAGGATGTGCCTTGGTGGTACATGTGAATATAAAATTGGATGGACAATTTTATCAGATGGTTCCCCTTGGTCTTGTTGGCTGTTGGGATGGCCATGTGCCAGATGGGATGTGTCCTTTCCTCGTAGGAAGTCGTTTGTTTGTTTGCTTGTTTGTTTGTGCGTTTGTTTTCGTTTATTGCGAGCCCTTTATTTTTTTCCTTATTGTATACTTGCCTTATATCCGTACGAAGCTTCCCACTGAAAAAATATATGCTGGCTCTCGTACCGAGTTATAAAACTGTCAGTTTTGCGTCTGATAATAGTTCAAAGTATTTCCGATAGATATTAGCATACTTGTATTAGTTCTAAAAGTCCATTATTTAATGTTGCTCAAAATAGTTTGGACACTTTAAAAGAATTTCCCGTATATTGGCGTTAAATTCGATTAGCATATTTGTTTTTATGATTTTATTCTTATCATTTTTATGTTTAATTTCATATTTTCTTTACTGACATATTTGGTATTTTTATTGATTTTGTTCTTATTATCAATTTTTACATTTTGATATTTTTATATATAAAAGAAATTTGATGAATAACATTATCGCATAAATCTTAGCTTTCCTTTTTAACTTCCCTCCCTTTCTCCCTAAATAAGCTACCCATCAGAGAGAGAGAGAGAGAGAGAGAGAAGAAAAGAAAGCCAGGGCGAAGAGTAAGGTCGTTCCTTTCCCGAATGTGCATCGGGATCAATAGTCTTGTCAGCTGGGTTAATGAACTGTAGCCAAGCACATTACCCCCTAATAGACTTAATAGATTCTGGCGTTATTGCAAGGTACGAGTCGGGTCTGAGCGGCCATTACCTGGCCCATTACGGGTTTTGGTAACATTTGGACGAAACTTTTTTTTTTTTATTTTGAGATTTTGTCATTACGTTTTTTCCACTCGTTTGTTTATGGTATTGCTAGGCATATATATATATATATATATATATATATATATATATATATATATATATATATATATATATATATTTATATTATATATATATACATATATATATATATGTATATGTATATATTTTATATATAAATTTCTGACTCACATCAGGATTGAACCCAGGTCTTACGTGATTGTGTGTTGATTATTTCTGTTATTCACTAGTAATGACTGGGAATACATATATATATATATATATATATATATATATATATATATATATATATATATATATATATATATATATATATATATATATATATATATATATATATATATATATATATATATTATATATATATATATATATATATATATATATATATATATATATATATATATATATATATTATATATATATATATATATATATATATATATAAATATATATATAAAATATATATATATATATATATATATATATATATATATATATATATATTCCAGTCATTACTAGTGAACAACAGACGCCCTTAAAGCGTAAGCTCATGTAACCCTCTGTTAGGATGGACGTAGGTCTAGCAATCTCACTCCAAGAGTAGTAGGTTAGGTTGACCAAACATACCCCTTCACTCCCCTACCCCCACCCAACCACCCAAAATGTCCCTTATCCAGACCACGATTTCTCTCAGAACTCAGTTACTTGCTGTCAATAACGAGAACCGCCTCTAGTGAAATTTAAGCAAAAATTCAAGCATTAATTTTTTTGCATATTCCTGCAAGCAAACAACTGTTTTGCGTGTAACTAACCTTAGCTAGGCTTGCTTTGTCCTCTCCTTAAATTGTTTTACTCTTATTTTATATTCAAAGGCTTGAATATTACCAGATGGCGGACGTTGTTTTCCATAATTCACAAAATTGCATAAAAGTTTGAGGAAGAACTGAAATAATAATAATAATAATAATAATAATAATAATAATAATAATAATAATAATAATAATAATAATAATAATAATAAAAAACACGACAGTCTTAACTTTTCCAGTTTTATTTGCCATTACTAAACTGTCCACCAAATTAAGGAGTCAAATCAATGAATTTATAGCCTTGCTCTAAAAACAAAAATCCAATAGTGCTCATGTTGTACAGAAAATGCTATAATAATCTTTATAGATTACAAAAGGGGAGGGAAAAGATTCACTTTTAAAACAATTCCGCAGTCTTTTAGTGTAGATTTTGGTTCTGAGTCTTGATAAAGACTGATTCGGCAATCGAGCCACGGTCCCAGATGAACATTTAGATAAAACGATGAAATTCTCGAGAGAAATACTGCGTGCAAGGTCCACCTTCAAATGGCCCCCATCTCTCGAGGGGAATTTTCAGACTTGTAAAAATTCCGAACAGCTTCTCATAAAGAATCGTAACGAGCTTCTAAACTAAGATGCTGCCATCTGTACTGTGAATTTTGATTCGAGGAATAATTTTGTCCCTCTTCTCTTAAATAGTATATTGATACTAGTACCCGCGGTCCCAGGATTTTTTTCAACAGGAACAAAACATTAAAACGTGGAAAGCCTCACAGCTTTTTTTTATTTACGATGAATTCACTGAAAGGTGTTTGGCTCTGTTGTCTTTATTCTCTCTCACATTAGACTTAATTTAAGAAGAAGAAGAAGAAGAAGAATGAAGAAGAAGGAGGAGGAGGAGGAGGAGGAGGAGGAGGAGGAGGAGGAGGAGGAGGAGGAGGACCCAATCGAATAGGATGACTGTGATAGACCAAAAAAAAAAAAAAAATTAATAATAATAATAATAATGATAATTATAATAATTCCTTTTGTTGCAGGAATATCAGGGACAATGAAAACCTGCATTTTGCCACACGTCTGTAATGGCAAATTGCAAATCCGGCACCTGTGCTCGTAAATATCTGTGACATTTTAGAACAACCTCTTGAAAGGGGAAGAGCTAAGAGCTGTTTTCCCTCAGATTTAGTTGCCGCCAAAAGTTGATAACCTTCCGTTTATATGCATTTTGTGCAAGGGCTTTGACTGCGAGTTATAACCAAAAGCCGTGAAGTAACGTTTTCTCGACTCGTTAAGACTCAACCGGCCGAGCGCTTTTACTAAAAATTCACTTCACTCTCCATTCGGCAACAAGTAAATAATCGTGGTCATACATACATACATACGTATATACAGACATACATGAAAATCTTTAGCTTTACTGGTAAATTTTTCTCAGTCACAGAGGACTCTAACTGTATTTTTAAAATCCACCCGATATCCACTCATCCAGAGGGGCTATATTCCAACATTATATAGACGCCCACGACCGGGAACAAACATTAGAAGAATTATTAGAAGTCACAGAGATCGTGGATAGAGAAGCCTGGTTGCACAGATTACAAATAGCAGAAGCCATATATACAAATCAACAACGGCCTGCTTTAAATATACAAAGGAACACAGACTTCATCCTCCCTTCTGCAAAAAAAAACCACGAGACATCTGTGAAATTCCAAATGGAGAAATATGCAACAGAACACTCCCAAATACAACAGAAAATACCAACATTGGAACAGATCAAAACTCTTGGCCAGAGGCTGGAATCACGCCCTCTGCTGCTCTCCGTAACATAGGACGTATCCTACAGAGCACCAGTAATACCCTTGTTGCTGCCGCACAGACTATGAGCAAGAGAGTGAGACCCACCGACCAGTAGAAATTCAGCACTTCAGTGACGTTATATTTGACATTTAAGCCGCTTGCTTTAATAAAAACCGTTTATGTCATTTTGTAATCTAGTCCTGAAGACGCCGCCGAGAGAGGTGGGGAAACGGACCGTCGACTATGATAAGTAAATGGAAAGAAACTTGAATAATTTTTCTTTTGAGAAGCTTGCTGGACGAGAAAAAGAAATAAAAGTCTAGATAAAAAGATAGTCTCTAGAAGTAATGCCATTGACCTCAGTAGGAATCAAATATACATAAATACATAGATAAACAAACATACGTGCATGACGATCAACCCTATCCACTTGGTCACGGATGAGTAATAATAGACACGAGTCCTTTCCCTGAAAAACCACACATGAGATCACAGAAGATTTCGACCAATGACCACTCAAGACTCGAGAGTAAGACACCAACTGAATACCCACGGGAAATATAACACCTTCGGCGCCCGCATGCATAATTCACGCTCATTACAGCACAAAAATACATTATCTGAGCACTCGTAAGTCGTTCTGGGTGGGGCTTTCCGGTTGAAGAAATCAATTTCCATTGTCAGCGTCATTTTGTTACCCTTCACAGCGGGGTAGGGTTGATATGCGTACGTAGCTCATCTTTGTAGTTGAGAGGTATTGTATACATGTGTATTACTATGCGTATGCAAGACTATGCACGTGTAACATGTGCATTATTGGGATAGTATGCTCCTTCTAGTGCCTATAGCCGAAGTAAATATTAACAGTACTGTATGAGTGTTTATATTGGATGCACATGTGTATAAGTGTGCATTATCAGAGTTGTATGCTCATGTTTATAGAAATGTATAAGCATGGATGTCCATCTGATGAGTATGAGTGTATATTGTCAAGGCTGTACGTTCATAATCTATAATAGCGAGCCTGTACGTTCCTGTTTTTAAACGTGCATCAGCAGTGTCGTACGCATCTGTGCATAAGTGCATTAACAGGACTGCATGCACATGTGCATTAAGATTGTTACACAGCTACACGACAAACATGAGGTTTGACAATATAAATTGAGGTCTAGCTCTAAGAACATATGTAGAGGGTAGATAACATGGCGGTAATCTGATCATGTATCCTACACATGCATTCTTATAGAATGCAGGTGAGTGCACAAAAGGAAAATGAGCATAAAATCAGCAAGAAGCCATGACTCATTAACAAGTATTTCACGTGACTGGTAATCAAAGAATTAAATGAAAATTACTAAAAAAGGAAAAAAAGCGAACCGCTTTACGTCACTCGCTGTACCACCATCAGTCTGTCAGTCACGTAGATGTATGACCAGGTTAAGCGTTTGGAAATCTTGATTGCACGTGTGTGTGTGTGTGTGAGAGAGAGCCTGTGTTACCAAGGTTGTGTGCACATGTGAATAAGCGTGTTTATGCAGAAATTGTATACGCAGGTTCACTTGAGGATATCTTACGCACGAAATTGTGTAAAAGCGTTTTGTAACAAGACTATACACTAACTTGTCCTAGCTTGTATTGAAAATCCAATTCATTCAGATTAGACAGACTGAATTTGCAACACTGAAACCGTATGACGTAATGACGAAACAGACTCTGCAATCATCAATCTTTAGCTATTGTATTTTTCATTTTTAACAGAATCGTTTAAAGTTAACGACAAAAGCAGAGGTGTCCAGATGCTGACACTCAGTTTAGGAAACAAGGGTACATCTCGGACATTTTCTTAGGTCGCCCACTTTCGTTCAGATCAAAAATCAAAAACTCTCTCTCTCTCTCTCTCTCTCTCTCTCTCTCTCTCTCTCTCTCTCTCTCTCTCTCTCTCTCTCTCACACACACACACACACACACACACACACACACAAAACAAGGATAACGAAAGCTTGCATTGAAGCGAGCAGTAAGTTTCTCCAAACCGCACTCCGCATTGAATTTCATGCTTTCAGAACTTTGGCCGAAGCAGGGAACTACAAGCAGCAGTGCCTCAAAACTTGAGCGACTCTCTCTCTCTCTCTCTCTCTCTCTCTCTCTCTCTCTCTCTCTCTCTCTCTCTTTCTTGCGAGCGACTTCGTCCTATAAATAGAAATGGCTGCGGCGACGGAGTCCGGTTTTTAAAGCTAGACTATGCGTGTAACAAATAAATTACTGGAGAAATAATATACAAAATTGCTGACTAAGCTGGAACATCGTATATTTGCATTGCTGTCCTCAGCAATTGAATGCTATTTTATATATATGTATATATATACACATAGACATACCTACATACATACATTAATACATATATATATATATATATATATATATATATATATATATATATATATATATATATATATATATTTATATATATATATATATATATATATATATATATATATATATACTGTATATACACATATACACTATATATATACTGTATATTATATAAATAAAGTGAAATATTAGTGAAAAATGTTAGGATGAATACATACAACTAATAATAACTGATACAAAAGTAAATGTAAATAAGCAATAAACAAATATGTCGTTGAAACTTGAAAAAATATGCAAGTAATTTGAATGTATTTAAGTGACCACCCACGTATAGAAATTCGTAGCGCATTGTTATGTACAGTATAATATATATATACATATATATATATATATATATATATATATATATATATATATATATATATATATATATATATATATATATATATATATATATATATACGTGTGAATACAGCCTAACTGTTCATGTCTTTTCAATTTAAATAGCCTGAAATCAAAGAGGAGCTTTAGAAGGCACAACTGATATTTTGCAGTTTTCTTCATAATGCAGAACGCAGGAGTGCGTGTCAATCTCTACAACAAGTGCCACACCTTTTTACCTCCAAAAATAATGACTTTATATTTACGATCTTTGTAATCACCTTGTGCTTTCCAAAGATAACGTTCAGATTTATAAATAATGCTTTGGCTTTAAGCAAGTCACTGGTATATATAGGATAAACAAAAGTCATTCGTATTTATAGGATAATCTCAGAAATATATTTACCTTCAACAAGTGCGCCGTTTAATTTTAGGATTGGATCTTGGTGATGTAGGTTCTGTGAAGATTTTACGGATCTTTCCTAGACAATGGCCCTAAGGGTGTTTTCGGGGATAGTTATCTAGTTCTAATGTTTCTTGGGGGTCATTATCGTTATGATATTTACAGTCTTTTGTGTATGTATTTTACGGTAATCCCCAACTGGCTGGTACTAAACTCGCCGCAACGGTGGATACATACCGGGTAAAAATTCCTGGGGGTCACTATGTAGGAAAATTTCCGATTTTACTATGTTCGAATTATGCTGTCTAAAGATGATCTCATGGAAAATACAGTAGTTTCATTTCTATGAAGGTTATTTGTGGTGTATTTATGAAAATGATGGAAAAAAATTTTATTTATTAATATAACTTTAATGTTTTTCTTATGTTTGTGGAGTGGATGATTCTAGGCATTTACGTTGGAGAATAAAATCTGTCGGTATTTATTAAATAGTATTAATAATCAATATTTTATTAATTGATAAAGGCGTTCATTGAAATTACTATTTATGGACTGTTGTAGCAGAACCTTTTACTCATACTAAAGCGGAACACTTTACTTAAATGAAATACCATAGGAGAATGTGCCGCTACGCCAGAAATATTCACAGTTCTTTCTGTCAATTTTGTCATTAGCACATCTCCCATTTCTTAGTTCAGATTCACTTCTCAGTCCTCTGCGCTGAGAACTTGCCTTCCTGAATTGACCCTAGAGATGTTGAAAGGAGGGTCGAATACAGTCTAGCCTGAGGTGAGGTATGAGAAATGTGGGAACCTCGTGATGGATTAGTTAGCGCACGGTGAACAAAACCTGAATGGGGATGTTACTCAGAAGGAAAGGGATATTTTGAGAGAGAGAGAGAGAGAGAGAGAGAGCGTGGGTGGTGTGTGTCGTGAGGAGGAGGAAACATACGAGGGAATTATATATTATAGAGAGAGAGAGAGAGAGAGAGAGAGTGCGTGGGTGGTGTGTGAGGAGGAGGAAACATACAAGGGATTTATATGTTATAGAGAGAGAGAGACTGGGGTGGTGTGTGTCGTAAGAGAGAGAGAGAGAAGGAAAGAATGATGATTTATAAGAAAAATATTATTAAGAAAATGCAATATGAAAGAGAGAGAGAGGATGCGTGGGTGGTGTGTGTCGTGAGGAGGAAAAGATAAAAGGGAAATACATGTTACTGAGAGAGAGAGAGAGAGAGAGAGAAGGAAAGAATGATGATTTATGAGAAAAATGTTATTCAGAAAATGCAGTTTGAAGGGGAGGAGAGAGAGAGAGAGAGAGAGAGAGAGAGAGAGCTGTAAAAGGGTCCTCAGCAGCAATACAGAAAGAGCCCATGGGCAATCTCGACCATCTGGACTCGTTCACAGAACAATTCACTGGATATTAACTGATGGTTCTTTTCTCTCTCTCTCTCTCTCTTCTCTCTCTCTCTCTCTCTCTCTCTCTCTCTCTCTCTCTCTCTCTCAGCTAACCCATCTAGTGTGTGGTAGGCCATACGGAGATCGTCCTTGGAAACTCTTCAGCACTGAAAGCATTGTGACTTGAGGTCCACTTGTATTTAAACCTAAATGGATTTCAGCCTGAATTATCATTTTTCGGAATGCGCATGCGTCGACATCGGACACCCATGGATGGTTATTAATTTGAAAAGCATCCATCCTGATGATAGAATCCCCATATAAATAGATAAGAACAATTAGCCAGTTATATATGTACAAAATAGATTTGTAAGTAGGTGATATTACGGCAGAAGAGATATGATGGGGCTTGGAAATAAACATAAATCACAAAATATTACTGTTTGGACATACATATATCAATATATATATATATATATATATATATATATATATATATATATATATATATATATAATTAAAGCTTTAGAACTTTTCTCTCATCCGGACATACCTTACACATCCTGTTCACCCACTTAACTTCCGCTATGACCACAACACCGCGGCATCTTACTTGAAATCCTAACAGTTTTTGCCCACTTGACGGCTATTCATAGTGTTATTCTGCCCAGGCTTGAAATGAGATCTTTCACTCTACCTTGGTGCTGTCGTTTTAGTTTTGCGTTACACTACGTGCAGTGCTAAATAACCAGTAGGTTCCAACGATTACCGTTTTAATTTGATTATGGTATAAGTCTAACTTTAAATGGTCGACTGATTTCGTGTTGAAACTTGATTATAATAAAAGAATAAAATAATTTTCATTCATTTTTCAACGACCTGTCTTTGGGTGTCATATTTCTTTCATTTATTGTGTACCTTTATATAGTTTTTCTTACATTATACTATCCGGCTATCCTTATGAAAGTTATTTCTTATTGGTACAACACGGATGTATTTTCTTTAGGATTAAGCTTTGTGTGTGTGTGTGTGTGAGAGAGAGAGAGAGAGAGAGAGAGAGAGAGAGAGAGAGAGAGAGAGAGAGAGGGGGAGGGGTGTCGGTATTTGTCAATTTCTCATCTTCATTTAGTCTTTGAAAGTACACCTTTCTTGGTCTTTTGGGAATTAATTTAAACAAGTAAAAAATGCACCGAAGTTTCTTCGGCGCAATCGAGTTTTCTGTACAGCTTATAATCAAGACCACCGAAAATAGGTCTATCTTTTGGTAGTCTCGGTATAATGCTGTATGAGCCGCGGCCGACGAAACTTTAACCAAGGCCCTGTGGTGGCCTGTCCTATATCGTTGCCAGAAGCACGATCATGGTTAATTTTAACCTTAAATAAAATAAGAACTACTGAGGCTAGAGGGCTGCAATTTGGTATATTTGATTACTGGAGGGTGGGTGATCAACATACCAATTTGCAGCTCTCTAGCCTCAGTAGTTTTCAAGATCTGAGAGCGGACAGAAAAAGTGCGGACGGACAGACAAAGCTGGAGCAATAGTTTTCTTTTACACAAAACTAAAACTTAACAAAAAAAATAAAATAAGAATAAATATAATGGTTAAGGCAAGAATGGATGGTAAATGAGAGAATTGAAGAAGAAAGGAACTCCTTCAGTGAATAAAATCGTGTGATGCGCCGATCATTCAATGTAATTTAGGTATGAGATTCTGACAGGGTGATGCAAAAGTTATTTTGAGAAATATCATTAATTCAAATATAAAATATGTCCTGTATTATCAATCTCATTACTACTTGAAATTGGTCATTGCCTTAGCTCCTACAATATGTAGCTCCTAAGCTGTCGTAAAACTCTCTCTCTCTCTCTCTCTCTCTCTCTCTCTCTCTCTCTCTCTCTCTCTCTCTCTCTCTCTCTCTCTCTCTCTCTCTCAAGGGATGATGACGCTCTTGAAGAGAATGGCTTTCGATTTCCATCGTAATTGGGTCATAGGATCATAGATTTAGATACTGAAATCCCGTAGGTGTATATTTGTTTCACTTGTTCTGTGACCTAAATTGCACTGCTATAGCAAGGTGAGGACGGTGATTTGTCCGAGTATGTATGTATGCATGTATTTATACATACATACATACATACATACATACATACATACATACATACATACATACATACATACATATATATGTATAATACATATATGTTTATATGTATATATATATACATGTGTGTGTGCGTGCACGTGTGAGAGAGAGAGAAAGAGAGAGAGAGAGAGAGAGAGAGAATATTGGCATATATTTTGGTAGTAAATTATATATTCAAGGATAACGTATTTTTGTTCTAAACATTAACATATTTGTAGATTCGTGTGTATAATTCTTATTGATACCAAATGAATGTACACTTGAAAGAACAAAACGGCAAAAAGGAAAGACGCAAAGTCATTGTGAAAAGAGAGAGAGAGAGAGAGAGAGAGAGAGAGAGAGAGAGAGAGAGAGGTTGGGGATGTTGGGTGCTTGGGTTATGGAGTCATTCCCCCGCCCCCAACCCACCTTTAGGGTCACCTATAACACAGAGTATTGGCAAGCACCCAAAGTCTATGGCGGTGTCCCTGTTGTGCTTTTGGTGAACTGTCCCTGCTTCTTTGTCCTGTGCTTGTTCTTTGTTCTTGTAGGTCATATTCGTTTGTCGATTTGCCTTAGAAATGTCCTTGAAGCTTACGTATGTATGTATGTATTTGGTTGTTTACTATTATTTTCATCTATGAAGATTTATGATATATTTGTTACAAATTCTACGCTGGAGATGTGTTATATATCGTTATTACGTAATTGTAGGCAATAGATGGGGAAAAAAGTAAATAAAAGAAATCTCTCTCTCTCTCTCTCTCTCTCTCTCTCTCTCTCTCTCTCTCTCTTTCTATCTCTTACTTTTTGGAAAGGAAAAAAGAGAGACAGTTGCTTGCTCTGATAATAATTTTTCATTTCTAAAGAGACTCAATAACTGAAGAGAGAAAACTGTGAAAGTGACAGTTGTTCTGTCTCCTTATCACTTTGTTATCCTGGAAAGAGAAAAGCAGTGGCTTTATCTCTATAATCCGCATTCCTGGAGAGAGACAGTTATTTTGTCTCTAATAACATTCCATTCCCAAGGCGAAAAATGGGGGGCAGGGGGGTGGAGTTACGCTGACTCTTTAATAATTTCTATTGTTTCGTCTTGATAGTCTCGCAGTTGCTTTGTCTCCCGATAATTGCGTATTCTGGAACGACGAGAGAATTCGCAACACTTCCTTGAATTGATTAAGAAAATGAGTGGGTGCTGCTGCGTCCGATTAGCCACGTCTTCGACTTCGTCTTGGAGTTCATCGTGTTGGCAGATAAGGGCTTTCGAAGAATTGCGTTGATTATTTTTCTTTTTCTCGGTCTTTTATTAGGAATGATGATTAAGAATCCTATGTGTTTAGTTTCTTTCTTATTCTGTATTTTATTTTAAATGTACTTGTGTTAGCAACTCTCTCTCTCTCTCTCTCTCTCTCTCTCTCTCTCTCTCTCTCTCTCTCAGTAGGTCAGAATTTGTCTATTCCATTTCCTCTCTCTCAGGTTGTAGGACATGTTTGATTATTGTGCGCGCTCTCTCTCTCTCTCTCTCTCTCTCTCTCTCTCTCTCTCTCTCTCTCTTTGCCCATAAATACTTGTTGGTCATATTGGTGATCTTTTTGCCTGTTCCAAAAGAATGTTTGAAAAATAATACCGTAAAAATGTAACTGATACATAAAACATTCCTTACGATGGAAAGCATTGACTAACTTGGTATTGGTTTCATGTCTGAACTTATGGAATATTTAAAGTTCTTGCATTATTTTCATTTACTTCTTATTCCAGTTCTTTCTAGAATAGGGCGGATTGAAGCGGATTGCGGATTTGTTATTATGCCTTAGTTTTCACATCAAGCTAGTAGTGGTATGTACTGCCGTTTCATTTCCCAAAATATTTAATTCGTTTTTATGTGTCATGGTTTTAGTAATATAATAACTTCCGATAAAATGAATTTCTTAAATTTCAGAAAATCTCGGTGTAATAGAGTGTTTACTAAAAGAAAAATTAATAAAGAGAAACTGTATTTTCTAGGTTTTCATTTTGTATATATTTCAAGATAAAAAAAAGAGATCTGTAATTTCCGATCATAAAGATCAGTACATTGTCGGAACCAATAACACTGAGACATTATTAGCTAACATTCCCGTGCCAAAACTCTTGTTTGTAGTTCTCTTTTTGTTTCAAGTATGTCATCATTATCTCTCTCTCTCTCTCTCTCTCTCTCTCTCTCTCTCTCTCTCTCTCTCTCTCTCTCTCTCTCTCTCTCTGCGACTTGCTGAATGATCAAACATTCAGTTTAACCAACGGAAAACTTGACTTAAAATTAATTTTAGCATTAGATATATATATGTATATATATATATATATATATATATATATATATATATATATATATATATATATATATATATATATATACATACATAATGAGCATACCTAATGGGACCTGATATCCTTCTCTAGCCCAGCCCCGCAGGAAACGAGAAAAAGGAAAAGGGAAGAAGAAAAAGGGTAAGGCTTACCCGTGAAGGAAGCAACAATCCTGCCCCTCCAGGGACGAAAAATTATAAAATTAGCCCGGGAAAACAGAAGCAGGAAGAGAATTACAAAGCTTAGCATTTGAACTATGGAACCGACACGTCCTTTCCCCTTCATTTAGTAAAAATTATTATTATTATTATTATTATTATTATTATTATTATTATTATTATTATTATTATTATTCACCGAAGATTTCTTTTATCCATCCCTCTTGTACCTTAATTGAATATCATCTCGCGGGAAACGAAAATAAACCAGTCTTCATTCCATTCACGCCTTAATTGTACATATTCGATAAGGTGCCTTTGGGATGCAACGCATAATGGAAATGTCGTTCAGGCCGAGATCAGCTGATTGCTTGGTAAATCGCTCCCAGCTGATATAATCAGCTGTTATTCATCTCCTTCAATGGGTTGTCTTTATATAGATACTCTGTGTGATGAAAATTTAGTTTCTTATTGTAAATTCTCTCTCTCTCTCTCTCTCTCTCTCTCTCTCTCTCTCTCTCTCTCTCTCTCTCTCTCTCTCTCTCTCTCTCTCTCTCTTATTTTATATATATTTATATATATATATATATATATATATATATATATATATATATATATATATATATATATATATATATATATAATATATGTGTGTGTGTATATGTATATATATACATACATACATACACACAACGATCATAATCCTTAACACTTGTAGTGTTTCTTATAGTGTTTTATATATATATATATATATATATATATATATATATATATATATATATATGTGTGTGTGTGTGTGTGTGTGTGTGTGTATGCGTGTGTGTGTGTATGGGTGTGTGTGTGTTCGTTTGTCTGTTTGTCCGCAACGTTTACACCTCCGTACACCAGCCTAAAACACCTAAACTCAATATGCATCGTTTGTATACAGTTAGGATTTCTGTTGACCCCCATTCATAGAAATCGTTAATATGACACACATAACTTGAAAGCGGTTGTGCAAATAGTAAAATCGGAGAACTGTGTGCTGGCCCACGTAGCGTCAACACGGGGCATTTATGGCCCTCGCCGGGCATTTATGGGCCTAAAAGGTATATATATAGTACGGTGAAGTCACGTGTAAACGGCTTTAATGTTTACTGTTCTTTCAGTTGCCAGATGTTTGATATACCGATTTTATTGATTTAAATGAATAAATATTGATTATATCTTGGTTCTTATTTTCTTGCTCTTTTGAACTGGTAACCTTGTTTAGTACACAGCTAGTTTTACTTATACGCTATAGTAATCACTTTATTCATCTGTACATCCGTTTTTGTATTTTATTCAAAATAGGTACGAATATTTTCTTCCAGCATCAAGTTAGACCCATTATGAATCTTCCCCCTTTTTACCCGATAACTTAACCTCCTCTTGACCCAAGGTCACAAAATCAAATTTTAAATCATCCTCGAGGTGACACGATTTTTTTCCAATAACTATGCTTGCATCCATGATAGTGGACTAGTTCGTTTGTTTGTTTGTTTTAGCATCAAGTCAGACACCCTTTGACCTTCACCTAGTGTAGTATTTGTCGTTGTTCAAGGTCACTCAGACGTAGTAAGGATTATTCCTTGCTGCTTGGTCAAGAGAAAACTAATGGAGGTGGGAATCAGGTTATTTTGAAGAACATGGTCTGCGAAGCCTCGCGGAATTGTGGAATTGTTTCCTATGGGTTGGCGAATGTGTGCGAGAGAAAATTGCGTTGGGTATTGTGTATTATTATTATTATTATTATTATTATTATTATTATTATTATTATTATTATTATTATTATTTCAGTAGATGAAACCTATTCACGTGGAGTAAGCAAGCAGGGGCCATTGACTTGAAATTCAAGCCTCCAAAGAATGTAGGTTTCAACCTCCCACCGCAGACCCCACACT
>NC_089766.1:15828507-15978507 GCF_040412425.1 Macrobrachium rosenbergii | reverse complement strand
AAGAGTGACGGAAGCACTGGAGGAAAAGGTAATAGCCATAAAACAGGCTCCTGTCGAGTGGGGATGCCCCGCTTTTCAACCCTGCGTGGAGACTCGCGGACGGTGTAACTATCTAAAGAAGTGAGTTAAGAGAGCATTCTTGGCTCTCCGTTGCTAGCCCCCCGCCACCATCCTCACCCTCTCCCTTCATAACTTTCCTCTTAACTTGCTATTACTCTGTTAAAGTAAGCTGTCGAGTTAAGGACAGACGAAATTCACACGTACACTTCCCAGGTACAAGAAAATATACCTTAGTTTTTTCGAAGTTATGGCTCTAAAGAAATTTTAGCTCTGCAAAGTTTTGTAGCCTTATCGAAGTTACGACTAAAATTTTATTTTAGTTCTGCACAGTTTTGTGGCTTTAGCTTTTTCATATCTGTTCGAAAGACCTTTCTGAGAGAAAGAGAAAAACAGAGATATATTATGCATAAATAGACTCTAATTCTTTAGTGTCTTCGTGACATTTTCTCTGAAATCTTGTCGTTTTTGGACGTAGCTTGATTTCTTTGACTGCAAATTATGGTTTAGCAACAGCAGCTTATTAGTGATGTTTATTTATATTTATATATATATATATATATATATATATATATATATATATATATATATATATATATATATATATATATATACATATATATATGATGTAAAAAGTATTTTGATATACATTCGTTTTCGCAAAACTCAAATTTCTCTCCCCACCTTAGCCATGTTAGTTCCCCTTCAGAGTCGTAACATCCGAACTAGAAGCATCAAGGCCAGATGGGAAAAGGGGCGGTAGACAGAGTGAGCTGGTCGTAACAGCGAAGTGTTTTCTTTTATTTCGCCTATTTTTGTGAGTACGGATACACTTGTTCAGCGTCAGTTCCTTTATACGGCGATGATGATGATTTTGACCGAAGTATGTCTTTGGGTTTGTTTGGTAGGTCGGTTCACGTGCAAACACATACACTTTTGTGTAATTGTTACATATATATATATATATATATATATATATATATATATATATATATATATATATATATTATATATATATACTATGTATATATATATAATCTCATTTTAGCGAGGCATAAAAGTAATCAGTTAGATGTCTAGTTTATAATAGTTATTTTATATTGTGTAATTTACTAAGACTTAAAAAAAGGGTTTTTGATAAATGCAAAGTTATACCTTATAAAGGTATGAATATTTATGCAATATTCTCTGTAAAGTCTTTTGTAAAGAAATGTATATGTAAAAATTTTATCTAATGTATACGACTTATAGCTGGAATAAAGGATTCAATTCAGTTCAGTTCATATATATATATATATATATATATATATATATATATATATATATATATATATATATATATATATATATATATATATATAATGGAGAGACATAAATGCAGTGTTGCACACAAATATTTAGACGGGAAATTCCACAGCAATATTTTGAATTGTCTAAAAAAAAATATATATTATATATAACATACACACGCGCATGCACACACACACACATTATATATATATATATATATATATATATATATATATATATATATATATATATATATATATATATATATATATATATATATATATATATATATATATATATATATATATATATATATATATATATATATATATATATATATATATATATATATATATATAAAGCCATCAGTGCAGTGTCATTGCACAGGTACAGTATTTAGAAGGAAATTAAACAATGATATGAATTGTCAGGAAAAATATATATTTGAACAGTTCAGTTCGATACTGCCAGCAGTCAATAGTGAAAGCTTTCTGTCTAAATATACATTTTTTCATGACATTTCATACGATTGTGTAAGATATGTGCCATAATTCTTCGAAAATGAACTTATATAATTTAGAGGAAATTTCAACTTATAATCGTTGTATTACTTAATTTTTTTATAACATGTGGCTGAGTGTCATTTCGGTGAATTTTTGAAGCCATTGCCACTTACATTCCAGCCCCAGTGGGCATCACTGGGTCGTGGACATAGACTTGCAACTTCATCCCAAAAAATCGGTGTTTGGAGACATACGACAAACCTTACGAATCTGGTGTATGATATTGGGTCAAAGTGAGGCCTGAGTAGCAAATTAGAAAAGCAAGAGGTTCAATACTTGATTCGGTGACATACTTTTTTTTTTGTAAAGCTTGCTGTAAATCTGCTTGGCATTGTGGGTCATGCCGACTGGGAACCGTTTTGTCAGTATAGCTTGTAACTCCTGTGTCAGTTCAGAGAGGTGCCCTCATGTCAGTCAAACTACAACCCATTTTGTCAGTGATATTCCAACTCAGAAACCTTGTTCCAGTCCCTTCAGGAACTCCTGTAATAGTTAGAATAGGAACCCATCCCTCATTCCCACAGTAACAGTCTTTTTACCCTTGCATCAGTGAGGGATCCTACTGTCAATTTCAGTCTAACTAAGACCCCTTGCGTCTTTCAAGCTAGAAATTTATACACATCAAGCTAGAGGCCCTTGTATCAGTGATAGTCCATCTTGGGTCTCCCATGCCAGTCCAGCGAGGAATTCTTGCATCAGTGAAAGTCCAGCTAGGAATTCGTGTGTTTGTCCAGCTAGAAATTTGTGTACCAGTTCACCTAGGAACCATTATGTCAGTCCAAGTAGGAACCTTTGGGTCATTGCATCATTCCATCTAGAAACCATAACATCATTGATAGCCCAGCTAGGAACCTTAGCATCATTCCAGTCAGAAACGCTTGTGTCATTCCAGTTAGAAAGCCTTGTGTCAGTACAGTAAAGAACTTTTTTGTGGGTCTCACTAGAAACCATTGCGTTAAAATGTTGCAAAAGAATTCCTTGCAGTCTCATGAACTGAATGCGTTATATTGCTAACGCCAATGGGATGAATAACCAGTCCTATGTTCTTGTAGTCTAGCTCCGCCTCTCGTACGTAAATGAAGATAAGAATATGAATGGTAAAGGAAAAAAAAGAGTAGGCCTACCTCTGGGAAAATAGAATTGAGGGGCCCCCGAAGTTTGATAGCGGTGGTCAAGGAAGTCTCAGGGTAACAATTTATTAGGAAAGGCCCTCTTTGTCTCTTTCCTTTGCACCTTTTCTTAACTTGTATTTTCCACTTCCGTTGTTCTTTTCATCTTTTCCTTTTGGGGCCCTTCTCCCAAACTAGTTTTCTTGTTTTCTCTCAAGTACGTCTACCAATTCATCTCTCCACCTCAAAGCTTCGTAAAAATTCAGTGTATTTTGTTGATATAACCCATTCATTTTGAAGGCTGTGTTATGTTGATAATAAGGTATTAAATTTTGCCCTTACATTCTGCGTTATATTATTTTGAAAATACAATCATAAATCGTTTCGTTTATTTAAATTACACATTTTAGATTTGCATATGTATTTTACTTAGTATGAACATAACTACTGAACTAAGCGTCTTATGAGAATTTTCTTTAGTTGTTACGATAAAGAAACATCAGGCAAAACCAGGAAATCCCTTAAAATACCGAATATAATAGGATGACAAATGAAATAAAGTCATATTGCTAAACAAAGCAAAACGTTAAGGTCTATAAAATAAGGCAAATACAGTAAAGTAGGAAGCAAGTAACACGTATAAACAAAAGAAAAACAAGAGGGTACCATAAGATGAATGTAAACTGGAGAACAGATAACAAGAAATTACTAAACAGAACGACATCTACGTAATATCAAGAAACCAAATAAGATACAATAAAGGGGGGAAACAAGTGACACTGATAAAAGTGGCAAGATTTAGACGAACAAAGAAGCACAACAGCGGAGCAAATAACCGGAGGAAAAATTAAGAGAAGAGAGGAAATAAGGAAAGATGGGCTTTGTGAAATCGTAAACCCAAATCTAATCCCACATCCGGGTTTTGTGATTCCGCGTCCGCCGAGCGGAAGGATGTCCGCCCTTTTAAACGAGGAGGCACGGCGGGTCTCTTGTCGTATTTGTCCCTTTTATGACGTCATTTTCTCCCTTATTTCATTGTGCGCTTCTTATTTTGCGGGGTTTTTTTATCCCTTTTTTGCGTGAGTGTCTTTGTTTGTTCTCGTGGGTTTTTCTTCAAGTGTTTTCATGTTTCATGCGAACTTTTTTTCTGTGAAGATTGTCATGTCATTACTTGTGTAAATTTTATATATCAATACTTTACTAATGCATATATATATATATATATATATATATATATATATATATATATATATTTATATATATATATATATATATATATATATATATATATATATATATATATATGTATATATATATATATATGTAAATATAGATTTATACACACACACACACACACACACATATATATATATATATATATATATATATATATATATATATATATATATATATATATATATATATATATATATTAGTGGATCGTTGCAAGGCCTTTCAACACTCCATTGTTTCTCTTTCCTTTGTGGATTTTGTCTTTATTTATATATTCATCACGTTCCATATTTTCGTGATTCAGTTATACATATATTTATGTGTGTGTGTGCGTGCGTGTGAATAAATCTATATCTATATATATATATATATATATATATATATATATATATATATATATATATATATATATATATATATATATATATATATATATATATATATATATATATATATATATATATATATATATATATATATATATATATATACATATATGTATTGCATTTTAATATAGGTATGCAGTGAATCATCCGTTCCTATGATAAGTTACAACAGCTGTTATATTTTAATCTGAGTGCACGGACATTACATAATGATATTTATTAGCTTTATATAACCTTTCAAAGACCGTATTCAGTGTCTTATTCACGAAGACTAAGAAATTTCTGTATTTGTATGTTCTTATGCAAATTTTTATCACTGGATTTATTTGTAACTGCAGAGAGTCTTACCTACTCGAATTCTAAGAACCTAATACAGTTTTCCTTGTAGATTAATAATTTACATACTTTTTATTTGTTTACTTATTAATTTGTTAATTTATTTATCTTTCTAATAACTGATCTCCTCTCTCTGTATTTCCCGTTACCTTCTATCATTATTCTTTCGAATGAAGAACCATATTCTTTGGAAGCTTGAATTTCAAATCAATGGCCCCTGTGGGCTTGTTCCATATGAATAGGGTTTATCATCTGAATAATAATAATAATAATAATAATAATAATAATAATAATAATAATAATAATATATCAACGTTTGACTTTCAATACGTTGTTATGAGAATTTACTTAACAAATTCAGTCTTGATAGGGCTTCATATAATTGTTTTCAGCTTTGATGTTATTTATTTATTGATGTCATTATTGTCGTTCCATTTAATTATTGATGTAATTATTGTCGTTTCGTCAATCATTCATTACTTAAGTTATTCCCACTTACCTTCATCCATTTTTATTGTTGCTTGTTTTCAGCGTCATTTGTTGTCCACTTCCTATTCAAATACTAATCCTCTTATTGATTGTCATTTTCTTCTTTTGTCCATTATTATTGATTCTCATCTCCATTCGTCTACTCGTGTTTATTCCCACTGTTATCTTTACCCCATTACTTATATATTTATCCTGACTTTTATTCTTCCACATCATCATCCACTTACATTTATCCTTACTGTTGCATCTCGCCCATTATTCATTCATCCATTCGTTTTCCAGCACGATGAAGGGACCCTACTCATGGACGTGGAGGGTCGTGTGGCTGGCCGTGCTCGTCGTAGCTCCGTCGTGCGTGTCGTCCGCACGGTGTCCCCGGTCGTGCAAATGCGAGTACGACGCCACGGGACGGAAGACGGTCGTCTGCGACAACGGAAGCCTCACGGATCCGATCCCCGTCTTCGACATGGAACGGGACACGAAGGTGGGGTTTCTCTCTCTCTCTCTCTCTCTCTCTCTCTCTCTCTCTCTCTCTCTCTGTCTTTGTCTTTCTCTGCTTCTCTCTCTTGACTAATCACTAAGAGAGTTTCTCTCTCTCTCTCTCTCTCTCTCTCTCTCTCTCTCTCTCTCTCTCTCTCTCTCTCTCTCTCTCTCGTCTAATCACCAAGAGAGTTTCTCTCTCTCTTTATCTCTATCTTTCTTGTTTAATCACTAAGAGAGTCTCTCTCTCTCTCTCTCTCTCTCTCTCTCTCTCTCTCTCTCTCTCTCTCTTAATCACTAAGAGTTTCTCTCTCTCTCTCTCTCTCTCTCTCTCTCTCTCTCTCTCTCTCTCTCTCTCTCTCTCTCTCTCTCTCTCTCTCTCTCAGTACTGTGTGTGTTTATTTTTTGTAAGGTGAAGAGATCTAGTATCATTGTAGTATGTAGATGGATGATAATTTAATCTTTCATAGTGCGCATTTATCACTTCAGTAGGGGTTTAATTTTCGTGGTTTTTCTCATGGTAATACAAATGAGGCCCTTTTTTATAGCTAAAAATCTGTAACTGTTTGTGCAATAGTTGGCTCTGTTGGTTGGTCAAAATGCGAAGGGCCACACCAGGCCGCTTATCCCCTTCCACAACTTAAATCACTTCACGTAGATCAACAGAACAAAGCTGTACAGTACATCAAAACCTAGTTTTTACAGGAATTCATAACCAAAATTTATTCTCTTCATACAAACCCAGTTCCCCCCCCCACCAGCCCGGCTCAATACGGGATTGTCAAACACGAAGGAACTTTTCCAAAAGTTTGCTAGCTACATGCGGGTGCAGAATTGCCTCAGATACAAATACGCGAAATAAAGTTGAATGAAACCCCTCCCCACCTCATCCCCCAGCGAGTGGTCAAATTGAAGGGCAAGATTGAAACTGCCAGTGGAAAGAAACTATGCAATTCATTCTTCCTGCTTCGTTCCATTGCCAGCAACTTGTTTACGCTTTCAATGAAGGCAGAAATCTAAGAAAATAATCTTTAATGGTTGCCAAAGAAAAGCAACAATAGTTCAGGGAAGCTGGGAAGGAAATGACTCGAATTCAGTGTTATATTTCCTTGATCCTTCCTTCAGCTCTGGACTTTGTCCTGTGATGTGGAGATCATGAGTTTTTGTACCTCTGATTAAAAGGATGCAGATACGTTGTTGAAGGTCCCTCTTAGATATATTAGCTTTAGTCGGCCTGATTAAAAGAATACAATCTGGGGTACAGATTCGATCAGTGTTTCAAAGGTCCTTCTTAGACATCTTAGCTTTTGTGGACCTGTAGATAAACATATTTCTTATTAGTGTTGCATTGAAACGGCACAGAGGTCGCTGGAGAACTTTGATCGATAGGAAAATACAAACAGAAAATATAACATTCCCAGATTTGATGATCGTCATTTCCAGACTTGATTTATGTTTAATTCTTTGGTGTATAGAGATGATTTTGTTTAAGCATGCATTGATCTTAGTAATAATAATAATAATAATAATAATAATAATAATAATAATAATAATAATAATAATAATAATAATAATAATAATACTTAAAAGATTACCAGGAGAGAGTAATGATTAAAATAAACCATTCACATAAACATTTACTTGTAATTAAGAATTGTTCATATAGTGTGACTCTAATGACATTATTATTATTTGTAGGTTGTGTGTGTGTGTGTATGTATATATATATATATATATATATATATATATATATATATATATATATATATATATATATATATATATATATATATAGAGAGATAGATAGATAGATAGATAGATAGATAGATAGAGAGAGAGAGAGAGAGAGAGAGAGAGAGAGACAGATAGAAGCGTTGATCTCTCTTTTTGTGTAAATAAAAATGAACCAGAGAAACCGCCAAAAACGAAATAGAAGAATAGAAACTCGGGATTCACTTTTCCAGGAAAGTGTATAATAAAACGCTAGGACTTGTTAAAGGCAGCGAAAATATTCATGTATTCAAAGAAATTGTGTCGGAGGAGCATCCAAGAAATAACCATAAAAGATGAATACGAAATTTAAGGAGAAAATAACACTGGGAAAGGATACCATATCGATCGGTGAAAATGGGGCCGGTAAGACGAAGATTTTTGGGAAGTGGACGAAATTCATTGGTGTGTGAAATTCGTGTTGAGAGCATCACACACAAATAGGGAGAAATGGCCCCTTTTCAGCTTTTGATTTTGTGAATGGATAGCTGGATAGATTATGGGTAACAAAACATGATCTGTTTATGCAACATTTCCCAAATGCGATAAAAAAATCATCCTTTTCCTTCTTTGTATTTTTTTTTTTTTTTGTGAAGAGAAGCTTGGAAATTTTGGTGTTATTTTGCATATACCAGAGAGAGAGAGAAAATCAGTACTTAACCCTTGTCTCAAGCACGAATTGCAAGCACTTGTGTTTTTTCTCTTCAACAAGCAGAGCATTAAACGACTCATTCCTTCAGAGATGATCTAATTTTGCAACTGAGAATGAAAACACCAATATATTTCACACCTTACACAAACAGAGAATTCAGTCATTTTAAAATAAAAATACATTAGTCATTTTTTTACCAACTGGCTATTAAAAAAAACATCCTTTTACAACACACTTCATTTAAGCAACTGGGCATTAAACCCCGCCCCTTTATCCGCAGATTCTCACCATCACCGCCCCCGAAGACCAGAGTAACACGCTGACGGTGGGTCCAATCTTCTCGACGCTGTCCCAGCTGGAGGAAATCCACATCACCAAGTCCAACGTCCCAGCCATTGGCGAGAACTCCTTCTGGGGCCTCAGACACCTCAGGCTTCTCAACCTGACCAACAACAACATCACTCTGCTCCTCGACTCGCATTTGAGGGGCATGAGGTCACTTGAGGTTAGTGAAGCGTTAGGTTGCCCCTAAGTAATTGGATGGGCAACCTGGTGCCTTGTTGGTGGTTTAGCTTTTCTGGGTTTTTTTTTTCAAATTCTTGCCAATAGAGTACCCTTTCAGAGAGGATGAGAAGTTTCGTAGTTTTTTTGCACATGAAGTATGATTATAATTTCTTGCCGTGATGACATGTTGCAAGAATCTCAAAAACCTTCAGTTTTAGCATCTAGAATGAAATAAGATTGAAAAACTTTCACAAAATACTTTATCCTTTGAATGAAAATCACAGAAATTTTTCACTTGAACCTGTGAAGTTCATTTCTTGCCTTTTATCATTTTAGCTCATTTAATCTGAAACTGATGAGGATACTGTGAATGATACTTAAAATGCATTCTACTATAAAATGAAACTTTAGGGCACCATTTCTGAGGTCGAATCACATAGGTTCCGTGGGTCAAGTGAAGCCAACGCAGTGGTATTTTTTTTGGGTCGAGGACATTTATGATGCATTTTTTAAAATGCATCATAGATGTGTAATCAAGTCCACTCTTGTAGGTTATAACCCTAAAATGATGTTTGCTCCATCTGCAGTTTGCTAATTCTGCCTATTTTTGTGCCCCGGAGATGTGTTAAAATACACGAAATTACTTGACACTGTCGTTTCATTTGAACTCTCCCAGTGGCTTCAGCTAACATTTAAAGTACCTTGTCTTGAAATTGAGAATAAATATTTAGGCTGGCTGTAGACGGTCTCATCTGTTACTAGATAGTTCAGAATTTGTCTCAAAATTAACAGTTTTGTTCTCAGGCATAGTATTATTCATTTTTTCACACATGACCATTCTTTTCTGTGGAAGTTTGTTGGGGAGTTCATGGCATTTCGGCATAATTCATAAGAACATATGCTCGTTGTAAATAATAATAATAATAATAATAATAATAATAATAATAATAATAATAATAATAATAATAATAATAACAGCAACTGACTTACCAGACAGAAGAGCTCAGTGAATTATGTCTTGACCAGGTAGTAACAAGTGAATCTTGGAAAAATGGTAGCCAACCTAATGACAATCTGTCAGTTGAATTAATCATATAGTTCAGTAGATATCAGCCTTCTCTTTAAGAATGAAAAATAGATATCAGCCTTCTCTTTAAGAATGAAAAATAGATATCAGCCTTCTCTTTAAGAATGAAAAATAGATATCAGCCTTGTCTTTAAGAATGAAAAATTGCAAAAAGCTGACATGGTGACAAGATGCTATCATGGGAGTTCCTTAAGCGCAGTAATTGGGAATTATATCAGGCAGCTTTTTTGTTGACAGTGGTGTAAGGCATCAACAATCTTCATTGCATTTTATATTCCTTTTCACTGGAAAGTTCCAGAGGTGTTATACGTTAGTATTGTATATTGCAATTTATAGCAAGGGTTTATCCCTTATGAATTGTACAGGTTTATGATTATCACCCATACTAATCTGTATCATTTTCTTTCAGTCGCTGCACCTTGATGACAATCATATTAACTCTGTGGCCTCAGCAACTTTCATGTCTCTGGAGAATCTAGAAACGCTGACGATGGCGAGGAACAAGTTACGTGGCCTCGCCCCCCGGATGTTTCTCCTGCTGAACCGCCTTAAGACCTTAGATCTCAGTGGCAATGCAATTCGGGAGTTAGAACCAGAGGTACTGAAAGATCTTCCCTCACTGACAACCCTCCGGTGTGCAGACTGCGGCCTGACGATGGTGAAATCGCTCGTGTACAGAGTTGTGCCTCGCTTAGAGATACTCGATCTCCGAAACAATCATATCACGATGTTAGCCCCGGAAGAATACATGGACCTGGATTATTTGAGACACCTCTATCTTGATGGGAACAGGATCTTTGAGCTGAAAGATTATACATTCAAAGGGCTGGCTTTACAAGAACTTGGCCTTTCAAGAAATCGAATGGAGAAGATTTCACGAATGGCCTTTGAAGACTCCGCTGTCCTAGCAATCGATTTGTCCTCCAATAACAAACTGCAGTTTGCCTCCTTTCGCCATCTTAACCCAGTCATCGGCCACATGCATGAACTTAGCATTGGAAGCACCCGGCTTAGCGTGGAACATATACGAGACCTTCTCAAGAGAGCGATAAAACTGAAGAAGTTGAATCTCAGTCATATGCATCTGAATCAACTGTTGCCAACTATGTTTGCTTCTCAGGCTAAACTGGAGGTCCTCAATTTGTCCAGCAATAGCCTTCGGTACATCCCCGTGGATGTTCTCCACTCACTGCCGAGTTTACACATCCTTGACCTTCGCAAGAATGACTTCAGGGGATTGCCAGAAATTATTTTGCGGCGATTAGATCGTGTCCATAATGTTGAACTGGATGGGAACCCTTGGTCGTGTGATCAGTGCCATATCCCATACTTGAAAATTTGGCTTAATAATACAAAGGCTTTTAGAGAAGCCTGCCAGCCTGACGTAGATGCCCCAAAATGTCTGAAATGTCAGTCGCCCATAGAAATGTACGATAAGCCTATAATTGAAATAGACGGGTTAGAACTGCAACCTTGCCCTGAGGGAACATTTGATGTAGCTGCTGCCAGTGCAAGTTCATCAAGTTTCTCCCTGGTGCTTGCAGTGGTCACTGCAGCAGTGGTGGTCATTCTTTTACTGATCATCCTAGTAGTAGGCATCGTGATGTACAACCGCCACACAGCCTTTTATTACACACACGAAAATGACTCCAGGCACCATTTCTACGAAAACCCCGCGCTGCACTCGGACCACACCGACATCACCCTGGAGGAGGACCTTGACCACCTTCCAGACAAGGACGTGAGGGAGGACATGCAAAACAACGTCTCCGGTCACGACATGACCAAAGGTGACAACGCGGATTCCCCCGACAGTATTAAGAAGGAGTCGACTGAGAACAACGTGGCAGTGATCGACGAGCTAATAAAAAGCAAAAACGGGAAAACTGCCCAGAATGGCAGGTCCTGAGGCTACTTTTATGGTTCTAAATATGATAGGAAAAATGTGTGATCGTCAGCATTTATAAGACTACTGTACTGCCTACTCACTTTTTAGAACCGAGACTTTTTGGAAAAAAATAAACACTGCAGTGCGTTTTTGATGCTTTTAGATGTTCCAGAATGTTAGCGTATCATCAGCAGGTTAGAATCTGAAACGTCACTGTATGTTTGTGTCATTCATAATATAAGGAATCATGTGCTCTACTGTGATGTATTCCTAAAACTGACATACATCGCTCACACAGCATTTACAGTAATTTGTTACGTGGTGACGTGATGTGTAACGTAGTGACGTGGTTAGCCTCCTCTCCCGTTTCCATCGAGGTGGGACTTGAACTCGAGGTGAAAGTGAGTACAACAGGAATATCTCGATGCTTCTTCTTCTTCCAGAAAAGAGAGGTTTGATTCACTGTGGACCCATTAAACTGGGATGAGTGGGAGAGGGGGGAAGTTGTCACCCATTACGTTGATGACACCAAAAGTTTTCATTCTTTGTTTGTTTTTATTTAAAAAATTAATAATCTGGCTATGTATTTGTCTAATTTCAAGAAACATGACAGATTTTTTTCTTTTGTGCTTTCGATATTTTGCACTTTTTATGTAACCCTGTGAATTCTGATTTATGTTCTAGACAAAACTCCTTTACAAAAATGGTGTTGGTGTACGACTAAGCCTTTTATTAGACTTTCTAGGCCTTTACAGTGGGTACTGTAATGCATGTGTTGGTGTATGATAAATATATTTTTTGTGACCAAATAAGGCATTCTTAGATTTAGCAACATATATAGAGAAGTGATTTAAGGACGCGAAGTCCACAAGGACACGATACTTGGTAAGATATATTTTAGGTGATCTCTATGATAATCTGTACCTTTTCTCTCATCAGGCTTCATTTGAATATAGACAACTAATCTATTCGGTTATGTATAACTTTCAAATGCTTAATCGAGCTGCCTGAGTTTTTTAAAGTTCAATATATTCACCAGTAATGTACATAGAATTTGAAGATAATAACTCCAGCATTTATTTTTTATTTCAGCTCTTATCATATGGATACTGGGCAGCTTCAGGCTCTGATATTTTCCATTTATTTGACGGTATGGCACTTGCATTGAAGTGTTGTAATAGGCAAAAAACTGACTTTTCCAGAGGTCATGCCCTTATACTTCTCATATAGTGTGGGCAAGGGTACTTCTCATATGGTATACACCAGTATCTATATAGCTAGACTTGTAAGGAAATTTATAATTGAAGAAGCTATATTTTTCTTTCAAAACTATTCTTAAGATTAGTTTATACTTCTTCAACACTCACAGAAGTTGTTTTCAGTTATTTTGCTTTAATCAAGTTACACACTGGTCTTAATTTGATCATATAAAGACCACTTCCTTATCATAAGGAACTTGGTTGTATTTTATATCTTTAAATTTGAAGGTTTAGGATAATATGCAGTTCAGACAGGATATACTGGTACTATAATTGAATATAAAACAAATTGCATAATTATGGTAGGCAAAGCCTTTGTCCTAAGGTGAACACACTTAATATATTGGATCTTTTGTGATTTTAAGTTAAGTGAAACTGATTTTTAATATTAGAACTGTTTTAGTAATGACGAGTTTTGTTCAAGTTTCTGTGTAAATCTGGAGGTTTGCTTTATGCTTTCTTGGATGCAACAATTCAATAATGGATTTGAATTCATTCTTTTTTTTTTATTTTAAGCTAAATATATGTGAAAAAATAATGAAATCGAATTACACCATAAGTTTTCAGTAGCAATGTTTGGTTATGCTTTTCAGTGGCTGTCATTTTCATGTAATTTATCATATTCTTGTACATCATTAGTATCTTTTGTATTTTCTATAGTCTTACTGCATAACCATGTAACGTATCTTAGATTTTCTATGAGGACATTCCAGTATGCATTTTACAGTAACATTTTGTATCTTAAACATTCAGCTTACCTGTAACTTAGCTGAGAACTCTCAATTATGCATTGAAAATTGCTGTAGTATCGTAGAGGGGTCCACCAGATTGGTAGTGAAAACTGGACAGCTGAATATCTGTAAACAAACATGACTGGTGATGTGTAACATACCCTGTGTTATTGCTAGAGGTACTGGTGAACTCACCGGTACCAGTGTCTACATGAGAATCATATTTTTATTATCATAGTTAGCATTACTGTGTCTAAGCTCTTCCAGCACAGCCGTTTTCATTGTGGCTAAACTACTGCAAAGATCAACTCTCAGATTTGGTCAGGTTTAGAGTAGAAAATACCTCATGCCTCTGTGCAGTTTCCTATTTAATAAAAACAGAAAGACGTTAACTCAAGACTTGATAAGGTGACATTCGCAGGTTATTTAAATGCAAAAGAGATTTTGAGTTTTCATTGATCGAATTTTCTCTTATGGCAATTTGATTTGTACTGTGATTTATTTAAGTGTTCTGTCATATAAGAGTAGCATCAAAGTTTCCTTCTCTCTCGGGACTCTAATCTTGGAGAATCTGTGGATATGGCAATGTGGTCACTTATAGCAAAGTACAGACCCTTTATACACCCCTCCATAAAATAAACTTTTTGCTGATATAATCCCTTCCTATTTTAGAAGGGAGAAACGTTGCCTTGAGATGGGGAATTTTTGTTAGCCTGATGATGTTATTCATTGGTGTCTCTGTCAGTATCAACTCTTACAAAAAAAGAAGCAATTTTCTTTTAGAATAATCCTTTAAATTTCAAAATATGCATTTTTACATGGTGCAGGTAAGGTCATTTTGACCAAGTAAATTTATTTGTACTGTCACGTATTCATCTGTAGGCTTCTACAGATAAAAGTCGTTTAATTGCTGTAGTTACATTTTTTTTCACTGTATCATTTTGACTTTCTTGTTGTTGTATAGGTGTACCATGAAAGGAGTTGATACAAGTTATCAATGGGTGACACTGCTTAGAATTCCAAAGCCTAACATCATATATCATCAGACAGCGGAATTTCTTATGGATCAGCGTTATATAGCATTAACATCATTCTCAGATTTGACCAGAAATAATAACTTTAAGCAAAGGATGAATGTAAGGCCACATTCATAGAGGGAGTTTTGCAATATGAACCTAGGCTTTTCGACTGTCCTAGCTACACTTCTCCATCAAGCAACTCAAAGATAGGTTATACAGGTAATATTTTTGGTGTGTCACTTCTCATTGGCTGTAGGCTGGGCTCCCAGACGCTCATAAAGCCTCAAATCTGTAAAGAATGAATTTCGTTTACCTACCCCATCACTAAGCCTAAGACACCTTTAGCAAACAGTCCGCCACTAACTGTAGGTCTTATTTTAGTATTTCTCATAGTTTTCTGTAATGGCTTTGTTCTCGTTATTTTCAGTGATGGATGTGATTCTAATTTCATAAGACAATCTGGTTAAGTAGATAATAAATTTACTTTAGTAGCTTTTAGATTTTGCTCTAAGGGTTTTGGTATTGTAGATAATAAAATTTATAACAGCAGTTTACGAACCCTGGAATTTTATTCAGGCCTTGGCAGAACCAAATTTTTCTCCTTTGCGGACAGTTTTTTTCATCTAATTGTATCATTTTACAGATTTAATGACAGTAACACAACCTAAGGATAAAATGTGTTTTTAATTATGGTAAAGCCAGTGTTGACGTCACCATTACTAATCAGAAAACCAGTAAAATATCTTTAACAAACTCTTCAATGAAAATTCCTTTGTGTTATTTAGGATGTCCTCATTCCCAAGTCTTGAGTCTTCATAGAAATCTTGCATGTTACAGTTACTTGAAGGTACTGAATCTAAGCATTGAACTTTGCACTTCATGATGGTCAGTGTGCTCTAGTGCAGGCTGTAACCATGGTAGTGCCTGTAACACCCATGTGTGGTCAAGGGGAATTTTTTTTTTCTGCACCTGGGGCTTTTGACTGTTGATGATGTGTGTGATTTTAAGCTCTTCAATTTCAACAAACTTATTTAAACTTGCAGAACTAAACTCAGCTGTAGTTTTACAAATATTTGTTTCCTGAGTTTCACATGATCCACATGCTGAAATAACAGTAGGTTCATTCTCGCTGTCAAAGAAACAAATTCAGTGTACCATAGCCATCAAAAAGAATGATTAGACGTTGTGTACTAGAGGAAGTTAGCTACAGTTTACACCATACTTTCGAAACGGCTGACAACTTAACAGTCAAAAACCCTGGTGTCACCCTACTTCCACTGTTGTCTGTATTATATTGTATACACCTACTTTAGAATGACAGATAACCGTACCTTAGAGAAATAATGGAACTGACAAACATTCAGAGGAATAAATCACTGAATAGGCTATGACTGTCAGACATGATTATTCTTTTATTCTTATTTATTATTAGTGGTTTTAATACATGTTCGTTGCTTAAGAAAAGCAAATGAAGGTATTTAAGTAACTTAATTATCATGGTCAACAAGAGTCGAAACCAGCCCTATACTAGTTTTAATTTTGTATATAGTATTGTTCATTTGACTGAAAAAAAATTATACAGTACTTGTCATGTGGTCCTAATTCAGTATATGTGTATTTGAGGGTATATGTGATTTTCATGGAATTGGTATGATGTACATTATCATGTGGTACAGGTTTACCTTCAATTTAGGGTACAGTTAATCACTGCCCATAAAGCAAGAACCTGAAAATAGATGTACTGACGCCATTTAGGTATAAAATAAAAAGAATGTTTAATATACTTTGTGTGTATATATATGTATATATATATATATATATATATATATATATATATATATATATATATATATATATATATATATATATATATATATATATATACTATATATATATATATTATTTTATAATGTTTTTTAAGTCATTAATATGTATTTGGCCCACTAAAATATTATCATAACCCAGTGAGAATTTTAGATGTACTGTACTCTTTTGCAACAGTTGAGTTACAAAGATAGGAAGTATTGAACACTGTATAGAGATTAATTAAAAATGACAGGCATCCTAATTGGATCATAGGACAAACGCTTTAATGTTGGAAGTAAGACCATTGATAAAGTACTGTAGTACATTGGAATATTTATTTAGTTGCTGAAATTGAGTGCATTAGAATCCTTCCCATATTTCAGTATGGAAAACCGATGTTCAGTGTACTGCTGACAGTAGTAAGTGATAGCAGGGAGATCACATAATCAAAAGTTCTCCACGTCATGCAAAGACCATCCTCTGTGTTAGGAAATAAAACAAGAGCACAAAAATATATATAGAGATATATAAATATATGTACATTAGTCATGTGAACTTTTATATATATATATTCATAGATGCTGATGAAAAGCACGTTTTAGCATAAACCCCAAACTTCGCGTGAGGATTTCAGTCGACGTTACTGGAGCCTCAGCTGGTTTCTGACATTCTTTTTCTTTTATATGCTGTATGATAACCTAGTCTCTTACAACTCCCACTTACTTTAAAACGTCTTGTACTCAATTTTGATTATGTGTAATACCTGTTGAAAATCATACCTGGCCGGTTTAAAGGTCTGTAAGGTGATTTTTTAATGGTTACACTGTACCTTCATAATTTTATTTCTACTGTCAAGTTTGATGAGGGTGGACGAAGTATTGCTATGGTCGAATTTCCAGTTTCTAACTGTGAATTGGAAGCCGATTGTGATGAAATATACAGCTGTATGAAATTGTAGTGAATTATATAAGAGTTGAACATCTCATAGAAGCAGATCTCATACCAAATAATGCAAAAAAAAAAAAAAAAAAGAAAATAGTGAAACGTGCCTAATTCATTACTATTCAGATGATCACGAGTGTTTTTTTTTTTTTTATCATGGCCAGTCACTAACATTATATCCTTAATGTATTAAAAAGCATGCCATCATATTTTAACATATCGAGGTTAGTCATTTCGGAAAAATCTCGCTGAAATTCGCTAGATACAAGACCCACGTAGGAATGGTTTAGCTACGGTAGCTCTTCAGTGTTCGTTAAATATACTCTTCCAATTCTAATCCATGACTTAGATATCACATAAACCACCAAGCCTTATATATATTACAGGCATTGCTACTCTTTGAATTGTACTGTTGGTGCAAGGGTTGTCAGAATTATCAAAGTAGTGTATATATAAATGTACATACAGTATATGTATATTTTGCAATAAAACTGTCCTTGTTTTTGTTTGATTATTCTATCTTCATTTTTTTACTAAGGTAAAAGTTGTAGATATTATTAACAACATTTACCCGTTCATCATTTCATAAGGAGATTAACAATGCAGACTAAAATCTGAAGAAATGTCCCTGCAAAGTGGAAAATCTTATATTCGAAACAAAAGTAAGATTGAGAATGGAAGCCAGACCACTAGTGAGGCATTAATTGGGCTTTGAGCTTCATTGGGTCAGTATTAGCCTCATGAGAGTGTAATCTGTGGTTTTCAGATATTGAAACTGGTAACTGTGGTAACAGTTAAAAATAACAACATTGATGCATGTAAAGAATATCATGCTTCTCATCACAGACAAATGTCTGGTCCCCATTAATGAAATCCGATTACAGTATTACATTAACAAAAACATTGCAGAATAGGCCCAAAAACTCAAAAATTGGTGTGTAAGTTATGGTATACTAGCATTGCTGGCTGCTTCGTAACTAAAGAAACTGAGCAACATACAAAACTGTGTCACTTTATCTGTTACCTTCTGAGAGGAAGACTGTAGTATCTACAGTCAAGTTTTTGGCCCTGTGAATTATTCTGCTGTTGATTTCTCTTTGAAAACAAGAAGAAGACCATTACGCTTTATCTGTAAACAGACCCAAGGATGATGGAGCTGGACAACCACCTTCGTGGTGCATTGGCATTCGGCGTTTAGTGAGGTCCTACCACTCCTACGTAACTCATACTATGTGATTTTACTTTGTGTCGATGTATTGCCATGAAACTTTAGCAGTAATAGTGAAATTTGATGTTAATGGTAAGTACTCGACAGTACTTTTTATTTTAGAATGTCGATTAAGGTTGTGGGAGTTTTAGTGTTTACCTAAAAGCAAGGCTTGTGGGTGGTCTAGACTTTGACCCTTTTTCTAGGCTAACCCACTGTCCAGAAAGTAGTGGGCCAGCCATTATCCTTGTGTGTGAATCACTGAAAATACCTAGACAAGGATTAAACCTATTACCGTTGGTAAGAGATAGTGCCTATGTAAGGTAGCCTAGGTAATAATACTCATGGATGGTCTCAGAAAAGTAAAAGTGCAGAAGAGTTGCGAACATTAGGCCTATTTACACTGGCCGCGGCCTTCTGAAAACCAAATCAAAGACATCAGTAGAGATGTATGCTAACCTAACTTATTCCAGTTGGTTGTCCCTGACCTGGCTAGGAGGTAGGGGAAGCAAAACCCTCCTGCATCTCATACCCTAGGCTAAAATCGTGCATATAACGTGTGCATAACCATTCTGATGCAGGCTATTACCAAAGCAGTTTTTTTTACAGTATTTTCTCTCAGGTTTTTCAGGAATTACATTTGTTTTCGTAATTCACATTCCATTTTATTTGCTACAACGTTGGATTTGGTCACTGCGGTAAAGCAACATTTAGCATGGCCCTTACTGCCGTAATGGGAATGTTATGGATGATTTTTAATGAGTGCCATTTAGTAAAGTGTATCCAAATCAGAAGTCCATCAATTTACTTGAGGAGTTAACCTAAGCAACGACTGAATTGGTCAGTAACTGGATGGGTGTCCACTGATAAATGCCAGGTGTAACAACTGGGAACTATCTGTAAGGGCAGTGGTATAAAGTTAGCAGGCTCATGAAGGGAAATAACCTATGTAGAAAATTATTTCAAGCTTCCCATTCAGTACATAGGTGAAATACGGTTTTTTTTATTTTTACTGGATTTTAACGTAATTGACTTCAATTTCCATCACAGATAGCAAGAAGAACTGCTGTGTTTACCAGTGGTAATGATAATACCGAAAAATATATTGAAAATATAACCAGCGTACGATTCTGTGACCTCCTCTTAAACAAATATTGAATGTAAAGACATGTGTTCCTGGAATTAACATGACTTTTAACTGTAGCATTTCGGTAATATTTAGAAAGGCGCCAGCTAGCCATTTTTGCATGAAAAACCATTTTGGGTTTTACATGCAAAAATGGCTAGGAAATGATAGGGCACTAAAAGAACCTAATGATACCAACCTATCATAACCTAGGGGTGTTTACTGGTTACATTTTTGCCGTATTAGCAATGGAGGTGGGTGGGGGGGCCGGTATTGTCATACCCTTTAAGGCGTAATTTAATTAGTTATTTTTCTCTGTTATTAAGAATTTGCGAAGATTATGTATTGAGAAGAAATTTTGTGTTTTGATGTGATTTACCCAAGAAAAATATAAATTATAAAGTGGGAAGTGGCTGGAGTCTTCCGAAAAACAACCCAAATTTATTGAAGCAGGAACTACTTTATTAGTCTGAAACACTGTTCTGTAGCTCAATTGAATTTGAGCAGCACTACTGAAATAACCACCGCTTGGACTTAGAATATGAACGGAGCCGCTGTAATGTTATGTGCGTTTACACGCACTCCATGCAAAAGCCATGGCCTAAACCCTTACAGACGTTTTCTGTCCTGTGAAGTTTTCATAAAATTTCACTTGGCTGTTTTCTTAGACATTCATCCTGTTATTTTGGGCTGTGAAAAACAAAAACTAGTGTATAACAAACAGCAATTATAAACGATGTTTCAAATACAAGAGAAGCAGCCGAAACAATATATGGCCCAATTGCGCAATCACAAAAAATCACAAAGGAAAAAGCCAAAAGGTAAAGGTAGGACAACGTAACGCTAACAACAGGGATCCCTCCAAACCTCACCTATGTCAGGGCACTATACAGTGCCTGGCCAAGAGGAGGATTGCTGAAAATCCGACCCTACTCAAACCTTCTTAACAATTATTGCTTACTGGTACCCTAAGTTTTAGAGGACATTATTGTGTCCTTGGAAAAATCGAATGACTGATGGTAGTTCTTTTGATGTGACTGACTAAATGTGTACTAAGACTCATTCATCATCATCATTTGCTCTCCTTTTTGCAAATTGCAGTCTGAAGATATTCTCTCCACACTACCTATTAAGCTCTCAAATGTGTTGTTCATTTATTTTTCAACATTAAGTCCATGGTTTTGAAAATATAAACAGTTTTGTATAACAAAAACACCCCTTTTCATTTTAAATCCTCAAGGAAAGCCATTCATTTTCCAAATGAATGGCTAGGGCCGTAAAGTAGGGTGATCTAGGGCACTTTTCAGGAAATTATTTTCCAGTTATCATCTTTTACCTATGATACGCATTGACAATGAATACTGGAACTTTCTAACAGCCGTTTCATATTTGTACATAATAGTTAAAAATTCCACACAATACAGTATATCGCATATGACAAACCTGGGGTAATTGGCCAAAGAGCAAACTTCCAGTAGCGAACTTATAAGGTACAAAAGAGTTTTCAGGCCTTTCAGTTAAGTGTTTGTATTAATTTTTTTATCAGCTTTCCCTGGAAAATAGTGGCTGCCAATATTTTTGTATCCAGCAAAAATCCAAAAAAATGTTGGTTGCCTGCAGTCAATGAGAGGGTTGGAGAAGTGGGAAGCTTCTGGAAATATGTGCAATCTTGAAAATGAGAAAATTCAAAGTTTAATTTGGCAAAAAATGTTACCAAACCATTGCAGAAGACATGAAGTCATAAAGTGACGAAAACAGTAAGAAACAGATAGCATATGTGATATGGTTGCCTGAGATTTCACTAACGACATCAGAGAGGTACCATAAAACGTTGAAAAGCTCAAACTGGGACTTGAAAAGCTGATAAGTTTTTACAGGGTATTCTAATCAGTAAATATAGAATTTTTCTCGCTTAAAAAAATTGAAGTGTTTCATCGTACAAATCCATTACTTGACATATTAGTCATCTCCAGACATCCCAAAAGAGGAAAAGTATAATTTCCTCTTTATTAATTATATGCATCTGGCTTACTTAGTGTCCCAGGCGATGAAAGCTGGTCATTACTCAGTGTATCTGTTAATGGACAGGATCTGCTGTTTCGTTCCCGAGAAAATATTTACTTGAAAGCCAAGTGATTTCACTAATATCAATTTTCCCTTGGCCCAAAGCTGTTGCTGTCATTTTCGTCTTGTTTGGTTGAAATTTTCCATCCTTCTTTTTAACCCTTAAGCGTTAAAAGTGTCACTTGTATGGACTTCTAGAGACTCCAGCTCATTCAAAAGGGATTCGTCTGTGTTGTTACCTTGGCGGTTATTTGCATTCATGTCACACCAAAGAGCATCTTAGATTCCTAACCCTCATATCCAAGCGTGTATGTCTGCTGATTTACATGATAGATAGGCTACACCTGACCTACACAAACCAGTGTGTATGTCTGCAGATGTACATGACAGATACACCTGACCTAGTGTGTGGGCTCTACTTGAGCTTTGACCAGGTATCCTTTCAAGATCTTTCAGTCCGTTTTCCTTGTACGTTCTTCAGGCGTTTCCGTCTGTTTATTATGCAGTGTCCTCCTCTCTTCATTATTCCTCCCCTGTCATCCCTTTCCTATCCCGTATTGCTTTCCCTCCCTCGTTCTCGACCTTTCACCATACTAGATTCATCCACTTTCTCATTTTGTCTATTTCTTCTTTTGAATTTTATAGTTTCTCCCATTTATGATTCCACCGTTCACTTATTATCCTCACCGTTTCTGTCAGTTTTCTTAAAAGCATACCCCCCCCCCTTTTTTCATTTCTTCTATTACTCGTCACGCATTTCTTTCTACTTGTTTTTGACATTTTACCGGCCTCCTTACCTTTCTTGTTTAATTTTTGTTTTTATTTACTTCATCTCTACCACTCGCCCATCACCATCGCCATCCGTAGGGGGGTTAGTTAGTTCCTCGTTGGGCGAGTGGGTTCCGTTCTCAGCTTGCACTCTACTGGCCGCTAGTTCGAATCTCCGACCGGCCAATGAAGAATAAGAGTGACAGAAATTCATTTCTCGCTATAATGTGGTTCGGAAATTCATTTCTCGCTATAATGTGGTTCGGATTCCTCAATAAGCTGTAGGTCCCGTTGCTAGGTAACCATTTGATTCTTAGCCACGTAAAATAAGTCTAATCCTTCGAGCCAGCCCTAGGAGAGCTGTTAATCAGCTCAGTGGTCTGGTTAAACTAAGGTATACTTAACTTTTTTCCGTCAGTGCACCTCATGCGGTGCACTGTAGGCATTACTTAAGGTTGTTTGCAGCGTACCCTCGGCCCCCAGCTGTAACCCCTTTCGTTCCTAATGCTGTACCTCCGTTCACATTCTCTCTTCTGTCCTACTCACCTCTCTTGCTTCATACAACTGCGAGGTTTTCCTCCTGTTACACCTTTCAAACCTTTTACTGTCAATTTCCGTTTCAGCGCTGAATGACATCATAGGTCGCAGCGCTTGACCTTTGACCTGACTAAATTCTGTATTCTATTCATCACCATCGCCGATTTTGTTTTGTTCAGTTTCTTGTTGACGATTACCGTCCTTCTTATCTTTCCCTCATTTATTATATACTTCATCCTTTACTCGTACTTTCCGTTCATTTTTTCCTTAGTTATAGGGTACTAAGTATTAAATACGGTATTTTGAAAGTGGTATGTTGTGATGGAATAGAAATTGTTTTTATGTGGTAACGAATATAAAGGTAATAAAGTGGTCTGCTTTTTTACCATTACTGAATGCTAATTATGCTAATTACGATGTTGACTTTCATGTCTCATTGTGACCCGTTATATCCTACCAGATTCTCGAGGTGTGTGTTGAATTACTGGATGATGGTGGAATCTTTAATAACCACCTCCTCCCCCCCCCCAACTTCTACCCCCGGCCCCTTTTTACAATGGTTCAGGTAACGGGCAGTTCAAGTCACTTATTACTTTTGTCGGTAGTTAAACCATTTCGAGAACGTAGTTTTTTCTCCGAATTATTATTTTCTCTTGTATTTTTCTTTCAATACTAAATTACCGTGAGCTGATTAGATACTATATTTCAAAAAAAAAAACCTAACTTTAAATTCATCTTGAAATGTATTTTCACGTTCCGCAATCAAAAATACAACCAGTAGACGGCCGTCGCCAGCCAAGTCCCTCCCACTTTCCTTTACTCCTTTGGGTAAAAGCTTTGTTTCTCTTGGCCAGTCACGCAAAGGTTTCTCACTTTTAACACTTTCTTATTGGTCTGTGAATGCCGCAGAGTTTCCACTTTCCACGCCCAGGAGTACAGATTTCGTGGTTTCAGAAAAGCTGGCTGCCTCCAGCCGATGTAGTAGTATGCTAGTAGTAGGTCTAGAATTGTGAGTGTTGTGGCAGATTAATTCTGAGTAACTGAGGTGATGAATTAAAAGACTGAAGGGTTATGTAAAGTCATTATAATGACTTGAAAAAATCTCAATGACCCTATTCAGTCGAGGCCAACCGGATTTTGGCGTCAATAGAAAAACTGGAAATTCTGATAAAAAGGAAACGTTAGTAAGTATATGGGTATTTTTTATTTTAAAGTGAAATCATTATTGAATTGGTTGTCGCTGCCAGTGTTAAGTAGTCGTGTGAATAAATTGGATTTTATATGTAACGTCTTGGCTACGCTTAGGCTAGTCGGGTATTTGATAATGGGTGTAAAGGGAACCACGGGAGACACTGAATGGGTCCTGGGCCATGCCTACATTTTTCACGTGATTTTTGGTTTCAAGTTGATGAAAGTTTTATGGACGAGGTCTCCCTGACTGTTTATCACACTTGGGAACGGGTTAGGTCACACAACACCCTATATACGTCGGTTGAGGATGGATGGATTAGTGTGCAACAGAATTTGAACTGAGCTTGAAGAATATGAGAAACGCCACTTGAAAATAATCCTAAAGCAAAATGGGCAGATGTCTTGTTCATGTTTTACACGAACCTAATCATCTCCAGCACCAGAGTCCAACTAAGGAGCTTTCTTTTACCAGGTCTGACCTTAACCCTTTAAATTAAAAAAAATGGGTTGCCGTTTAAAACATTCCCATTGAATTCAAAAGTGTCTATGGTATTTCTCGTATTAGTCTTGTAAGATTAAACTCAGATGTACTTCTTCAGAACGTCTTAATTCTTTAGAGCGTCTTAACGAAATCTCATGACTAGGCTATAGGTTGCAAACAGCATACTTATCCTGCGTATGATTAGATAGCTGCTTTATAATGCAGGGAATAGGCATGACTCTCGATAGTAATGTATCCCACGTTTTGAGTTTCGATGGAGACAGGTATATACCGAACATGAATGGGATCTCCAAATTGCCGTTTTATTTATTTTTTTTTTCATTAAATGATTAAAAATATCCATTTATATACTGTACTGTAGCCATAGCAATGAATGATTGCCCCGTCTCTTAGTAAGAGTGGTTACATTGGCTGCAGTAATAAAGTTAATTGTTGATAAACTCAAGAAAGGAGCCAGATGAGACGTTTTTAAGTGGCATAATACATTATTTAAGGTTAAACTAATATGGTTGCTTTAAATGCTGGTAAATAATGAATCATCCGGGTCAGTGCGTCACCCACCAAAGAGATGGTTAGTGGGAGTTGCCATGGAATGTTCCCTCCTGTTCGTTGATCATATTTTAAACTTTTGATTTTGATAATAGCTGAACGTGATATTTATACATAGCGTTAGGTAAACGTGATCCTGGAATAGTCATATGCATGGTCAGGCCTGATAAGTGGGATCATGTCAAGATTAGAGAACCCGACATCTCCGTGTCAAGAACAGCGAACCCAATGATCCCCATGTGAAGAATGGCCAACCCTTTCCGGTCCGAACTCCAATTCCACATGAGGGCTAGTACTAAACACGGCGGAACAGTGATTCATCTATACTTTCGCCGTGTTTAGTACTAGCCCCTGGGCGGTCAAGTGTATTTCGCCTTGTTTAGTACTAAACCCTTGGGGATCAAATACCTGGTACCGAAGTGCTCATGTCTAAAACAGCGAACCCGATTTTTCCCATGTAAAGAATAACGAACCCAATAATCATCTTGTAAAGAATAGCGAACCCTGCTGCGAGTGGGTTCGTTAATCTTGACGTGATCTGGTAAGTGTTATCGGAAAATCTGGATTTTCTTGGGCATAAGTTTGTCTGGCGTCATGTTAACATTTTGTTAATTTCCTTTTGTACGCTTATGATAGAGCAAGTGGTTTGTTCCGGTATTTGGTTTCTTGTCAGCACGTAACCACATGACGTTTTGATGGCTTTATATGAGGCCCATATTCGTGAGATTGCTGGAATTTTGTTCAAAAAGTGTGAATAGTTAATCTCATTCAATTGTACGTAACTGTAAGTTAGGGAATAGATAGTTGCCAGTGCTAAGGGATTCCCGTCGTATAAATCGTTGCTTGTATTTGAAGATGGAATTGGTTGTAGGTTATGACCGAAACATTTTGAAAAGATTACCAGGCGTTGTTATGTGGGTATCATGGCCTGCAGTCTTTATTTAGGAACATTTTTGTTAGGTCATTTATCTGCAGGTACGGGGTCTTGCCCATTCTAAGTAATGGTGAACGGAAGTTTATAAATGCAAACAAATGTGAATTGGATTAGGTTTAGGATTAGCAGATTATGATTAAAGCTGCAAAAAATAAATAAAAACAGACTTAGTCCTCCATCTTGCTTTAATGACATCCTGGCAAGTTCTATTTGACCATGGTATTGTTACTTTTCAGGTTGAATTAGCTACAATATTACTACTTTGGTAGCGCTATAGGAGCATTATTCCCAGTTGCGTTATATAACAGATTCCCATAAGTTTTCAGCTGCAGTGATAATAGCTCGAAAGTTATGGTAGTCTATTATAAATGGTTGATGTTGGAATTATTTGACCCCAGCAATAGTAGGAGGGTACTGAGAAAAGTTCACTGGCAGTTTAATCAAGATGTGATTTCCGTAAAATATGTATTTTTACATTTTAGTTATGAAGGAATATACTGAATATTATAATAGCATCACTCTAGCTTTTTCAAATGGTTGATTTTTTTTAGTTCATAATACTGATTAATCGCATTCATTAACGTTGCAAGTCGCAATGATGTTTAATTCTTGCCAACACTAAATGGTGGTAACTTTTACAAGTAAAAATTTTTAACGTACAGTGTATATTTAATATGGGTCATTTAACAAGCCCATGTTCATGAATAGGACGCGATGGTAGTTTACACTTTTTAGTAGTCTGAAAGTTTTTTCGAAGAGAGGAAGAGATTAGTTGCTAACTGGGCCCGTGAATCATTCCTTAGAGTCCTATTAA
Source organism: Macrobrachium rosenbergii (assembly GCF_040412425.1). Lineage (NCBI taxonomy): Eukaryota > Metazoa > Arthropoda > Malacostraca > Decapoda > Palaemonidae > Macrobrachium > Macrobrachium rosenbergii. Next base: position 15,951,214 of record NC_089766.1, on the reverse strand, counting down.
TCATAAGGCATTCATAATTATTTTTTATATTAAGACCAGATCTCTGTGACTCAGAATTTTTCTTTTAGGTTATCAATGAATATCCCTGGTCATAGTAATTATGCAGCCAAGCGGTTGGCTGTTTTACATTTTAATAAATCAGGATATTAGTAGGGGTAATGACGTATACAGAGTTTTTCTTGAATGATTATCTTGTAATTGGGTAGCAAAAGTATTTGTAAAGTTGCTGCCCAGCTGACGCTGTAAATGATGATTGTAAAATCTCTATCGCACTAGTTATGCAATCGGTGATAACGAGTTGTTTCATGCCTAAAGCTTTTGGGCAGTTTGATTTCAACCGACTATTACTTGCGCTAGTGCCAGTTGACTTTAGGCTTTATTGGCTGTTAGTGACCCGCTGCTGGTCCCACCAGACTCCCTAGGATTAGCCTGTGGCAAGCTCTAGTAATTGTTCGTGACTCCCAACGATGTCGTGCACTCCTTTAACGTGATACTGTGTCAATTATTTGGTCGTAAATTCACTCTGGGAAATATATCAGGTGGATGACCCCAGTAGACGGTAAGGTGGTGTGCATTCGCTTTTAGTTTTATATACCCGCCATTTTAATTATATCGTTTTCGATATAATAGTAAAATGTGTCGTTTTTGTTAGTTAGATGCAGGAGTCATTGTGAGGCGTTGCCGTTCACAACACATATCAAATAATTGCAAGTTAATTTGTCTATTTGGCGGATGGTGTACTAGCACGAAGCCAGCTGCTAACCAGTGTGCATAGCCCTTCGTGTTAAGTTTGTGCTGTGATTTGGACACTGGCCATAATTGCCGTGGGACTGAAAATTCGGTCGTAGGTTCCTCCAGATAAAATACCTGTTTTTTTTTTTTTCAGTGAATTCTTTTAATTGCCAAATATGGTAATTTTTCCTGTAGAATTTTAAATTTGGTGAATTTCGATGGTCACGAAGTGGAAATCTTTGCAACCTTATAGTAGGCTATTTTTTATCTACATAAAGTCGGTAACATATAGCAAAGTTTTCAACTTTGGTATAGATTTTAACTTGTATATGTTCTCGTAATTGTTGAAGGTGTGATTCTGAAAAGGCAGAGTAATACTAATGCATGTTTTCATGTTATAATGCATTTCATGAGGAAGAGTATTGCCCCATTGCTAGTTTAGGTAAAATCGTGAACGTGTACCGTGACGTTGAATTTTTCCTCCCAAATGTAAATTGCATATGGCGATAGAATCATTTCTTTTATAATTGCTAAGGTAATTCTAAGCCGGCTGTCCGCGGTGAGCTAGACTGTGGCAATTGGCGTTTTTCTATGTTATTTTACTTGCTTTACAAGAATTTAAAGTAATATTTTGTCCCCCGGTTGTAACTAAACTGTGATTGACCTTTGAAGACTACGACTTGAATTACCTAACGCAGGGTAGGTCTAAGCCGGCATTCCGCGGCAGCCCCCCACCTCCATAGCTAATACGGCAAAAATTGAAAACCAGTAAACACCTCAGGATACGTTATGTTGGTATTTTTGGGGTGTTTACTTTTGCCGTATTAGCTATGGAGGCGTGGGGGCCTTGCCGTGGAATGCAGGCTTAGACCTACTCTGTGTTAGGCAATTCGAGTCGCGTAGTCTTCAAAGGTCAATGACAGCTTAGTTACAGCCGGCCGACAAAATATTACTTTAAATTCTTGTAAAGCAAGTAAAATAACATAGAAAAACGTCAATTGCCATAGTCTAGCTCACCGCGGACAGCCGGCTTAGAATTACCAGGGATTCAAGAGCCCCTTGTGGATGACGTCAGCTTTTAAGTTATACCTAAAAATGTAAGTTTTCTGTACATCCTGTTCTGGTTTGTGGTCGTTTTCTATGACTCACTTCCATACATTCGACCATGGCCTAAGAAAGACCATGCACTCGTGACGCCTTGCTAATACTATACTTCGCAGGTCTTCAGAATTTAGGGACTCCTGGACTGAATTGTGCGATAAGCATCGTGTTAATGGCCACCAATGGTTGCCGGAGACACACAACTCCTATTATTATTATTATTATTATTATTATTATTATTATTATTATTATTATTATTATTATTATTACATAGAATGTATAGACTGATATTAGTAATGTGGGTTTGGCGACCAAGCAGCTTTGCTGACTTTAATGACCTTTGTTCAAGGCATTCGAGTCTATATTTTTTTAAAATTTCATTATGTCAAATTGAGTGCTCTAGTAAAATGGCAGTGAGGAAGAAAATAAGTAAAGTTTCCTGTATTTTCTTTTCAGCAGTCTTTCAAAATAAGGCAAATGGAATCGGTAAACGAAGTTGAATACAAGATCCTGAAAGGAAGGCAGAACTCGAGGAAATTTGAGAGGCACAACTATTCATGGGATCTTACTAGTGACCAGGTATGTGTACCCTCACGGTATTATGTAAGGTATGTGTACCCTCACGGTATTATGTAAGGTATGTGTACCCTCACGGTATTATGTAAGGTATGTGTACCCTCACGGTATTATGTAAGGTATGTGTACCCTCACGGTATTATGTAAGGTATGTGTACCCTCACGGTATTATGTAAGGTATGTGTACCCTCACGGTATTATGTAAGGTATGTGTACCCTCACGGTATTATGTAAGGTATGTGTACCCTCACGGTATTATGTAAGGTATGTGTACCCTCACGGTATTATGTAAGGTATGTGTACCCTCACGGTATTATGTAAGGTATGTGTACCCTCACGGTATTATGTACACTCAGAATGTGGGTGTAAATGGTATGCCAAAATAATGCTTACAGCGTGACAGTTTAAGTGTACTTAGCTTGGTTATGTACCAAGTGCCCAGTAGGGTTATTTATTTTTTGTCTCTAAAATTTGAGGTAAATTTTACCTGCTAAAAGAGCAAATTGTATGAGGTGGGTTGTCCACTTCAAGAATTGAGGGTATATGTAATGGCCTACTTCAGTTCGAGAGGGGTTAGTGTTTTAAGGTGCCATATGGAATGGACAGTTGGGAGTTTAGTTTTAAAAAAATGCGAACCGTCCCAACTCCTGTTTGACAATTTTTGCGTCGTATTTTAAGTACATTACTTTCGGTATTTTTATTATATACATTTTTTTTGTTGATCTTTGTCTTTTTATTGGCTTTTAACTTTAATCTTGGGCAGGAATTTAGTCAAGAAATAAGCGCTATAGCCGTAAATAAGGATTTAGTCAAAACTTCAAAGTTTTTTTACACTTTAGATATACTCAGACGAAAAATGATGCCCGGAATATGTGATTACGATTTGAATGAGAAGTACTGCTCATCAGGTTTATTGGCATGACCATTTTTGGGATGGTTTACATAGCCGAGATGAATTGACAGTGATATTCAGGATAATTCTTAAACTTTTGTTCGTACGCTGGTCTAATTCTGGAAGCCATCGATCGGCCCATTGGGTGTGGCACAGGTATGACTTTTTCTAATACTACTGCATCATAAATTTCCTATTAACTAAGTTTTTTTTACATCAGTCTTAATAAATTTCATAGTAACTGAAGTTTTTTTACCCATGTACTTTTTGAAACAACTATCGTAAGTGAATCTTCGCGAAGGGTTTCACTAAAGTGACACTTGACTTGGGATCAAAACAGACCCGGTTTAGAGGCGGGGTTTTGGGGGGGGGGATAGGTTAAACCAGCGCTTCTGTTTCCAAACTCAGCGATTGGCTCACCTGTCTGATTGAAGTAACTCTTGTAGAGTTTTGACCACTTAAACTGAGTGAAAGAATAAATTATTTTTAATCATGCCCAAATAATTTGCCAAGCGAAACTATCGATGAGTGAAGTGATATTTTTCGTCGTAGATTGGGGCAAGGATGCCATTGTCCGTATGTGTCCAGTCTTAGAGGAAGATTATTGGGCATAATGTTAACCGTGTTTTAAAGTAAATTTATCACAGCAGCTCATGGATGCTTAGTAGGGCAGGGGTTCTTGATTAACCCATCAGGTATCCCCGGTGTTGCCAGGTCTTGAAAAACTTCCATTAACTTGACTTTCAAGTACCATCACGTAGTTCCTCGTTGGGCGAGTCGGTAGAGTTGTGGGCTAGCACTCGCTAGGCCCGAGTTCGAGTCTCCGGTCGGCTAATGAAGATTTAGAGGAATTTGTTTCTGGTGATAGAAATTCATTTCTCGCTATAATGTGGTTCGGATTCCACAATAAGAAGTAGGGCCCGTTGCTATAATGTGGTTCGGATTCCACAATAAGAAGTAGGGCCCGTTGCTAAGTAACCAATTGGTTCTTAGCCACGTAAAATAATTCTAATCCTTCGGGCCAGCCCTAGGAGAGCTGTTAATCAGCTCAGTGGTCTGGTTAAACTAAGGTATACTCTTCTGTCTAAAAAAAGTACCATTATGTACATTTAACTGATTTTCGCGTTATGTTATGCTCGATTACCAGTAGTGTAAAGTTACTGAGCCTAATTTCGTTTCTGTAAGGCTCTAATTATCTGGGCCCGGAATCTGCAAGCATTCTCGGTAAATTTCTTGCGCAAGTAGTAGCAGCAAAGTTTGTATAGTAAATTATGAGGGATGGTTTTCACTACGGTTCCGCGTCGAGGATTCCCAGTTTAAACCTTTGTTTGCTATTGAAAGCACCAGTAATTGCGTAACCTGTTTTTTTTTTCATATAACCGTACCTTAGAGAAATAATGGAACTGACAAACATTCAGAGGAATAAATCACTGAATAGGCTATGACTGTCAGACATGATTATTCTTTTATTCTTATTTATTATTAGTGATTTTAATATTACATGTTCGTTGCTTAAGAAAAGTAAATGAAGATATTTAAGTAACTGTTAATTATCATGGTCAACAGGAGTCGAAACCAGCCCCATACTAGTTTTAATTTTGTATATATAGTATTGTTCATTTGACTGAAAAAATTATACAGTACTTGTCATGTGGTCCTAATTCAGTATATGTGTATTTGAGGGTGTATGGATTTTCATGGAATTGGTATGCTGTACATTATCATGTGATACAGGTTTACCTTTAATTTAGGGTACAGTTAATCACTGGCCATAAAGCAAGAACCTGAAAATAGATTTACTGATGTCATTTAGGTATAAAATAAAAAATGTTTAATATACTTATATATATATATATAATATATATGTATAATATATATATATATAATATATATATGTATATATATATATATATATATATTATATATATATATATATATATATATATATGTATAATATATATATATATATATATATATATATATATATATATATATATATATATATGTATATATATATATATATGTATATATATATATATATGTATAATATATATATATATATATATAATATATATTATGTTTTTAAGTCATTAATATGTATTTGGCCCACTAAAATATCATAATCTAGTGAGAAATTTAGATGTACTGTACTCTTTTGCAGCAGTTTAAGTTACAAAGATAGGAAGTATTGAACACTGTATAGAGATTAATTAAAAATGACATTCATCCTAATTGGATCATAGGGCAAACGCTTTAATGTTGGAAGTGAGACCATTGATAAAGTACTGTAGTACATAGGAAAATTTATTTAGTTGCTGAAATTGAGTGCATTAGAATCCTTCCCATATTTCAGTATGGAAAACCGATGTTCAGTGGTACTGCTGACAATAGTAAGTGATAGCAGGGAGATCACATAATCAAAAGTTCTCCACGTCATGCAAAGACCATCCTCTGTGTTAGGAAATTAAACAAGAGCACAAAAATATATATAGAGATATATAAATATATGTACATTAGTCATGTGAACTTTTATATATATATATATTCATAGATGCTGATGAAAAGCACGTTTTAGCATAAACCCCAAACTTCGCGTGAGGATTCTAGTCGACGTTACTGAAGCCTCGGCTGGTTTCTGACATTCTTTTTCTTTTATATGCTGTATGATAACCTAGTCTCTTACAACTCCCACTTACTTTAAAACGTCTTGTACTCAATTTTGATTATGTGTAATACCTGTTGAAAATCATACCTGGCCGGTTTAAAGGTCTGTAAGGTGATTTTTTAATGGTTACACTGTACCTTCATAATTTTATTTCTACTGTCAAGTTTGATGAGGGTGGACGAAGTATTGCTATGGTCGAATTTCCAGTTTCTAATTGTGAATTGGAAGCCGATTGTGATTAAATATACAGCTGTATGAAATTGTAGTGAATTATATAAGAGTTGAACATCTCATAGAAGCAGATCTCATACCAATAACTAATGCAAAAAAAAAAAGAAAATAGTGAAACGTGCCTAATTCATTACTATTCAGATGATCACGAGTGTTTTTTTTTTTATCATGGCCAGTCACTAACATTATATCCTTAATGTATTAAAAAGCATGCCATCATATTTTAACATATCGAGGTTAGTCATTTCGGAAAAATCTCGCTGAAATTCGCTAGATACAAGACCCACGTAGGAATGGTTTAGCTACGGTAGCTCTTCAGTGTTCGTTAAATATACTCTTCCAATTCTAATCCATGACTTAGATATCACATAAACCACCAAGCCTTATATATATTACAGGCATTGCTACTCTTTGAATTGTACTGTTGGTGCAAGGGTTGTCAGAATTATCAAAGTAGTGTATATATAAATGTACATACAGTATATGTATATTTTGCAATAAAACTGTCCTTGTTTTTGTTTGATTATTCTATCTTCATTTTTTTACTAAGGTAAAAAGTTGTAGATATTATTAACAACATTTACCCGTTCATCATTTCATAAGGGAGATTAACAATGCAGACTAAAATCTGAAGAAATGTCCCTGCAAAGTGGAAAATCTTATATTCGAAACGAAAGTAAGATTGAGAATGGAAGCCAGACCACTAGTGAGGCACTCATTGGGCTTTGAGCTTCATTAGGTCAGTATTAGCCTCATGAGAGTGTAATCTGTGGTTTTCAGATATTGAAACTGGTAACTGTGGTAACAGTTAAAAATAACAACATTGATGCATGTAAAGAATATCATGCTTCTCATCACAGACGAATGTCTGGTCCCCATTAATGAAATCCGATTACAGTATTACATTAACAAAAGCATTGCAGAATAGGCCCAAAAACTCAAAAATAGATGTGTAAGTTATGGTATACTAGCATTGCTGGCTGCTTCGTAACTAAAGAAACTGAGCAACATACAAAACTGTGTCACTTTATCTGTTACCTTCTGAGAGGAAGACTGTAGTATCTACAGTCAAGTTTTTGCCCCTGTGAATTATTCTGCTGTTGATTTCTCTTTGAAAACAAGAAGACCATTACGCTTTATCTATAAACAGACCCAAGGATGATGGAGCTGGACAACAACTTTCGGCTTCGTGGTGCATTGGCATTCGGCGTTTAATGAGGTCCTACCACTCCTACCTAACTCATACTACGTGAATTTCCTTTGTGTTGATGTATATCCATGAAAGTTTAGCAGTAATAGTGAAATTTGATGTTAATGGTAAGTACTCGACAGTAGTTTTTATTTTAGAATGTCGATTAAGGTTGTGGGAGTTTTAGTGTTTACCTAATCGCAAGGCTTGTGGGTGGTCTAGACTTTGACCCTTTTTCTAGGCTAACCCACTATCCAGAAAGTAGTGGGCCAGCCATTAGCCTTGTCTGTGAATCACTGAAAATACCTGGACAAGGGTCAAACTTATTACCGTTGGTAAGAGATAGTGCCTATGTAAGGTAGCCTAGGTAATAATACTCATGGATGGTCTCAGAAAAGTAAAAGTGCAAAAGAGTTGCGAACATTAGGCCTATTTGCACTGGTCGCTGCCGCCTTAAAACCAAATCAAAGACTTCAGTTGAGATGTATGCTAACCTAACTTACTCTAGGTTGCCGGTCCCTAACCGGACTAATAGGTAGGGGGAGCAAACCCCTCCTGCATACCATACCCTAGGCTAAAATCGTGCATAGAACGTGTGCATAACCATTCTGATGCAGGCTATTACCAAAGCAATTTTTCACAGTATTTTCTCTCAGGTTTTTCAGGAATTACATCTGTTTTCATAATTCACATTCCATTTTACTTGCTACAACGTTGGATTTGGTCACTGCGGTAAAGCAACATTTAGCATGGCCCGTACTACTGCAGTGGGAATGTTATGGATGATTTTTAATGAGTGCCATTTAGTAAAGTGTTTCCAAATCACTAGTCCATCAATTTACTTGAGGAGTTAACCTAAGCAACGACTGGATTGGTCAGTAACTGGATAGGTGTCCGCTGATAATACCAGGTATAACAACTGGGAACTATCTGTAAGGGCAGTGGTATAAAGTTAGCAGGCTCATGAAGGGAAATAACCTATGTAGAAAATTATTTCAAGCTTCCCATTCAGTACATAGGTGAAATAAGTTTTTTTTTTTTTTTTTTTTTTACTGGTTTTTAACGTAATTGACTTATTGAATGTAAAGACGTGTTCATGGAATTAACATGACTGTTCACTGTAACATATTTAGGTAATTTTTCGGAAGGCTCCAGCCAGCCATTTCGAAAGGCGCCTGCTAGCCATTTTTACATGAAAAACCATTTTGGGTTTTACATGCAAAAATGGCTAGGAAATGTTAGGGCACTAAAAGAACCCAATGATACCAACCTATCATAACCTAGGAGCGTTTGCTGGTTACAATTTTGCCGTATTAGCTATGGAGGGGGATGGGGGCCGGTATTGTCATACCCTTTAAGACGTAATTTGATTAATTATTTTTCTCTGTTATTAAGCATTTGCGAAGGTTATGTATTGAGATTAATTTTTTTGTTTTGATGTGATTTACCCAAGAAAAATATAAATTATAAAGTGGGAGGTGGCTGGAGCCTTCCGAAAAATAACCCTGAAATAACCACCAGTTAGACTTAGAACATGAACGGAGCCGCCGTATTGTTTACACGCACTCCATTAAAAAACCGTGGCCTAAACCCTTACAGACGTTTCATTGGAAGGGTTAGTATCGTTCTCAGCTAGCACTCTGCTGGGGCCCGCGTTCGATTCTCCGACCGGCCATTGAAGAATTAGAGAAATTTATTCCTGGTGATAGAAATTCATTTCTCGTTGTAATGTGGTTCGGATTCAACAATAAGCTGTAGGTCCCGTTTCTAGGTAACCAATAGGTTCTTGGCCACGTAAAATAAATCAATCCTTCGGGCCAGCCCTAGGAGAACTGTTAATCAGCTCAGTGGTCTGGTTAAACTAAGGTATACTTAACTTTGTTCTGTGATATTTTCATAAAATTTCATTCGGCTGTTGTGTCTGACATTCATCCTGTTATTTTGGGCTGTGAAAAACAAAAACTAGTGTATAAATAACAGCAATTACAAAAGATGTTTCAAATACAAGAGAAGCAGCCGAAACAATGTGTGGCCCAATTGCGTAATCACTAAAAATCACAAAGGGAAAAAGCCAAAAGGTAAAGTTAGGACAACGTAACAACGCTAGCAACCGGGATACAACCAAGCCTCACCTAAGTCAGGGCACTACACAATGCCTGGCCAAGAGGAGGATTGCTCAAAATCCGACCCTATTCAAACCTTCTTAATAACTATTGCTTACTGGTACCCTAAGTTTTAGAGGACATTATTGTGTCCTTGGAAAAATCGAATGATTGATGGTAGTTCTTTTGATGTGACTGACTAAATGTGTACTTAAACTCATTCATCATCATCATTTGCTCTCCTTTTTGCAAATTGCAGTCCGAAGATATTCTCTCCACACTACCTATGAAGCTCTCAAAAGTATTGTTCGTTTATTTTTCAACATTAAGTCCTTGGTTTTGAAAATATAAACAGTTATGTTGAACAAAAACACCCCTTTTCATTTTAAATCCTCAAAGAAAGCCATTCATTTTCCAACTGAATGGCTAGGGCCGTAAAGTAGGGTGATCTATGGCACTTTTAAGGTAATTGTTTTCTAGTTATCTTTTACCTATGATACGCATTGACAAGGAATACTGGAATTTTCTGGCAGCTGTTTCATATTTGTACATAATAGTTAAAAATCCACACAATATATCGCATATGACAAACCTGGGGTAACTGGCCAAAGAGCAAACTTCCAGTAGCGAACTTATAAGGTGCAAAAGAGTTTTCAGGCCTTTCAGTTTAAGTTTTTGTATTAAATTTTTTTTATCAGGTTTCCCTGGAAAATGGTGTCTGCCAATATTTTTGTATCCAGCAAAAATCCAGTAAAATTGTTGGTTGCTGGCAGTCAATGAGAGGGTTGGAGAAGTGGGAAGCTTCTGAAAATATGTGCAATCTTGAAAATGAGAAAATTCAAAGTTTAATTTGGCAAAAAAATGTTACCAAACCATTGCAGAAGACATGAAGTCATAAAATGACGAAAACAATAAGAAACAGATAGCATATGTGATATGGTTGCTTAAGATTTCAGTATAGTAAGGACATCAGAGAGGTACCATAAAACGTTGAAAAGCTCAACTGGGACTTGAAAATCTTACAAGTTTTTACAGGGTATTCTAATCAGTAAATATAGATTTTTTCTCGCTTAAAAAAATTGAAGTTTTTCATCGTACAAATCCATTACTTGATATGTTAGTCATCTCCAGACATCCCAAAAGAGGAAGAGTATAATTTCCTCTTTATTAATTATGCATCTGGCTTGCTTAGTGCCCAGGCGATGAAAGCTGGTCATTACTCAGTGTATCTGTTATTGGATGGGATCTGCTGTTTCTTCTTCGTTTTAACGTGCTTTTTCCCGTTTTTATATGGGGTAAGCACGATGCCTTCTTTTGAAGGACCTTGATTTGGCATTGGGGTAGGCCGTAGCCTCGATCGGCTGCCCTGCCTGACAGCGTTTAGACCACGGGATCTGCAGTTTCATTCCCGAGAAAATTTTTGCTTGAAAGCCAAGTGATTCACTAATATCAATTTTTCCTTGGCCCAAAGCTGTTGCTGTCACTTTCATCTTGTTTGGTTGGTATTTTCCATCCCTTTTTTAACCCTTAAGCGTTAAAAGTGTCACTTGCATGGACTTCTAGAGACTCCAGCTCATTCAAAATGGATTCGTCTGTGTTGTTACCTTGGCGATTAGTTGCATTCATGTCACACCAAAGAGCATCTTAGACTCCCAACCCTCACATCCAAGTGTGTATGTGTGCTGATGTACATGATAGATACACCTGACCTACACAAACCAACGTGTATGTCTGCAGATGTACATGACAGATACACCTGACCTAGTGTGTGGGCTCTACTTGGGCTTTGAACGGGTATCCTTTCAAGATCTTTCAGTCCGTTTTCCTTGTACGTTCTTCAGGCGTTTCCGTCTGTTTATTATGCAGTGTCCTCCCCTCTTCATTATTCCTCCCCTGTCATCCCCTTTCCTATCCCGTATTGCTTTCCCTCCCTCGTTCTCGACCTTTCACTATACTGGATTCATCCACTTTCTCATTTTGTCTTTTTCTTCTTTTGAATTTTATAGTTTCTCCCGTTTATGATTCCACCGTTCACTGATTATCCTCACCGTTTCTGTCAGTTTTCTTGAAACCAACCCCCCCTCCCCCCGTTTTCAATTTTTTTCCTGATACTCATCACGCATTTCTTTTTACTTGTTTTTGACATTTTACCGTCCTCCTTACCTCTCTTGTTTAATTTTTGTTTTTATTTACTTCATCTCAACCACTCGCCCATCACCATCGCCACCCGTGGGTTCCGTTCTCAGCTTGCACTCTACTGGCTGCGAGTTCGAGTTCCGACCGGTCAGTGCACCTCATGTGGCGGTGCACTGTAAGTTCGGATTCCTTAAGGTTGTCTAGGTAACCAGCGTGCCTTCGGCCCCCCCTAGGAGAGCTGCAATCCCAGTGGTTCGTTCCTTGTGCTGTAACCTCCGTTCACATTCTCTCTTCCATCTTGCAGCGTTTAATGCCCCTCTCAAAACTCTTTGTTTCATAGTGCAACTGCTTTGAGGTTTTCCTCCTGTTACACCTTTCAAACCTTTACTGTCAGTTTCCGTTTCAGCGCTGAATGACATCATAGGTCGCAGCGCTTGACCTTTGACCTGACTAAATTCTATTCATCACCATCGCCGATTTTGTTTTGTTCAGTTTCTTGTTGACGATTACCGTCCTTCTTATCTTTCCCTCGTTTATTATATGCTTCATCCTTTACTCGTACTTTCCGTTCATTTTTTCCTTAGTTATAGGGTACTAAGTATTAAATACGGTATTTTGAAAGTGGTATATTGTGATGTAATAGAAATTGTTTTTATGTGGTAACGAATATAAAGGAATAAAGTGGTCTGCTTATTTACCATTAATGAATGTTAATTATGCTAATTACGATGTTGACCTTCATGTCTCATTGTGACCCGTTATCTCCTACTAGATTCTCGAGGTGTGTGTTGAATTAGTGGATGATGTTGGAGTCTTTAATAACCAACCCCCTCCCCCCCTCTTCCACCCGCGGCCCCTTTTACAATGGACTCAGGTAACGGGCAGTTCAAGTCACTTATTACTTTAGTCGGTAGTTAAACATTTTGAGAACGTAGTTTTTCTTCGAATTATTATTTTCCTCTTGAATTTTTCTTTCAATACTAAATTACCGTGAGCTGATTAGATACTATATGTCAAAAAAAAAATGGTAACTTTAAATTCATCTTGAAATGTATTTTCACGTTCCGCCATCAAAAGTATAACCGGTAGACGGCCGTCGTCGCCAGCCAAGCCCCTCCCACTTTCCTTTACTCCTTTGGGTAAAAGCTTTGTTTCTCGTGGCCAGTCATGCAAAGGTTTCTCACTTTTAACACTTTCTTATTGGTCTGTGAATGCCGCGGAGTTTCCACTTTCCACACCCAGGACCAGGAGTACAGATTTCGTGGTTTCAGAAAAGCTGGCTGCCTCCAGCCGACGTAGTAGTATGCTAGTGGTATGTCTAGAGCAGTGACAGTATTGTTTGTAGCAGATTAATTCTGAGTAATTGAGGTGATGATTTAAAAGACTGAAGGGTTATGTGAAATTGTAATGACTTGAAATAATTGCAAGGGCCTTATCCAGTCGAGGGCAACGGGATTTTGACGTCAATAGAAAAATCGGAAATTCTGATAAAAAGGAAACATTAGTAAGTATATGGGTATTTTTATTGTTTTAAAGTGAAATCATTATTGAGTTGGTTGTCGCTGCCAATGTTAAGTAGTCTTGTGAATAAATTAGATTTTATATGTAACGTCTTGGCTACGCCTAGGCTAGTCGGCTACTTGATAATGGGTGTAAAGGGAACCACGGAAGACACTGAATGGGTCCTGGGCCAAGCCTACATTTTCCACATGATTTCTGGTTTCAAGTTGATGGAAGTTTTTTGGACGAGGTCTCCCTGACTGTTTATCACACTTGGGAACGGGTTAGGTCAGACAACGCCCTATATACTCGTACGTCGGTTGAGGATGGATGGCTTAGAGTGCGACAGAATTTGAACTAGAGCTCAAAGAATATGAGAAACGCCACTTGAAAATAATCCTAAAGCAAAATGGGCAGATGTCTTGTTCATGTTTTACACGAACCTAATCATCTCCAGCACCAGAGTCCAACTGAGGAGCTTACTTTTACCAGGTCTGACCTTAACCCTCATTAAATATTTTTTTAAAAAATGAGTTGCAGTTTAAAACATTCCCATTAAATTCAAAAGTGTGTATGGTATTTCTCGTATTAGTCTTGTAAGATTAAACTCGGATATACTTCTTTAGAACGTCTTAACGAAATCTCATGGCTAGTCTATAGGTTGCAAACAGCATATTTATCCTGCATATGATTAGATAGCTACTTGATAATACAGGGAATAGGCAAGACTCCCGGTAGTGATGTATCCCACGTTTTGAGTTTCGATGGAGATAGGTTTATACCGTACATGAACGGGATCTTCAAATTGCCGTTTTTTTTTTTTTCCATTAAATGATTAAAAATATCCATTTATATACTGTACTGTAGCCATAAAGTTAAGTATACCTTAGTTTTACCGGACCACTGAGCTAATTAACAGCTCTCCTAAGGCTGGCCCGAAGGATTAGACTTATTGTACGTGGCTAAGAACCAGTTGGTTACTTAGCAACGGGATAAACTCAAGATAGCAATGAATGATACGTTCTTAAATTACATTGGCTCCATTAATAAGTTAATTGTTGATAAATAAACTCAAGAAAGAAGCCAGATGAGACTTTTTAAGCGGCATATTACATTATTTAAGGTTAAAGTAATATGGTTGCTTTTAAATGCTCGTAAGTAATGAACCATCCGGGTCAGTGCGTCACCCACCAAAGAGATGGTTAGTGGGAGCTGCCATGGAATGTTCCCTCCTGTTCGTTGATCATATTTTAAACAATTTTGATTTTGATAATAGCTGAATGTGATATTTATACATAGCGTTAGGTAAACGTGATCCTGGAATAGTCATATGCATGGTCAGGCTTGATAAGTGGGGTCATGTCAAGATTAGAGAACCCGACATCTCCGCGTCAAGAACAACGAACCCAATGATCCCCATGCGAAGAATGGCCAACCCTTTCCGGTCCGAACTTCAGTTCCACATGAGGGCTAGTACTAAACACGGCGGAACAGTGTTTCATCTATACTTCCGCCGTGTTTAGTACTAGCCCCTGGGCTGTCAAATGTATTTCGCCTTGTTTAGTACTAGCCCCTCCGTGATCAAATGTCTGGTAACGAAGTGTTCATATCTAAAACAGCGAACCCGATTTTTCCCATGTAAAGAATAACGAACCCAATAATCATCTTGTAAAGAATAGCAAACCCTGCTGCAAGTGGGTTCGTTAATCTTGCCGTGATCCGATAAGTGTTATCGGAAAATCTGGATTTTCTTGAGCATAATTTTGTCTGTCTTGTAGATAGAACAAGTGGTTGTTCCGGTATTTGGTTTCTTGTCAGCACGTAACCACATGACGTTTTGTTGGCTTTATATGAAGCCCATATTCGTGAGATTGCTGGAATTTTGTTAAAAAAGTATGAGTAGTTCATCTCATTCAATTGTACGTAACTGTAAGTTTAGGAATTGATAGTTGCCCGTGCTAAGAGATTCCCGTCGTATAAATCGTTGCTTGTATTTGAAGACGAAATGGTTGTAGGCTATGACCGAAACATTTTGAAACGATTACTAGGCGGTGTCATGTGGGTATCGTGGCCTGCAGTCTTTATTTAGCAACTACTAGTAATGGTAATAAAGACAGGAACATTTTTGTAAGGTCATAATGGTGAACGAAAGTTTATAAATGGAAACATGCAGAAATGTGAATTGGATTAGGTTTAGGATTAGCAGATTATGATCAATGCTGCAAAAAAAATACAATGCTGCAAAAAATAAATAAATAAAAACAGAGTCCTAAATCTTGCTTTAAAGACATCCTGGCAAGTTCTAGTTTGACCATGGTATTGTTACTTTTCAGGTTGAATTAGCTACAATATTACTTCTTTTTATAACGCTTTAGGAGCATTATTCCCAGTTGCGTTATATAACGGAAATTCCCATAAGTTTTCAGCTGCAGTGATAATAGCTCGAAAGTTATAGTAGTCTAAGAGTCTAAGTTAGAAATGGTTGATGTTGGAATTATTTGACCACGGTAAATGGTAGGAGGATACTGAGAAAAATTCACTGGCAGTTTAATCAAGATGTGATTTCCGTAAAATATGTATTTTTACATTTTAGATATGAAGGGATATATCGAATATTATAATAGCATCATTCTAGCTTTTCAGATGGTTGATTTTTTTTTTTTGGTTCATAAAACTGATTAATCGCATTCATTAACGTTGCAAGTCGCAATTATGTTTATTAATAACACACCGTAATTCTTGCCAACACTAAATGGTGGTAGCTTTTTCATGTAAATCTTTTTAACGTACAATGTATTTAATATGGGTAATTTAACTACAAAGTACATGATCATGAATAGAACGCGATATTAGTTTACACTTTTAGTAGTCTGAAAGATTTTTCGAAGAGAGGGAGAGATTAGTTGCGAATTGGGCCCGTGAATCACTCCTTAGAGTCCCATTAATCATAAAGTATTCATAATTATATTAAGACTAGATCTCTCTGATTCAGATTTTTTCTTTTAGGTTATCAGTGAAGAGCCCTGGTTATGGTAATTATGCAGCCAAGCAGTTGACTGTGTTATATTTTAGTAAATCAGGATATTAGTAGGGGTAATGACGTATACAGAGTTTTCCTTGAATGATGATCTTGTAATTGGGTAGCAAAAGTATTTGTAAAGTTACTGCTCAGCTGACGCTGTAAATGATTGTAAAATCTCTATTGCACTAGTTAGGCAAACTCTAGTAATTGTTCGTGACTCCCAACGATGCCGTGCACTCCTTTAACGTAATACTGTAATGTATCAATTATTTGGTCGTAAATTCACTCTGGAAAGTATATCAGGTGGATGATCCCAGTGGACGGTAAGGTGGTGTGCATTCGCTTTTAGGTTTATATACTTGCCATTTTAATTATATCGTTTTCGATATAATAGTAAAACGTGTCGTTTTTCTTAGTGTTAGATGCAGGCCTCATTTGAGGCGTTGCCGTTCACAACACATATCAAATAATTGCAAGTTAATTTGACTATTTGGCGGATGGTATACTAGCACGAAGCCAACTGGTCCCAGTGTGGATAACCCTTCGTGTTAAGTTTGTGATGTGATTTGAACACTGGTCATAATCGCCGTGGGACTGAACATTCCGTCGTAGGTTCCTCCAGATCAGTGGTCTTCAAACTTTTAAGACCATGGCCCACTTCAGGCATTTCCAAATATTCATGGCCTACTGCCCTTCAGATTTAGCATTAAAACATAATAAAACATACGATACCAGGTACTTGAGGAACTTTATTACATTTTCTTAACATGTTCAAACAGAATTTTCATAAATGCATTATATGGTAAATGTATCTAAGGAATTTTCATGAAAGTTAAATTTAATAATCCAGAAATCAATAACTGAACTTTGATTATTGCAAATAAAATTCATATACTGACCTTACGGCTTGAAACATGGCCAAAAGATAAACATAAAACGCAACTTCTCTGCTGTTCATGGTAACCACTGACTCAGGTAAGGCAGCTAATGAGATGGATGTACTTGTTTCAGCTTATCAAATCGGGGGAGAAACAAGGCACATCGCATGTCATTTTCTTTGCTTTTGTTTTGATTTGAAGTAAGGGAGAAAAGCCTGATTCACATAAGTGAGTGGAGGAGAAATGTAGAAGTGTTTTTAGCACATGCTTACCAATTACAGGGTATGATGCATAATTGAGCCCAGAATTTAAGAGCTCTTTTGCAAACATTTATACCAGAATCAAATTTCATTTCCAAGTATTCATCTTGGTCAGGGTCTGGCACAGAATCTGGCTCAATATTAAATGGATAACTATAAATGACAGATCTATGGACTCAAGATCAGGAAGTATCTGGAAAATTCTTGACCCAAATTTTGAAGGTGGTTGATTATTTCATTTTGGAGACAAGGATCTAGTTCTTTTCACCTTCAACAACTTCACAAAAATTCTCAAACATTGCAAAATTACCGGCATTAATTTTCCTAAAGTTCTGGATCTTAGCAGTGAAAGCACGCAATGAGTCAGCAAAATGAAAAGTTTTGTCAACCTGAAGTTTTTTTTATTTCTTTTGTTTTTATTTTATTCTCTTATTTTTATATAGTTAATTTATTTTTTTATTATAATCTAGTTAAATGTACGTGGCCCACCTGAAAACCAGGCCATGGCCCACCAGTGGGCCATTTGAAGATCACTGCTCCAGATAAAATACAAGCCGTTTTGGATTTTTCAGTGAATTCTTTTAGTTGCCAACTTTTTCTGTAGGAGAATTTTAAATTTTGAATTTCGATGGTCACGAAGTGGAAGCGTTTGCAACCTTATAAAGTCGGTAACGTATAGCAAAATTTTCAACTTTATTGGTATAGATTTTAACTTGTGTATATTATCGTAATTGTTGAAGGTAGGGGTCTGAAAAGGCAGAGTAATACTAATGCATGTTTTCATGTTATAATTCATTTCATGAGGGAAAAGAGTATTGCCCCATTGCTAGTTTAGGTAAAAACGTGAACGTGTAACGTTTAATTTTTCCTCCCAAATTTAAATTGCATATGGCGTTAGAATAATTTCTTTTATAATTGCTAATGTTAGTTATATAAACCTTTTTATTTCCATGATTATCCGAAAATAACTAACAGTGTCCTATTAAAGGATTCAAGAGTCCCTTATGGATGACGTCAGCTTTTAAGTTATACCTAAAATTGTAAGGTTTTCTGTACATCATCCTTTTCTAGTTTGTGGTCGTTTTCTATGACTCACTTCCATACACTCGACCATGGCCTAAGAAAGACCATGCACTCGACGGCGTAACGCCTTGCTTATACTTCGCAGGTGTTCAGAATTTAGAAACTCCTGGACCGCATTATGTGATAAGCATCGTGTTAATAGCCACCAATGGTTGCCGGAGGCACACAACTCCTAATTATTATTATTATTATTATTATTATTATTATTACATAGAATGTATAGACTGATATAGGCGACCAAGCGGCCTTGCTGACTTGTTCAAGGCATTCGAGTCCATATTTTTTTTTAATTTCAATATGACAAATTGAGTGCTGTAGTAAGATGGCAGTGAGGAAGAAAATAAGTAAAGTTTCCTGTATTTTTTTTTCAGTAGTCTTTTAAAATAAGGCACATGGAATCAGTAAACGAAGTTGAACACAAGATCCAGAAAGGAAGGCAGAACTCGAGGAAATTTGAGAGGCACAACTATTCATGGTATGTGTATGTGTACCCTCACGGTATTATGTAAGGTATGTGTACCCTCACGGTATTATGTAAACTCAGAATATGGGTGTAAATGGTAAGCCAAGATAATGCTTACAGCGTGACAGTTTAAGAGTACTTAGCTTGGTTATGTAGGCTACCAAGTGCCCAGTAGGATTATTTTATTATTTCTAAAATTTGAAGTAAATTTTACTTGCTAAAAGAGCAAATTGTATAAGGTGGGTTGTCCACTTCAAGAATTGAGGGTGTATGTAATGGCCTACTTCAGTTCTTGAGAGGTTGTTTTAAGGTGCCATATGGAATGGACAGTTGGGAGTTTAGTTTTAAAAAAATGCGAACAGTCCCAGCTCCTGTTTGACAATTTTTGCGTCGTATTTTAAGTACATTACTTTCGGTATTTTTATTATATACATTTTTTATTAATCTTTGCCTGTTTACTTTAATCTTGCGCAGGACTTTAGTCAAGAAATAAGCGCTATAGCCGTAAATAAGGATTTAGGCAAAAGTTTTTCTTATACTTCAGATATACTCAGACGAAAAATGATGCCCGAAGTAGGTAATTACGATTTGAACGAGAAGTACCGCACAACAGGTTTATTGATCATTTTTGAGATGGTTTACATAGCCGAGATGAATTGGCAGTGGTGTTCAGGATAATTCTTAAACTTTTGTTCACATCCTGGTCTAATTCTGGAGAGCCATCGATCAGCCCATCCGGTGTGGCACAGGTATGACTTTTTCTAATACTACTGCCGTGCCATTACTCATGCTTCATAAATTTCCTATTAACTCAAGGTTTTACACCAGTCTTAATAAATTTCATATTAACTAAAGTTTTTTTATCCATGTACTTTTTGAAACAACTGTCGTAGTTGAATCTACGCGAAGGGTTTCATTTTAGTGACACTTTACTTGGGATCAAAACAGACCCGGTTTAGTGGTGGAGGGCGGGGATTAGTTTAAACCAGCACCGTTCTGTTTCCAAGCTCAGCGATTGGCCCACCTGTCTGTTTGAGGTAACTCTTGTAGAGTTTTGGCCGCTTAATCAGAGTGAAAGAATGATTTTTAATCATGCCCAAATAATTTGCATAAATTAATTTGCCAAGCAAAACCATCGATGAGTAAAGTGATAATTTTCGTCGTAGATTGGGGCAAGGATGCCATTGCCCGTATGCGTCAGGTCTTGGAGGAAGAATATTGGGCGTAATGTTAACCGTGTTTTAAAGCAAATTGATCACAGGGACGCATGCATGCTTAGTAGGGCAGAGGTTCTCGATTAACCCATCAAGTACCCCCAGTGCCGCCAGGTCTTGAATACTTCCATTAACTTTAACTGTCAAGTACCAATACGTACATTTAACTGATATTCGCCGTTGTCATGCTCGATTACCAATAGTGTAAAGTTACTGAGCCTAATTTCGTTTATGTAAGGCTCTAATTATCTGGGCCCGGAATCTGCAAGCATTCTTGGTAAATTTCTTGCGCAAGTAGTAGCAGCAAAGTTTGTATAGTAAATTATGAGGGATAGTTTTTCACTACGGTTCCGCGTCGAGGATTCCCAGTTTTAACCTGTGCAAGGTCTATAGATTAAAGACCTGTGTTTGCTCTTAACAGCAGCAGTAATTGCGTAACCTGTTTTTTCATATAAAAATATTGCTCGGTGATTAAATCTTACAGGTTATCACAATTTTTATCTGACCTTGATCGTGCTTAATTTAGGGGCAAAAAAATCGGTGTCTTCGAATTTGTTGCATTATAGTTACCAGTGCATTTTGTACTGGCATTTGTTTTTGTATGAATCCAAAGCTCGTTTTCTGTAGAAAAGAGTAGAGAATCTTCCTCATTAGCTTGTAGCTTCGTTTTCTGTGTTCCTTCTGGGTGGCTAAAATATTTTTGTTTTACGATTTCCACAATGTGGGATATTTTCTGTTCAGCAAAACCAGTTGCTGTAGTCGTGCCCTGAAGCCACTTCTTAATAGGCAGGTGTAGTACGCCGATTGTAAGACGAGTTAAAAGGAAATCAGATTAGTTTATTACACTAACGATATTTTGTCTGTCAAGATAACTTTAGTGCGGGAAAATGTTTGTTGTTGGTTTTATGTATGCTCGAGTGCTAACGCATGGTTTACAGAATTTTTAAGTAGGTCTAGACACGTAATTACGTTAATGTAAATTAACATGTCGTAATTAAGTTTAAAACAAATTAAAATGTCAACAGCACTTTACTAGTAATTTTGACGGATATTGATTTGACCTACCGTAAATAATTCGTTGCATTGAGGTTTTATTGTGCATGTAAGCTCAAGCAATGTACGTTGTGTTGCATTATCGTAATTAAAATCAGAATTAAGAGTAGGACTGTCTCAAGTATCTGTAACCGGCTTGTGGACAGGCTTATAATGAAATTATTGGTTTGACTGTATTGAAGATTGATCATTTCGTAGATACAAAGCCAGTTACCCGAGAAGTAATTGCTAGGGAAGCGTTGTCACCATTACTGAAATGGTGTAGAGAGGCCTTAAAAGTATGGTGGTGAAAGGGAAACACAGCTGTTCATGTAGACTTGTTTTTATTACGAAAACATACGGCATGAAATATGAATTCAAGTAGTGTGCATTATAGTCTATAATTTTATTTGTATGTTTTAGGTATGGAGAAACAACTAGCATACCAAATGTTGCTGGAATGGCTGAGAAGTCAAGATCTTTAGATCTGGAGTTTAGGAAGAGTGTAAATTGCATATGTTCAGCCCGTTCAGTCGATGAGTGGTATGTTTCACCCGGAGAGCCGAGGTTGCTGTCTCCTAAGGTCCTGAGAAAACGCCAGATTATATTTCAGCAGGAAAGGTAAAGTACAAGCTTCTTAGAATTTTAGGTTAAAATCATCTGCCAGTTTTAATCTAATATATGAATCCAGTATCGAAAGTGCGCTTTGTGGAATTGAGTGACGACATTTTTCTGAGGTTTGAAAATATTTCACTGTAGGTATGCCTAAAAACTAGTTAATTTTAAGTAGTATCAGTAATATACTGTAGATCAGCAGTGTAGTCCTGGACATTAAAATTGTAATTGATAACTAAATTGTAATTGATAACTAGGAATAATGGAAATACTGTAGTTTCAAAAGGGCAATAATTTTCAACTTCTTGAGGTTTGTTGTAGCAAGCCTGATTTTACCGGAGTTAACATTTACAAAGCATATTCATCAAGGAGACAGGTTGAATAACAGTTAAGTGAGAAATTTTGAGTTCTTTCTCATGCTGTAAGTAAATGACATAAGATCAATTTTTTTGTCGCGTATTTAACTGGAAACAAGGTGAAATAGTATTTTTTTGTGCAGTAAAATATGTATTTTGTACGTTACTAGCATGTTTTCAGGCGTGTAGGAATACAGTGTCACTGATATCGGGGTAGTGACATTAAAGATCTTGGTAATCGCTTTGCATTCTGCTGCTAGTATCTTTAAAAAAACTTTAGGTAAATTATCTGATATTGGGATCTTTAAAAGATGAATGGTTGTTTTTGTTTTAAAAAATTTAAAACATACTCTAATGAATGTACCAGTAGACTAAATTGTTGGTATTCTACAGCGAATGTACCAGTATACCAAATTAATGATGATTCAGATATTGTACAGCGAATTGTACCAGTAGGCTAAATTAATGATTCAGGTATTCTACAGCGAGTTAGTGTGGTGTAGCTTTTTTTAAGTTCCGATTACCATAGCCGTGTATGAAAGATTAGTATTTTACTTTAGTACCTAATGATTGATAGTTTAACAACTGTTTTGACAGGGTAAGGGGTAATACTTTGTGGTGTTGAAACAGGTAAGGTAGTATGCACTTCAGGTAATTATTAGCCGAAGATCTTAATAAATGTTATGATATACATTCCAGGCTGTCTGTTAAAGATAGTGGTAAGGCTGTTTGGCCATTGCCTGAGAATAAAGTACAGTGCAAAACATGCTGTGCGTGTGCTGTTAGAAAATGTTTATGTAGCATTTTAATGCGAAATGTCTTTAATCCACAGGGTTTATGATAATGCCCCCGACCTGTTTAACCCTTATTACTCTTTCAGGTTTGTTGGATTTGACCGATCGGAAAATTATCAAGACACTGGCTTTGCCAGAGGAAGGCCGCCTACTAACTGAAATTTTAATTAATCGTTTATGAGAGGTAAGTAATGGAAATTTGCTGAAGATTGACATAGATTTAATGTTGAGGGGAGAGAGGTAGGGGGCAGTTTTGCTATTTTTGGGGGTACATTTTTTTTTTGGGGGGGGAGGTAGGCATGTTTTCCAAATGTTAAAAGGAATTATCCAGTCCATTGAAAAAATTTTTCTCTCAGGTTGGTTGTGGACATCTTGAAAGCGGACCGTGAGAGTAATGGCACCAACCCAGGATGTAGAAATGAGGCGCGTCCAGCCGAAGAACTTTTAACAGAGCATAGTGACCGGTAATCCAGGGTGAATCGTGAAAAGAGGCTGTGGCTGGACGAGAATTTATACAAATATTTTTGGATTTTTATTTATTTTTTTTTTATCTTGCCCATACTGTTTAGTTTCCAGAATATGTACAGAATTTTTTTTCTTTTTGCCACAATACTGGTATGCTGATTCAATACATCGTTTTTCTTTTTGCCACAATACTGGTATGCTGATTCAATACATCGAAAATTGTGTGCATTGATCACTCTTTATGTCCTAGTTTTTGTCAATCGGTTTTTAAATGTTCTGGAAATGGAAAATCGCATTCAGGCTGCCTGCTGTATATGTATTTTGTCGGTAACGATGTGGTTCAAGGTTTTTTCAGTGGAGGCCTTCAACACACGCACTATATGTAAATAGCATGTGATCAGAAAATTTCCTCCATCAGGTACACTACACCTGTGGGAACAGCAGAATCCCGTCTCAAGTCATTTCAGCCACTTATCTGCAACAGAGAATGAGAAGTTATCTATCCGAAAGTGATTAAATAAATATTATATGATTTCCTACATACGCGCTGTTTCAATAATCTATCCGAAAGTGATTAAATAAATATATGATTTCCTACATACGCGCTGTTTCAAGTTTGAAAATATTCTAAAAATGTACAGCCACCCGAAGTTATTTAAAATTATAAATTTGAAAATATGGCTTACTCAAGAAATATTTTCATAGACTCTAAAGATTTTGTTAGAAATAACGCACTGTATTAACATTTTCGTCTTTTTATCCAAGTTATTCCCCAAAATATATTACTGGCGATTTTGTTGGTTTGGTCAGGAAACATCCAGTACGAAGGGAAGTATGTTCAGATCTTCTTTGGACTGACCTCTTGGACTGGTCAAAAAAATAGGTGGTGCCACCAATGAGGTCAAGGTATTTTATGCCTATGGTTCAACAACGCTTGAATAGCAATATCATAGATCACATGACAGTTTCAAATACATAGTTATCAACCTTACAAACATTTATTTCGCTGTTTTCACATTCGTATTTAAAAAATGCTTCATTTGAAAATACAGCCTATCGCATTATAAAAAAATAACTTTGAAGAAATTTAATATTGTTACTTTACACTGAATACAGACGTTTACTTTACAATGAAGAAATTTAATATTGTTACTTTACACTGAATACAGACGTTTACTTTACAATGAAGAAATTTAATATTGTTACTTTACACTGAATACAGACGTTTACTATTTCTGTTGAACGTGAAGAAAATGTTAACTTTTTAGATCTGAGCGTTACCAAAAGTGTACCGTAAACAGGAAGTCATCCACATTTATAGAAAATCCACATTTCCTGGTCCGGATGTATTACCAAAGTGCTAAATGATTATGCCTGTGGTTTAACAACGTTTGAATAGCAGTATCATAAATATGGCAGTTTGAAATGCCATGCGATTTATCAACCTAAGATGCATTTATTTCGCTGTTTTCACATATTTAAACATTTTTAATGTATTTTATTGCCTTAGGCATCTATAGAAATTTAATATTACACTGAATACACAGGTTTACTATTTCTGTTGAACGAAGAAAATGTTAACTTTTTAGATCTGCATTACCAAAAGTACCGTGAACAGGAAGTCACCACATTTTAACATTTATAGAAAATCCACTTTTACTGGTCTGAATGAGTTGCCAAAGTGCTAAATTTTTTAGCTTAAACGAAACTTTAACTCTTTGAAGTTCCTGCCAATCATTTGACTAGTCCTTTAAACGGCCCCTAGTGGCAACTGATTTCATTCCTTTTACTGCACCTCCGTTCATATTCCCTTCCTTCCATCTTACTGTCCACCCTTTCCTGACAATTGATTTCATAGTGCAACTGCGAGGTTTTCCTCCTGTTACACATTAAAAGTTTGTTAATTTCCGTTCAGGGCTTAATTGCCCCCAGTCCTTGGCATGTATGCCTAAAATCTAATAATCAATCAATCCTTTAAAGAGATTAAAACTGCCACATGTAAGTGATCCATGTTATAAATAAATTACAAGAGAACTATAAAACATTTTAGATATAGCTTTCGCCATATTCATCATCCCGCCAAGAACGGTACTATTCAAGCGTTGTTGAACCATAAGGATATACTAGCTTTAGGCCTTCTTATCTGGCATCTCCTGTACTTATAAGTGTGGCTCTGTTGCGTTACTTACATTGGCCAGTCTTGCAGGTCATTCCGGACAAGATCTGAACATGATGGCATTCCTCCTCGTACTAGCTGCTTGCTGGCCAAGCCAACCAGATCGCCAGTTGTACAACATACATAGAGGCATTAATGCAAGCAGAAGGCTCGAAAGTGTTAGTAATTTTGGCAGTTTTAACTAGATCTGAGTATTACCAAAAGTACCGTAAACAGGAAGTCGCTACAATTTAACATTTATAGAAAATCCACTTTTACTGGTCTGAATGAAATTACCAGTGCTAAATTATTTAGCTTAAATGAAACATTAACTCTGAGTCGATCGAAATATTTGTTAGAAAATCAGACTGACTTTAGCAATTCATCTCATCCCCTGTTTTACTTTAAATTACTCGTGTTTTATTGTTAATGTACCATTGTTTCAAATTTGACTAAAATTTATATCATTGGAAGTGACCAGGAAGATTATCAATTTTCTGTTTATACCATTATTTTTAACAAGGAAAACCCATGTCCGCTTTAAGCTTGAGAATAATATGAAGGAACAACAAAACGCATCTCTAATAAATTTTGGCATTAAACTACATTGTTCTTTTTTCTCCTGCTAAGAATTATTCTACAATTTTCATTTACTTGATGTACATCTATATAGTAGCCAAAAATGCATCAAAAGTATTGTAAAACTGACTTGTGGTCATACGGCCCTAAGATTTGTAAGTTACCTAGGAACTAACAATATAGATTTTTTTTCCATTCGACCAAAATTTGTTCCCAAAAAAATACTACAAAGCAGTCTGGTAATATTCTGTGTGTGGGAGATACTTTGAAAACGTCATGCTTCAAACTTGTTTCCATTTTAAAATAACCGAAAGTGAATTTACTTTAAAAAATCTAGCAGAGCAACAATTTAATGCCTCGTTGTAGCAATTTAGTTAATTATCTTGGACATACTCCAGTCGGCTGTCAAATTTCGCATCCAATTTAATTAACACTGAGGAAGAGAACACCTCGCTTTAATAACATGGGATATCGTCACATTACTTGAAAATGCCAGTCAAGTTTGATATACTATTTTGGAAATGTCTAGTACATGAACATTTTCTTCGCACTTAAGCAAAATAATTAAGGGGTGTAACCTCAACGATCTTGCGTAACCTCTCGCTTCTCAGCCACTATTCACTACAGGTGACATTAGGAATCGCTCATGAACAGTGTAAGATCCACGTAACCTAGAGCACAAAAAAAACTAAAACTCAGGAATTTCATTCTTAGCGATTCTGTGAAGAGCTCAATGCGAAACATGACCCGCTCCCATGGGCCACATTGCTCACTTGCAATACCTATTATGGTCCCCGGCCCCGAGGTCTTTAAGTTTAAACAAAATTGCCTAACATGACTGATTAATTTTTCCGTGACCCTATTTTTCTTCTAAATTTGATTATCTGCCATTTACTTTGCTAGTATTGTTTTAGGTCAACGTGTCGTTGCTGAAAGCAAGTTCTCTTGGTAGAGTTGTTGCCGAAAATGTCTAAATTGGCAGTGTGCAAATTTCCAAAACTACCCTAGTGGAGTTAGTTAGATTTAACAGGAACCTTCTGCGTAATAATATTAATAACTATCGTAATAACCACAGCTCATCTAACCGTCTAAAGGCCGCCACTAACCTTCAGTTTATACCTGCACAATCGGCCTGTACAGGCAAATCTGAACCCACCGACGTTCAGTTTTGCGTGCACAGGCCTAACCGCGCAGGCATAACAGCGTTAGTGGCGGCCTTAAGCCTTGTATAAACTAGTCATTATTCTCTGCCTTTGATTAGTTTCTTTTAGCCAGGGCCATTTAGTTTAGTCTACATCGCTAACTTTTTTTTTTTTTTTAGTAAATTAACTACACGCAAAACTCAATTTCTGAACAAAATACCCTCTTAATAAGAGTACTAAAGAGCCGACTTCATTCACCTTATTTAATGCATTGTACGCCCAAGGCTGCCCCACTACCAGAGTAATCTGAAGAGCTATCGGATACAAAATCTCAATGCTGGCTACTTTCCCCTTCAAGATCCCGTACTGGCAATAAACTATTTTAAGTCGTTTGGTAACGTTAGTCAACTACGGAAGTTCTATTATTAATTCATTAGTTCATCAGTCACTAACTAAAAATTTATAATCCTAATTACATATAATTTCGTTACAAAAACTTCGCTCTCGTAATGGCAGTCAACAGTTATATAAAAACTCAGATTGCAGCGATGAATTTTCACTTTGTTCAAGTATTCATTCATTCATCACCAGTGACCATATATCTTCATCAACTAAAAATCCGAAGTGACTTTTAAACTGAATTGTGAAGTATCTTGTTCCTTCCTGTATTGGTTAGTCCGATCTAATTCACAATGGTTAATTTTTCTTCGCTTGTGTGTGCATGCGAGCTCGACCATATAAAAATTTTAGTCACGGCTGAATCTACTATGGATACACAAACCGAATTCAACCCTTAAGATTGTTTTCTTAATGGTTTTCTAATGTTTTTAATTTACTCCCGTTACGATCGACTTTAAATTGAATTTGTTCCTCTTAAAATGATCCCTGGCCTGTATATTGATGCCTATTGACGTCAAGTGCTCTGAAAGGTATGACATCTCGACTGAAACCTCAAAATCATTTTATGAAATGGCATCTATCAGCGAATATAACATTTTTAAAACACGACTATCTTGTCAAAAATGTGAATTAACAGTTGGTCTTATTAGTAACACTAACTCTAACGTGTTTCTTTCATTAAATTTCAAAACTTATGTAGCTTGAGAACGGATTTTAATTATGAATTATTGGCATTAAGACACTTCATGCAGTTTCATCAACCAGTTTGTACGAGACATTCCTAATTGGTTAACTTTTGTTCGATTATCCTTTCAACTACTGCCAATAAAAGTTAAGAGCATTAAACGCTTGTGCATTTTCATATTCTCATTATCACTGAATTACTATAGCAACAGTAATGACTGAACTCGTGACAACTACTTCTGTTAATTTGCAGTTTATGAAAATTAAAAAACACGTTTATATACTCGATTTATTTCTAAACGTTTACATTTAACAATCGGTGGTTCACATGCCTGTAAATTTGTATATACAGCTGATATTCAAAGTGAAAACCTCTAAACTGGAGATAATCTAATTAGATATATATATACAAGAATTCCCCTACATACAAGCCACCTCTCAGCGATACAATTCAGCTACTTAATCAAATTACCATAGTTACCTTGAATTAAACTGCTCAAAGAAGAAACAAGATACTTCTCTAACAAAAAATTATGAGAAAACATCTTTTAAAGTAGAGGTGCCTATCCTGATATTGGTCACTTCCATGACTAGTCTGAGTTTGTTTCCCCATTAGACAATTTAGTCTCTCATTCTGTCAATGCTATAGTGTAAAACAATTTGGAATAAAACTTAATTTAGGTAAATTCGAGGCAACATACTAACGAGTCAATTTAGCAAGTTTCAGCAACAACTCCATAACACCTAACTTAGCTCAAAATGAACACTTCAGACTCCCATCCGAGTCGCTGATACTAGATACACTTTATAAAAATAAAATCCCAAAACTCAGGCTTAGATATTTCTGCAAAAAATTACAGGTGATCATTCTGAACTTCACTACCTATCAAACGGTCAAAACCTTTTTCCTACATCTGCTTTACCACAAAAAAAGGTACGTTCATTACAAACATTAAAATTACCAATCTAACCTAAGCAAGACAACCC
Source organism: Macrobrachium rosenbergii (assembly GCF_040412425.1). NCBI lineage: Eukaryota > Metazoa > Arthropoda > Malacostraca > Decapoda > Palaemonidae > Macrobrachium > Macrobrachium rosenbergii. The sequence continues at coordinate 15,921,962 of NC_089766.1, read as the reverse complement.
AGGCGCTCTACCAGTAATACCAGTTTTCATCAAAGGACTATCAGGTACAACAATTTATAAAGCAAATACTAATCCTTTAAGGCCCGGATTCGAAGAAACAAGAGGGCAAAGTGAGCGGTACTTAACCTCGATCTTGAAAAGTTCAGTTAGGAAAATCCAAAAGAATTTCAGTGCTTACATTTTTCAAGACCAATTCACGAATACATTTACAGAAACCTGATATACACATCTGGCCCTAATCTGTCATACTACATATTTGACATGAAAGCGTTATGTACCTCTATTTGGTATACGACGAACAGTGTCCCACTGTAGTCTGCTCTTACGGGTGTTTCATCCTTGACGTACCGGTTCCTTGAATCCTTCAATTGCTTGATGATCACATCTGTAACAAGAGAGAGGACATTACAAATATGGAAATGATGCATTAGACATTCAGTACTTCAAAGAATTTACAGATTTCTTCCGCAAAAATAACCTAATTAGTTGCTTACTTTTTTTCCAGTTGGATAAGTCAGTCGATGCACGCACTCTTCCCACAGTTCAACTGTTTGTTGATCCAGGCAGTGACCAGTTTAATTGGCAGCTTCTTTGGTTCTCCAGCTTCTTTGGACACCTGAAAAATAAAAGAATTTATTTAAACTATCTTGTTACTGCTGATACCTTTCAATAATTCCATTACTGACAACACCTTTAAATAATTCAAAGCGAGGACCTTAAACTATACTTTCGGTTGCATTCAACAGAAATTTAATATCTATGAAAATTTATATTTACCAGCATTAGAACTAAAACCCACTTACACATGTAAAAGCAATTACAATAAAGAACCCATTGTCATTATCATTAAGGACGTAAGAGTTCAAGGTTACATTGCCAGAGGATTTGTCAAATCTATGAGGCTGCTGCGCTCACGAAAGGTTGAGGCTCTTAAATACGGGACATAATGACCAAGCCATTGACAAGTGCAAAAACACTGGCAGATTCAGGGAAGACAAACGACTGAACTGGAGGCTTTATCACCACGAATAATTATTTTTAAGTTTGATGAGCAGCTCCAGTTTGAATAGCCAGAATAATTCAGCACAAATTCCCTTTTCTTTGAATATGTCGTGAACACCACGAATCTCGAGATAAGGTTTTGGTTTTTCTTCCGCCTTCGGCTGCTATAGAGTAAATTCCTAATTATACACTTGTCTTCAATACTACAGGCATGAAAGCTTTTGACATAGCGGCATTATAAAGTTTGTTCAAGTATGCAGAGGAATCAACTTTTCGACAAACTTAGTTATATTTGTCCGTATATTTAGAAATCCCTTCTGAAAAGCTGTTTAAACATGTCTACAAATATACCAAGCTGCCTTGAACTTCCAACATTTGGTGGTCTGCTAGCACTTAACCTCAACAAAAAACTTGAAAATAACTAAACCAAAACTAATAATTCAATATTTGAAAGCCAATTACTAAAAGAAAAAATCGTAATTACACGAAAAACCAGCCAATTTTCTTCGATAGAAAATTCACACTAGCGTGGCCCATACTCAGATGTACAGTAACAAAAATATTACTAAAAATTTAAGGATACCCACTATGTGCTTTGGGCTTCAAAGGAATAAGGTTTTTTATGTCCCCTGCCTTGTTAAAAGAACAGGGACATCGTCAGACGAACCCGAGCAACAAGTTAATCTAGAGCACTCTTACAAATCGGTCAGAGGACGAGCAAATGCACAGATTCGTTCTCCAAAATTTATGTATGGGAGACAAGGTTCTGTTAGTTAGATTTACCAAATAATTTTAAGAATAAAATACTACAAACCCCATGTTTAAGAAATCTACGAAAGCCACTTTAAGCATATAAGGATATAGGAGAGGTATCCAAAATAAATTTCAAAATTAAATTAGTTTAAATATAATGTTCCTTAAGTTATAGGAAGATTAATTTACGGTACAAACTCACAAAATTTTTCCTGACCTGCTAATACCTTGTAATTAACCAAGCGCAAGACATTAGCACGCCCACCAATCAAACCTTTCCGGTCACCATCGTACAGATTACTGCATCCGAAAATTAATATCGCCAATTTTTTAGAACAAGGCAACTGGGACTAGAAAGAGCATTAACCTCTGACCTGTCTTAAAATTTGGTTGCATGCACTGATTTCTTTCTAAACGAAATTCGTAACATTAAAGAAACATTACAAATAATAACAGCCCCTACCGATGCTATACAACACTTAAAAGTTAAGCAGATTTTTTTTAAGTTCATAACCATTTTCCTTTGTTTCTGGTAGAAAGTATCGTAATTCCTCTGCTCATTATCAGCTGTATGGCACAGAATTAGTATCTTATGGAGTGCAAGTTCAGTACACCAAAGTCCTTTAGTTCCTAAAGACGTATCAGAGACCGGTTCATAGAGGGCAGACAACCACAAACATGTTATACCTGTATCAAAAATCTATCCTTGAAGCCTTTGTCGCCACTTAACTTTATAAGCCATTCTTATTTGCGCATTCCTTAATACCTTTATTTTGAATAGAATATAATCGTGCAAGAAAAATTCAAATTAATAAGTTAGTATGGCGGAAAATTGATAATCCCCTTTTGACAAATCAAAATATGGTCAAATTATTAGAAATAAACATCCTAGTGTATCTTCGTATTAATCTGTTTAAATTCGTTTATTTAGAAACTTCAAAACTGGAGAATGCAACGTTCTACACAAGTGAAATAACCTAAACATTCACCTCAAAAGTACCCAATCAACAATAGAATTTTTACAAATTACAAAAGCTATTTAAAAGTTTAATTCAAGCTGGCACTTTGAGTGTAAATGACACAGTTAACCGTGGTTGTAAGCCCGGATAAATCCAGGTGGTTGGTCGTAACAGATACTCTCAATTTTATAATACGAAAATTCCCTTAACTTGAAATTTTGAGCACAAAGATGCAACCTTCCAAAGGAAGTCTCTCGTTCCACCTTGTGACCCGTGACGAGCAATGCACTTCATGATGAGAGCCATTTCGAAACCACAGATTTACTAGCGGTAGGACCTCCTCGCCCCGTCCCCGCTTTTGCACAGAGCACTTTATAATTAAAGGCTATCGCGAGTAACCCTCTTCACTTTCACTTCACTTTGTTTGGTTTTATTTACAGCCCTCCACAGGGATAATTTCCTCTGGCGGGCCCATGTACGTTCTCAAAATAAGGTGCTTCTTATATTTTATAATTGTGTTTTCTCGTCAGTATCGTAGCTCCTGCAGAATAGGAGAGTCTTTAGTTCCTTTTTAAATTTGCATTCTTCTTGTAGCCTATCTGTTCACCTCAGGCGGTATTGTTGCATAGCCTCGGTGCGCAGTGTACAAATGCTCTCTCGCCTGACTTACAATTTGTTCTAGGTTCAAATAGCCTATATGCTTCAATTGCATGTCTGATTACAATATTCACTTCGGGTCTAACGCATATTCATCTTAACTCTTATCTACTAGAGACTTTAAAATTTTGAAGTTTTCCTCTAACCCTACTTAAATGCACTAGAATACATTCGTTCTAGCTATTAAATCTAATATAGCAGTCAAGCATTCCTTTGACTGCAATACCTCATGGGTTGGCTTAGAAACATTAAAAATCTGAACATTCTCTATAATGGGAGTTAGTATTTACATAACTGCCTACACCTTCGTCACTAAAAGCACCATACCAAGGGACTGAGCCGTAAATATGTAGTGTCACCTTGTAAGAGAGAAAAAACTGCCGGACTCTTAACGCTCAGCCAGCTGGTGATCAAAACTTTCGAAGTCATGAAAGATGACAACCCTTTAGCAAGTACCTAAGACGGGTTGAGAAGCTGCAGGTATATCAAGCCTCAAAAATGTGTGCCAAAGTATAACAACCCAATTTAATTTAGTTTGTCGGCGTCCACCCGCTGAAAATGGCGGGCACTGGACAGTCACCAGCCAGCTTACTTTAACGCATTCTCCAAATTCTTCACGGTAAACACTCCACTGTTCTATGAAATGTTTGCACAAGCTTTTTTTTTTTATTTTGGTTAACATCCATCACACTTCACTAATGACCAGGTTACCTAAAGCACTAATGACCAGGTTACCTAAATGCACTGTAGGTCATAATGGAACTAAATTTAACAAAACTAATGTTCAAAACTAAGGCTTATGGAGACACCTATAGAATCAAACGAAGACCAAAATAGTCGAGGGTCTTCCGTTACAAAAGCGCGTGGTCCATGTCTTACAATTCAGTTTTCATCTAAGGACCAAGTAACACTTTTTGCACTCAGAACCAGCCACGGGCAACCTAAATAAAAACACCTGAAGGTTAAAAAACCATTAAAAACACCCAGTGATGCTCCGGGTACATACATAGAAAGCAAGTACCCAATGTAGTTACGGAATATCTGAGTGGATATTCCTGAAAAATCAGTATATAAAAAAATTAAAAAAACGGTATTAAAAATTTTAGGGGACTGAAAATAGTTGCGGTTTTTTGAAGGAGGATTGGGGCGATATGTAAAAAAAAAAAAAAAAAAATTATCATTCGACCTCAAATTGCAAAAGCTTACGAAAAATGTTACCTTCTAGCGGAGTACTCATCAAACCTTAAAATTGACCACTTAAACATTCGAATTTACAAAACTCGAAGATTACAAGTTCTTAAAGCACTCAACTTGTAAACTTGAAGGCGAACACTTACCTTTCCCCAAAATGCAGAAGACTACAGCGACAAGCACTTCACACCAGCTCACAAAGACAAATACCGAACTCTTCTTCTGCAGGCCTCAAAGAAAGGGTTAGCCACGCCCTCACAGTTCAAAAAAACCCGGCCCACTCGTTTAAGTTGGACTTTCCAGCTCTCGCAAGAGTAGTTTATTCTTGCTTGGAATGACCAGTTTCTCGTTAAAGAGACATTGATCTAATTCTTATTTTAAAAATATTGATGCTGTTGTATGTTGTAAGTGATTCTTGTATGACACAAACATGCTTAAAACTGTTGAGAACGTGAGCTGAAAAGCTGATATAGCGAAATTATGTTGTCCTGGGTTTAATCTGATGGATGTAGAGGGGTAATAAGCTGTATTACAAACGGTTGTTGTCTAAAACGTAAATCAGTACATGAAAATTGTTAATAATCTGCATTATAAGCAGTACGCGCTAATGGCAAATTATTGTATAAAATTTATTATATGCATTACAAAAAAATTACCTAAGACAAAAACTAATAAGCTATATATTATCATTACTTCTGAAATGCCCAAATGTATTAAACTGGGTGTTAGGCCACTGGGAAGGGTAATACAATTATTGGCCAACAAAAATATAGTACTTTAAATCACCTGCAACACTGGCATTTTTATGATGTGGAGTCAAGATTACTGGAATTACATGTCGCATCAAAACTTGGCGCCTTAATGTTAAAAGACTGTATTACTTGTTAGTTCAATAATCTTCAAATAATCACTTGGTTACTGAAGTCAAGTGCTAATTTCTTAGCAAGGGTGGAATTTATTATGCCATGGTAATTTTATACTAAAAAAATAAGCAAAAGTTACGGACCCCAAAAGTGGTTATCACATATAACATGAAAACTTGTAGCTGCAGCAAATAATGATAATTACGTACCACATGATTATTTATTACGTCATACAAGAATCTGATTTTTGTCATGCATGACTTCGGTAACTGTCACATGTCACATAAAAACATGTATCTGCCAAATCTTTGGTGTCACAAATCCCAAGATTTCATTGCGGCTACTGTTAATTGTTATGTCACACGTTTAGGTGATTGGCCCATAACCCATAAGAATTTTGTAGTTGTAGAAGTGATTTATAATAAGAATTGGAAATCTGTCACCTGTCTCGTGCAGATTTTGGGTACTAGAAGGACTCAAACATAACAAATTTAGCAACTGTTGAGCCCCTAATAACACCTGTAATATTCATACAGGGATGTATCATTTATCATGCAAAAGATTAATAAGCTTCCTACATGACTTAGCGTGTTAACTCTTAAACAGTCTTAAAAAATCATTCGCTTAAGTCAAGTACATGTCAGTTTATCTTGAAATTACCCTCTCTCTCTCTCTCTCTCTCTACAGGCGCCTCCAGAATGGATTATTACAAGCTAAATTACCTGGAAGTTACCGATAAAAATATATTATATATCGCCATACTATCAACAAAACGTCAGCTTTAATTGCCAATCAGTAGTCAAGATGCATATACACTACACACACACACACACACACACACAGAGAGAGAGAGAGAGAGAGAGAGAGAGAGAGAGAGAGAGAGAGAAATTCTTAACGAAATATCGCGTTTCTGCAGCACATCACAGCAAATTCAGTCTTGTCAAATAATTGGTGCTCGATTTTTTTTAGCAAATAATCTTCGTAACCACAATGCTAATACAGTATATCCATTTCATCACTAAATCACTGTTCTATATCAGTCTCACAGTAATGACCACCAGATCATGATAGTTGTTATAAGAATACGTACAAAGTAAATGCAAATACGTATACTGGAAGTAATAAAGCTTTGAGGCAAAAGGGTAGTTAAAACACCATCTGCACAAAAGGCGTAGTTGATTGAAGAGCTGTTACTTACATCAACAACTTCCAGTTACGGTACAGATAACTGTTCAGTATATGAAATGTAAATAGGGGTGATTTAACATCAACAAGCCGACTAATGAAATGCTTTGGTTCAATGGTTTAAGCGCTGTAAGTTTAAGTTTATTCGTTACCTTCAAAACTAAATAAAAAAAAAATAAATGATTAAACGTCTACTGAATTGACAAACGCGAATCTTAAGAATGCAGAAAAAATAAGAATTATTCTAGAGTATTCAAGTAAGCACCATTGTGAAAGATTGCTTGCTGTGATTGACATTAAATTGAATTGAATATAGAATTTAGGCCAAAGGCCAAGTACTGGTACCTATGAGGTCATTCAGCGCTGAAACGGAAATTGACAGTAAAAGGTTTGAAAGGTGTAACAGGAGGAAGATCTCGCAGTTGCACTATGAATCAATTGTTAGGAGAGGGTGGAAAGTAAGATGGAAGAGAATATGAAAGGAGGTACAGTAAAAGGAACGAAAGGGGTTGCAGCTAGGGGCCGAAGTCACTCTGCAAAAGACCTTAAGTAATGCCCACAGTGTACCGCATGAGCTGCACTCACGGCTCTAACCTCCTACGGGGAACTGACATTTCGTTACCAGAGGTTTACATTGTCGATAATTGGGTGTTGTTGGGGGAGGGGGTGTTCGTTAATAATACACTTGATATCCTTAAGCAAAAACTCAGGAGATACAGTGTGTGGAACCAATTTGCCCCTAAATCGCTGAAGTGAAGAACAACACTTACTTGAACTTACCTTCCAAAGCATTCAGTGCAATAATGTATGTTCTAAGAGCTGTAGAAATAACCAGTAAAGAACATGGCGTTTCCTGAAGGTGAAATCTTCAACTTCACAGACTGGTCGCCATAATTGATAGGAGTAGGGTTAAGATGACTGTAATTGCAAAGACTGCGGTTAACGAAGGCTTAACTGCACAGTTACCCCTCAAAACATCTTTATCAATTTACTCTCAAGTGAGAAAAATTGCTTTGGAAGCAGAAACCTCAAGAACATTTTGAGAGTAACACCTATAACCCGCCTCCATAGTTACTATGGGAAATGAAGATTCGGACAGGTGAGGTCTTTTCCCAAGAGAAGCTCTGGACCGATTATTGCTAATGTAGAGTCCAGTTAGTGCTTACTAAGGAACACAAACCTAGCTGAGCAAGACGAGAAATGACAAGTAATGAATGTAATCTCATGAATAGTGGAGTAAGTTTCATTAAACAGGTAACATTGAGATTTAAAGATAATACGTTTTAACATTTGTAATGTTAATTCATCTTTACATAGAAAAACATTGTAATCTGAACTGTTAAGTCAAAAAAACACACCCATTAACATGGGTGAATAGCAATTGATTTTTAAAGGCAACTCTTACTGTGCTTGTTGTACTGGATAATATAAATACTGTATACATAACACTTACAATATAAATATCAACTGTACACCTTCATTTCCTTTACAACAGTTGACTCCAGGGGATATGGTCGCTATAGAATTTGTAGTATAGGTAAAATTGAAATTTTGTCAACATTATGCCATTTCCTTAACGTTTTGGATCCAGAGAAAAAAACAACGTAATGGTCACTTACCGATTCATAGTTTAACTGATGAATTATAGTTGAAGCTACGGCACAGAGAACTCCCATAACATGTTCATACCCCTACACCAAAAAGGCTTGGCAGCACATCATATTTCCTGCCATTATTGTCATTTTATCTACAGTATCTTGCAAGCACACACGCAGGACGTTAAGGCCTTCCTTCCCAATAACTCATTCACTCCCATCCAGTAGTTTTCACCAACCTACTACCATTATCCATTCTTTCCAAATGACCAAACCATCTCAAAGCAAGCTGACCCATACTTACACTTTAACCTTTTACCACTTCTGTTTATCAGTATTTCTCACTATTTAATTCTTCTTAGAATACATATAATGGGCCATCAAACAATATCAACAACTTCAACATGTTTCATTCACAATCTACTTCCATAAACAAAGTTGGTCCAACAGCCTTTCACATGTTCCCATTCACTTTCAACACCCTGCTGCCTCTTCTCTAATCCTAACTTTATTTGACTGATTATGCTACTAAAACTGGTCATGGATATCGAGGGCTCTGGCCAACGTCACAACCCTAACTTCACTTACATTCACTCCCAAATATCATAGGAATCAAATGTTTCCTTTCATCCAACATTTATACTAACATTCATTGCTCTTCCTAGTCTCCATTCACTTTCTTCACCATGCTTGTTATCCCATTTACTATTCAACTTTCTCCTCTTCCCAAAAATTTCACAATTTACTCCAGTTCCTCTTCACGATTCCCATTCAGTACTTATTAGCAGCAAGCGCAACCATTCCATATTTGGCTCTTTCACACAACTTTGCACCTACATCTGTCACTTCTCTCTTCTTATACGACTCCATATACCAGATATATAACAGTACATTTCAAAAACACGTGTACACCAAGCATATCACTCTCCAGTTTTAATATATATTTATTCTCACCTTGGGAGTCAAGAACTCACTTTTCCTGGTTTTCCATGAATCTTTGGGATGAGTTACTAGACCTATTCCCTTCTCCAACCACGGCCACCTACCAGTTACATGAAGACTTAATTAAGAGCTTGAGCCAGCGCAACCATTCCCAAAGCCCACCATACCAGTAATATAGATCAGTTTTAATATATATTTTTAACAGAAAAGCAAAAGAAAACGTACCTTTGGGTGTATATAGTACCTTACCTTAAATACACCACTGCCGGAGCTTCTTGATAACTTACAGTACTTGCCCTTGATATGAACAAGAGAAAACTATCTTAAAATGAATCCTTCCTGTTCCTGGGAAGCCAAAATTAAGCTCGTGTTAGGAAGAAAAAAAGATTGACGACAAATAATTTCCTTCCAAGTTACCATTGATTCAGAATGCTTGTTACCTCAACTCCCTATGTTCATCTATCAGTGTTATGGGGCATAACCATTCTGGGGTTATTTTGACACATCCCATAATCATGAGTGGAATCCTTCTACAAAGTACAAACTACAGTATAGTTTTACTTCCTTGGCCCTTTTGCAGGATGCCCTCTCAGCTATGTATAAACTTTTTTTTTTATTGTGCCAAAAACTCTTTTTAAGTTCTCTGAGGATTGACTTCTGATCTCGTTTGCCCTCATTCCTTACTGGCCATCTTCCTAGGTACTTCATGAAATGGACTTGCAATCATACTCCCTCCTAAATTAATATTCAGGCTGCATATGATTAATGGGACTAGTAAAAATTGTTTTTCATAAAAAAATATTTCTCAACAGAAATTTTTTATCATGTATTATTGCTTACCTCCCTCCCCCTCACTTGTTCTTGATACAACACAAAATGACTGATGCATTGTGTCATCTAAGGTTTTTGGTACGTGCAGTATGGGGCTTTTTGGTCTTTTTCAAAACATGTTAGAGAGACTGGGATTTTGCTGCTTGGAAATACAGCAACATATAATTAATGGGTCGAGTTTTAAACGTTGCTGAAATTTTCACTTCTAATTATAAAATATCTTTTGGAAAAACCCAGTGAGTTTAGAAATGCGACATTAAATCCTATAAAATATACTTTGAATGTCTCAGATTCTGTATGAAAGTATTCCAAAGACTCCATTGATATTTTCTACAAGAAATGGTACAGCTTTTCCACACTGACTTGCTGCACTAATGAACTTCTTATTACAGGAATTTTTGAAGCCTTCTCCTTTTAGTCAACATCTCTGAACAACACTTGATTTTTCAGTATTTTAAAATTGTAAAAACATTCTGTATGATGCATGTTTTGTCATTTTCTGCCACAAATGTGTCTCTTAATATCTAAATTTTAATTCCCTGTTGCCAACATCCCTAGAGTTTGAAAATATGAACATGACTGACAACATTTAGCAGGTGAGACAATCAGTAAAATAAGTAACAAGTGAGTTGATATAAAAAATTTTTATATTCACTGACCAAAAAAATTCAAACCAGACCATTTCCTTACCAACTTGTTTACTTGGAGTCTACAATATACATAAAAAAAAACAAAATTTTTAATCAATTTGTATTTTTCATAACTACAAACCTAAAGTCTTTATGTAGGGGAAAATCTCTAAGTACTAGCTGGATCCAGTTAAAAATAGAACAAGGGTTGGTGACAGCAGGGTGATAGCCATTGGGAAAAGAGTAGGTGGAGTCTGACCTCTCTTCGGTAATTGTATGAGGGGTGGCATGAGGTGGGGCCATTTACGTAAAGACCTCAAGGTTTGTGGTTAGGAAAAATACAAGTTGATTAAAAATTTGTCATTTGTTCATATACGGTACAAACCCAAAGGTCTTTACATAGGGTAGACTTACTTTTGGTGGGAGTATAACGTAAGCTTCAGAACCAAGTGGAGGTTCGGCTCACCTGGGCTCACTTCCTGGTCAATTGTTAGAGCACAGGAAGGAGTCGTGCGCCTTTGATCTGTTAAATGAAAGATTACTCAACAGCCAGACATCCAGGCTTTGACACAATGGGAACACCAGTCTACATTGTCTCTAGGAAGCAGGAAAAGAACCTTTAATTGTCAGAGACAACAGAATTACGTACCTACCAACCTTGTTCTATTGTCAGTTCCTCTCTCCCCGTGTGAGAGAGAGGGTAGGACTAGCTTCTACATCTAGAATTTGTACTCTATAGGAACAATCATAGAAAACAGAATGGTTGCTCACTCACTTGTATCTAGCCAGTTCCAGCAAATGATGTCTTACATTTCTCCCCTGCCTGCCAAAAGAGAAGAAGAAAGGGAAAGGAAGAAGGCCAGTCACCCATTCACTAACTTTCATTACCAACATCTTATACAAGATACAACCTGACCCACTAGGTTTGATTGAGTTATAGATTTTAGGCATACATGCCAAACCCATGTACCAGCCTTCAGTAACCTATGAACCGACAGGTTCTTTTTGAAAGCAATGGAAGGGACTAGCCCCTAACATCATGAGCTCTGATGATGTACTTAATACTGACAATGAAACTGCTATCATATTAATACAAATTTTATTTATACACTGACATAATTCACTGCTGAGATGTTTAAAATCCAATCTACACATTGTTCAAATACTTAAATTTCAATGTTTAACTTGGATGCATAATTGAAGTCCATGTCTAAGAAGATTCAAGTTTTACAAATACTGTAGCTATGCAACATGCAGTGATATGCTAAGAAAAATATAATAGAATTGAACAACACAATATCTTTAATCAAATTTTTACTGTTAACTAAAAATTTATATATAAATATACTGTATATAAATAATCCTAATTTTTTGGACTCCATTGTAATTGCTATAGACTATCCACAGCTTTCAAGACAGTGGAACTATGTAGCATTTATTCCAAGAAAAACAATCAGAAAGAGATTAGTTGCTTAATTGATATATTTAAATCTCAGATAGGTCCAATAAAGTTGAACTATCTAAAATCTACAATAGCATTACCACCTCGTTTCCACAAAGATCCCTTAACTTATCATTTCATCAATAAAATCACACAAAAATCAACTAACCTCATTTGCCATACTAATGCCTGTGATTGAAATATCTGCTACATTTTACTACAAATGATCAATTTATCAATAAAACTTGAGAATATCACTAGTAAGTAAATAATGTACACACTTAAAAGATAATCAATACACCAAATAGACTTATACTGACATGTGCTGATACTGAAGTGAAATACAATAATAATGTATTTATCATTGAAAAAATGATATAATTTAACCTATTGTACAGTCTTACTGTATTCACAGTGAATGTGCAATTAGTGTCCTTTCAATAACACTAAGATTCTGGTATTACTGATGGTACACTTGCATTCATGCAGGCACCATTGACAAAACAGAATGCAATGAATAAAAATGACAATAGGGGAAAATGAAAAACTTGCTTTCAATAAGTCACTACAGATGTTAAGTCTTGCAATATACATTAATTTTCTCTTTCCCTTAGCGGGATTATCAAGTCTGATGTTGCCAGGCAACATTTTATACTCAGTTTATATGTACTAGTTGAATGACAAAATAATCTCCCTTGTTCTACAATTATAAAAAAATTTAACTAATCCAATTTACCTTAAAATCAAAGGAAAAAGGAATCTTCAATGTACATTAAAACCTGATGGCAATACAAGGGGTTGCAAAGTCTGAAGTTTGGACAAACTATTAAATTACTACAGTAAACTAAATAAAATGTATGAAAATACAATCTCAGAATAGTAATAAGTAAAATGAAAAACTAAGGAAAATAGAAATAACAAAAATGCTAAATTATGAAGGAGGAGGGGCACTTGGTGGTGTAGTGGCTTGGGGAGAAGGATTTAGCGTAGGGCCTGGGCCATGGCCCACAACCTGAACTGGAATGGGTCCAGAGGATGGTGGTGGGGCCTGAGATGTTACTATAGTTTGCATAGGAGCAGTGTGTGCTACTGTGTACGAGGGAATGGCATTACTGGGGGCCATACCTACAGGAGCAGAAGGATGGGGCAAACCTGGAGGGAGAGGTGTCCCTGCAGGGTGGGGAAGTCCAGGGTGAGGAGGACCTGCAGTATATGGAGAGCCTGTAGGGTGTGGAGGGCCGCCATGAGGAGGACCTGAAGGGTGAGAAGGCCCTCCTGCATGAGGAGAACCACTTGCAGGATGTGAAGGTGTTCCCTGGTGAGGTCCTCCAGGGTGAGCAACTCCGACTGAATGCAGTGCTCCAGTAGTGTGCCCACCAGGATGAGGAGCAGCAGTTGGATGAGGGGCTGCTGAATGTGGAACACCTGATGGGTGTGGCTGTCCTGTTTGGTGAAGGGCTCCTGTAGGGTGGGGAGTTGCTGTTGGTTGAGGAGTTCCTGATGGGTGCGGTACCCCACTTGAAAGAGGTGTTCCTCCAGGGTGAGGAGCCCCAGCAGGAAGAGGAGCCCCAGCAGGATGAGGAGCCCCAGCAGGATGAGAAGTCCCAGGAGGAAGAGAAGGCCCTGTGGGATGAGTAGGCCCTGGAGGATGAGGGGCACCTGTCGGGATACCAGGAGCTGTGGCAACATTGGAATAGGGAGGAACACCAGGATGACTGGCTACATTAGGGTGAGAACTGACAGAGGGATGAGGAGCCATGGGAGGAAGAGAGGGAGCTGTGTTGGCAGGAGCTGCAGCTGGCAGATTCTGCTGTGGAACAGTGCGGACTGCAGGTGCCATGCTGCTTGGGATGCTTGCAGGAGCAGGTTGGTCAGTGGGTGAGGCAGCAGCAGAGGTGGGTCCATTGACAGCTGCAGTTGCAGCAGTTGTGGTAGTGGTAGGGGCTGCACTACTTGGTGTAGATGAGGCAGCTGTAGACGTCACATTGGAGGCTAGGTAATGATGGAGTTTTGTTAGGAATTAGGATATAATGAAAAATAAACCAGTACTGCTATGTACTGAAATATTAACCAAATTTAAAAGAAATAATGATAAGTCAAATCAATTTCATAAAACAGAATAACTGAAAACAAAACAAAATTATTCATAAATCACCATAGGATTTTCTATGACAGGATACTCTACAGATACAGTACTTCAGCTAATCTATCAAATCTGTGGTCAAAATATACAGTCTAGTTGAAAATGCTTAACAAACAGCTATACTACTGTTCAAGTTCAAAATTATTGTTCATGCCTTTCTATCTAAAGCTTTTCAACATAATTTAATATTACACTTGCTATCATAAAAACATTCCTTTCAGTAATTCTAAATTATTTCTTATATACTCAAGATCTATTGCACATTCACTTTTAAAGGCTTCATAGTTTACAAAAGGAAAAATAATTTTCTAATAACATAATTATCAACTTGAATTTTACTTTTCTCATTTTAAATATATGATCAGCCTTTAAAAATACTGATAATTTTGTGTGCCTCTACAAAATGAAAATAATTTAAGCCCTTTTAAACAAACCAATATAGTATCATCATCTCTATACTGAGCAGAAGACCAATGCATAAGTTTTCTAAAAAAAAAAAAAACTAAAGAAGCTTTCTACATGCACTGAGTATTACTGCAAAGGATTAGTAGAGTATGCATGCATAGGTAGAGATATAAAATTTCATTAAACATGTTGCTTGTAAAAACTTTTCTAAACTACTGATAGCTAAGAAACACAACATTCAAATGAATATGTTACTCCTGAAGTCACACTCCACTTCAAATACAAAGTAAAAAAAATAAATTTTCACTTTACCCTACAAATGCTAGTAACTTATTGTAGTGTTAATATTGCTTAAATTAAGCTAAAATACTTTAGGATAATCGTCGTGTACTCTCACCTTCCATCTTGCTATCATCCTCTCCGCCCATGTCATTCTCCTGCAGTTCAAAACAATTGTGAGACAGAGTAGCTCGATATGGCAATTTCAAGTTTAATACTAACAGGTACTAAAGAGAAATTGAGAGAAACTTACAGCCATTTTCTTGTTATCTTTGTCACCCTTTGAAATTTATTTACAATGAAAATACTATATAATTCATTCACTCTTCAACATCAACAGTACTTGATAACACCTGGTCACAGGAAACTGCAAGTTAACCTACGAAAAAATTAAGCTTATCTGCTCATTATAATGAAGATCCATTAAAACATTTAACAATGTTGAAGTTCCAAAAATAAAAAGTTCTTATTATACTTATTCTACAACGCAGGAAACAGCATAGTTAGCCAAGAATAGTCATCAACACCATCATGTGAGTAACCTTCATTTTGGGAGGCCTTCTCACTCAGTACATCACATACAACATTACTGCCTCAGTAATCTGAAGCAAATGAGACATTTCCCTAACTGGGTTACATTGCTTTTTAGTTTATATCTATCATCTTGTCAAGTCTCAACTTAGTGTGATGCAATGCTGAAGCTTATTAGCATCTGGGTCGAACTGGACATCAATAAAACAGACAATATGGAGTGGTTAACTTCAGGGATCTTACGTATCTCAAGGGTTTCAGACTTCATGGATGATCCTCAACAACAATTAACAGATTAAGGTACATTAATGCACAATACAAAACTTTTATCTCATTATGAACAATACTGTACAAAACTGTCAAAGGATTGAATAACTACTAAATGATCAACAAATTGTACGGTGGAACAATAAAAATTCAACTGATAATGAAGCTGCTCTAAGAACCTGCCTCCTGGTTTTATCCTGTTGTACACTTATAATCATAATTCATTTTCCCATGGACACCCAGAGCACATATGTGAAACAAGACTCTTCCCACAGAAATATGACATACATTTGAATTGGGAAAGGAGTAATGATCTTCTGACTCCAATGGAAAATTGGTTCATCACTCTCAAGACAATCAAGCAGATGTGGTTACCTCCAAGAAACCTTCACTCAGGGTTACATGAAACTGAGTGCTGAACTTGTAGAAGTGATGCTGAATGTCTAGCGCAGTTACCGAAAGATGTTGATGCGATATCAACTAACAAAAGTGTTACAGAACTTGTCCTATTATAGGCCCTGAATTGAACGAAATGCTCCTTTTATTGGAACTTAGGTTCTTCTTGGTTTCTTTATAATTCATGATGATCCTTCCTGGAGTGAAAGTCAAATTGTCCTTCATTTCTTTAATCTGCTAATTACAGAATTTCACTATGCTAAACAGACTTTCTCAATGAGATGATTATTTAGTTTTTAAAAATTATTTGTAACTATATCCTGTGTGCCAAGTCAACAACATACACCTTCTATAAGTACAGAACCATTACACTAACTTAAAAAGAAATGTGTAAACTGAAGACGTGGTGCTCACATTGGAACTAACACACAGTCCCTCTGGTGACAGATACTTATCTGAGATGACTATTTTTGACTAAGAATAAACTATACTGCACAGTGTTGGCTTATGTAAGATATAAGGTTTGCACATTTTATGGCACAATTAGTTTGTACTACTACAAAATATTAGCAAAGTTCAATGAACAGCTAAGGGTTGCATTTCTGTTATGTATGATTAGTTGAGTATTACAGTTGATTTCACCTTGTAACTAATATAACACACTTGTTCCAAGTACCTTATGGGACATCTGCAGTGTGCACACAACTGAAACCAACCTCAACCTCCTTTCAGGATTAGGTTGGATTTGGTCTGTACAGTATACAGTAAACATTGACAGGTGGCTAAGAGAATTAGAATGAATGATTGACTGTACAATATTTAAGGTTGAAGCCCAAGAACTGTGGCCAGGAAAGCAACTCAGCGCCATCCGAGGGAATTCGAGCACCGCTAACTTAGTAGGTTAAAATCTCAACTGGCTTAACATCAAGAGTATTATTACTTAACATAATCGCTTATTTTTGTTTAAATATTTAGCAATGTAACCTGCCTGCTACATGAAGAAGGTTCAAGGATGATATGAAATAGCTGTCAAAATGGAAAATAAATCTTTCTAAAATTAATATTCTTTCCAAACAATGAAGGCTGAAAGAATAAAATAAGTATTAGTATTAAATTCTAAGGTAAGAATCTACCATAATAAGAATAGGGCTATTTTCAGAATTGCATTACAATGGATGTCATTAAAGTCTGAGGAATTACAAATGAATGCAATTCAAGACGGTCTGAAACATCACTTCCATTAACTGGAGTTCATCATTTTCCATAACATGATCTTGATTTCAACACCTGTGAAACTCAGACTGGCTATGACAAAGGAATGATAACCGATAATACTGCATCAGATTAAAACACTATAATCATCTTCAGAAATCAATACTTCATATGGTTTTTACTTAATAATTGATGTGCCTTCTGTTCAAACACCACATTGTACAAGAATAACTTTTACATGTTAATGCAATGCACCCAAACTACTTTGAATCAGCATGTACCTGCATGGGTGCCGGTGAAGAGGAAGCTTCAACTGGAGTAGCAGTATTCTGAGGAGCAGGTCCTGCAGCTTCACTGCTATCCTCACGATTTGAAGGATTGCTAGCAGATCCTCCTTGGGAAGATGCTGAAGGGGGTCGCACAGGAAGACCCTGGGCACTCCTCTGTCTCTCCTCAGCTTCCCTTCGCAAGACTTCTTTCTGACGTTCAACCATAGCAGCAAATGATGCCTCGTCTAATTTGGGAGCCATAGCCTACAAAAGAAAATGTCTTCAGATTTACTACTGCATTACTAACAAAAGCAACATTACTCCCCTGCATTATTAACAAAAGCAAAATTACTACCCTAAATCAAAAACCACACAAAACATTAACAAAGTATTAGATACCTGAGGTTATTTACCTTAACTTTCTTTAATTCACCTTGAAAACTATCCCCTGCTTCTACAAACTTTCTCTTTTTAGCCTCAAACTTTTCCTCAATTTGTTGCAGTTCAGTTTCCAGTTTTTTCTGAAAGAAAAGAAAAATTTGTGTAAAAAATTACCAACTAATCTTTCTAAAAATATTGTATCGAATAACTACCATTCCTAAGAGTGACAAACAATAAAGCAACGAGCATATATGCAAAGTTATATGAAATGAGTATTCTGTATAAACCCAAAATGATTCTCATTGGAAAGTTTAACCAAATCACCGAGCTGAAATATTCAACCTTCATAAAGTAACATGATCCAGAAAGTTTCATAAACTGAGTTGGCAACATGGTGAAAGCTTGTACTAGGTGGGAACAGATTTTGACAAAGTTTTGCAACTTATTTAACCAGAACCATTCAGGAATTGTTAGGATTTCATTTTTTGTCTACCCATGCTCCAAGAATAGTATAGATAGAAAAGCAATCTTCCTAGCTTGTTCCATAACTAGTTGTTATTAAATCTTGGTACCGATTGTCGCTGATGTTTTTTGAGACAGACATGCTGTACTTTTTGTGCCCATGTCTGCTGGCATTTTAAAACAGAAAGAAGTAAATACAGCACAAAAAAAAATTATCTACTCTGTGATTTAGTCCTTTTGAATCAACAGGCATCTGAATGCTGCCTGCCTCTTGATTTTTCAGGATAACCTTCATTTACAAATTTTAATACAGCAAATGGCAATTTACTACAGAGAACTATATGCTTAATGGACTTCTCTATGCCACAAGTCAATCAAACAAAACTTCTCCATGCCTGTAATTCCCATCTGGTGTGACCACTTGTCACTTTGCCAACCTCAAGCCAAGAACATTTCATAAACATGTACATTTAAGCCCAAACACAGTCTTAAGTTTCCCTAACTTTTGAATAATGCCAATTTTTGTTTAGTATAATGATCTGGTCTTTGGAACCTAACCATACAATAGTGTTAAGTGAGGAATGGATCCTGATAAAGTTTTCAATATTTTTCCAGATAAACTTGTCTCTTATTTCTAATAATCCCTATTGCTTGCTTTGTTGACAGTTTTACAGTCGCATTCTAATGTCAGGCTGACAGATGACACTAGTATTCACTTCTGTTTTGCGGACGAAAAACAGAATGCAAAAAAGCAAATAAGATACGAAATTGTAAAGCATTCAAGGTGCATTATCCTTACCCAATACAAAACAACTAAATTGTCTTACCTGATGCATTGTTAAAGACTGGACTTGTCGACGCAGAACAGTAAGACGCTGGCTTGTCACTACAGACCTCACATCTGGAACCACTGTGTCACTAAAAATTTCATTGATCAAGCGATGATTACGTACATATCTTGCATGAGAAACGTGTTTAACACTTAATCCATCGTCATAATCTGGAAAAAAAAAATGTACAGTATTAAATGTCACTAAATCTATGTATGGCCATATCAACAGACAAAAAATAATACAACACTTAAAGAAATTGATCACATACCATCCTCATCTTCCGCTGGTTGGATATCAATCCGCCTGTCAAGTTTGGTACCAACAGCTGTAGAGCTGGATGAGCGGTCCAGGACTTCCTTCTCTTCCACTGCTGCCGTTCCTGCTGGGTGGTAAAACCCTAATCAGTAAAGAAACAATGTGATTCATCAGCAAGTGTAATAAAATAAGTAATTTACTTATGAATAACATTACTAGGGTACCTTAACTTTTCAAATATATTATGACATATTTACAGATTTCAGTCATACTGAAGTCTTTTTAGAGACAAAAAGATGAACAAATTTTACCTGATCATTCATAAGCAAAACAATTTCTGTCAATACTTACTAACTAGCCAGTCTACAATTAAACAGAAACTATTCTATGTAAAAGTTGTGTTATATATGTTAAGTAAGAGATACAGCAAATCGCCATTCAGTATGCAGCCTAAACTTCAAATCAGCCACCCGGAGGCCATAATACTTTTCTGATTAAAATCTAAAATAACAAATAGGTCTTCAAAACAACCAAGAAAAAAGGACTAAAAAAAAAAAAATTACATGACATCAACTCATAACTGTAGTGTATCCGTAACCTGTACGTAATACCAACTTGAACATATATCAACATGTACTAGAGTAACTTCACTTCAAGGTTATTTAAAAGACGAATACCAAACTAAACTGGTAAGAAAAACCACCTTAATGCTGTAGTTGATATAGTTAGTAAAAAGTTCAAATCTATTTTCATGGTTGCTTTCCAAAACCTTTCCCATTTTTCTAAAATATGGACATACTCTAACACACCTACCACGAAGCAAACAAGCAACTGTGAAAAATCTGAACTGACTCAAGACAACACTGATAATTACAGGAAGAGGTGTAAGAAGCTCATCAGAAACTTATTGCAATTACAGTACATGAGAAATGTATAAAAAGAAAGTAAAGTTTATTTAATGATATTTTCTATGTTCTCTGAGAAAATTGTTAGAAGTTTCAGTAAAATAATTTCTATTATTAGATGTCTCAGCATTGTATGGGATAATTAACCATATCATGCAAAGAGAATAAATGAAAAAAAGAAATATATCTTGTCGGAAAAGCACTAAATGCTCTTCAATACCATCTAGAGAATTCCTTTCCCTAAAAACAGACCCTAACTTTCCCATTCTGCACTTGACACTATGGTCTTGGCCTGTTTAATGGAGTATCAATCTTTGACTCATTAATGACAAATAGTTACATGTTTACACATGTTATGTAAATTCTTTTACATTTTTTATCAAGAAATTATACAATATTATCATCATAAATGAATATATCAATTGTTCACCTAGTGTAATCCGCAAAAATAGTAAACCAGTTACGGTTAAAATTTTTCAAAACTTTGAGAGTAAACCGTTCACTCTTTGCTTGAATAGTTTACTAGTAAACAGAAACCTTATTCAAGATGTTCTATGGGGAAAAGTTTCAAATCATCCAACTATTTAGCTGTCTAATTCTTTCAATATATCTTCTTGATTCTTTCCTGTTTCCTTAATATTCTCTCTCTACCATACTTATCTACGTTTTTCAAAGGCTGGTTTTCAAATCTAGTACTTTTACATTTTACAAATAAATCAAAATGGCATTTAAATGAAGACAAAAGAAAAATACTTTGTTAGGTGTTATTAAATTTGGTCTTCAAAAGGACTGAATGCTTTATGTTACAATCCAAACAGTCTGAGCTTGTTACACACAGCTTCCTACAATAATCTAGGTACCTCTGACAAAAGCAAGATTAATCTTTACTCATTGCTGTATAAGAGTACTGAATCTGTAGATGACTGCTCAACATGTGACTTACAGGATGATTATCCAGGAAAGCATGTTGAGAACATTTAAGAATTTTAGTGCCTCTTCTGACTGACTGACTTGCAGTATTTTAGCTACATATGACACAAAGATCTATATGGAATAAAGAATAAAACTTCCTATTGATCACTAATCATTTTCTATGTTACCCACTGAAATGTTATGAATATACATGACAAATAGATTTACTCACTGAACATGAAATGACTAAAAAGTTATCTTACTTCAGACACAAGTACCCGTACCCCTTCAAAACTTTTCATGTACTGCTTAACTTTTCATGCCCCCTAAAAAAAAGAACTATACATTTAAGAAAGGCTATGAAAGGTATTTTACCTACATCAAGTACAATAAAGTTACAAATATAAACAATTCCATACCATTCGAAACGGAGAAATTGATAACCTTTAAACCATGACATGTCTTGTGAAGATGACCGAGAGTCTGAGATGATTCTCAAACTAAACTCTAAAATTAACTGAAGTGAATACAAGAACAAATGATCTAAATAAAAACAACACTGAACAGTATTCCATCAGACACTGCAGCACTCTTTATGATTCTACCTTACAAGGTCTAAAGGTTAAGCCAATTCCATCATCTCAAAAATAAAATAAATAAAACAATGCAGTATTTGATACACTAAAGAACATTTAAATATATTAATTTTTTAAACTGATCCCATTATCTACTGCATAGCTATAATTCCTATTTGATAAAAGAAAATATTTTCCAGAATCGAGAACAAATAAATTGTGCAAAAAATTGTGTAATTAGTCTAGATTTGCTCTAGAATGAAACTATACATTTGGGCTAAACACAGAAAGAAAAATTCAGAGAAATACTGAATATACATATAGCTCACAGAACATTAAATAAGGACAGAATAAATGAGGCTATCAATGTGAAATAACTACAAAAAGCCCAAATCTTATTTGTCTCCTATACAACTATTATGGTCTGAAGTTATTTTTCCCTTTTATCTGTATGGTCAATAAGAGAAAGTTAATTTTTGTGAGAATCTATTTCCACATCACTGGACATATCCTGTCTACTGAATTGATTTGCAGTAGTTATCATAGGTAAACAGAAAAATAAATTCAAAAAGCTGGGTTAAGAATAAAAAAAAATGATGTAAAAGAAAACAAAATGTTCTGGTATTTGTATGTAGCAAAAAAAAAACAGACATTTTGCCTACTCCAGTGATCTATTAAGACTATCATACACCATGCATTCCCACTTCTCCAACATCACAAACTCAAACATAGATTCCTACATATAAAAAGTAGGAAGAACGAGTCATTTGTCATATGGAAAGTATTATATCAAGACAAAATACATTACTGACAAATCTCTTGTGTATATGCAACAAAATGTTTTTGTATTTGTTTGTATTTTTTAAAAACAGACATTGTGCTTACCCTAGTGATCTTTAAAGACTACTACCACATACCCTGCATTCCCACTTCTCAAACACAACAGAATCAAATAAAAACTCCTGCATATTAAAAGTAAGAACAAATCTCTTGTTTTTGCACAAAGTATGGCATATGCTTTACCATGTACATGTAGTCTTGAGTGAAAAATGTTTGCAACTCTTGTAAAAGTTTCCTAGCCTAACACAACAATATTTCCAAAGGTGATAGGAGAAATGGAGAGGTTTACTAAAATATAATTCACTGCAAATTTTAATGTACCGTATATACTCGTGTAATGTTCCGATATTTAAAGGCCAATTTTATGGCTTAAAATTTTGGGGTCGAACATTACATGAGGTATAGTTTTGGAAACTGGCAGATTTTGAAACTACAATAGAAGTGGAAAGTTCGTACAGGGTGATGAGACACGCACAAACTTATCTCTATTTCTTAAAGATCCCCTCCCATTGTTTTCAAAGGAAAACATTGATTTTTTGATTCGTATTCCTGTGAAAATGTCTTCCTATCTATAATGTTTTGAACACTCAATATTGGTGTAACCTTGGCACAAAAGCTGCGATATTTTGCCAAATTGTCGCTTGTGCACCTCACAGAGACATCCTGAAGATCGTCTGGATACTCTTCTTTCACTTTGCGAGCTATAAGGGAGGGCTCTTTTTCCAATACACGCTCTATTTTGCGAGAAACTCTAAGAAATTTTTCTGGGATGCCCAAACCTAGGAAGAGCTGTTGGAATACTTGACTCCCCACTTTCATGATATCTCACCCAGCACCTCTGAACTACTCTTTGCTTTAATTTAAGCTTTTGGCTATGAGCCCAGATCTTAGCCCCTCTTTGTAAAGGGTTATGATAGCAAAAACCCCATCTCTTTCCAGTTGTTTGCCTGGAGCCATGGGACTCGAGAAAAATAGCACTGAATGTCAGAAAATCACGCTCAAATGCATCGGAATTTGTAAACAAAAGATTGCTTACTGAAGCCCATCAGTTTTACCGGAGTGTTAGTAATAAATACCACTTAGTCATTTTGTGTAGGGGAAACACCAGTTAAGGTGCCAAGCAGTCAAAAAATAAATTTTTTCCCTTTGAAAACAATAGGAGGGGATCTTTAAGAAATAGCAATATGTTCGTGCATGTCTCGTCACCCTGTACGAACTTTCTGCTCATTGTAGGTTAAGCCTATGCTTTGGATTTCCCAACAATGGAAGTCAACAAAGTAGCATTTCCTTCCACAGAAGCTGACAAACTGTTTTTATTATTACAGTATTTTATCATTGTTAATGTTGTTTCTATATTTACAGCTGTTCCAGGCTATAATAAGTGTAGCCTACATTTCTCAAATGTAAACAAGTATTAGCTGCCATTTGTATTTCATCAGCTGATCTCTCTTTACTTATGATTCACAAAGAATTGTGCAGTTAAAATTCAGCAGTAAACTTCCTGTATGTATCTGACGACATACTGTGAAGGGTACTAAGTAAAAATATTTTTAAAACTTTTGATATAAGGAACAGTAACAGGGCAACAGAGTTAAAAGAAGAGTGGAATTGGGTAAAATGAGATTAAAGAATAGAAATGAATGGTTATTATACTGTTCGCTAGTTTTAGTGGTTGAAGAGGGATTAAAGAAGAAATGTATGATGATTACACTGTAACTAGCAGAACCGCTAGTTACAGTAGTTGCTTGGCAAGCTTGCAGTAGTTATGACAAAACAATTGTAAATAAAGGAGGTTGGAAGTTTTTTTTTCTTTTGTTTATTATAGTTAATTTTAATGACTTAACATGAGTATATACTGATTTCCTATACATTTTATAGGCATATTCTAAGCTTTTAGCTTTTTAGTTTAACTCAATTTTTAGATGTCAGAATCTTAGACTAGGCTATGGTAGCGACTGCTAACATAGTCTAGGCTACAATCACATTTTGATTCCAAATATATAGAAACAAAGCCTAGGCTTATTGCCAGAATCAAAACTTGAACATTACATGGGGAATATGCTAAAATCCTAATATATGCAGTAAAGCACTGGGGGTCCAACATTACATGGAGTGGAATAATACACGAGTGTGTACGGTAATGTACATAATACCAGCCCTTTTACTGAGAGCTAGAGTTACTACATTAACTTATATGCCATGTAATAACTGTTTGCTAGCTGCAGATTAAGAATGTTATATCTGGTAGTTTTACATATGTGAAGAAAAACAATGAAGGTCTTCAAGAAACATGTCAGATAATCAAATCTTTCTACATCTTTTCTGCATTTACGAGACTGAAAAAGTTTTTTTTAATAGTTTATCTTAAATTTTTAGTTTATTATGTAGTAATAAATTCAGCAACAATTTCCTTTCTATATTTTTCATTAAACATTAAAAAGGAAAATGAGACCTTGTGATAAGTCACAAGTACCCTAAGAATAACCTATTATGACTCCACTGACTGACTTTGAATTAATATGGCCCTGCTGAACTTCATGAAAACAGATTTAGTACTACATTATATAAATGAAATCAATTAAAAGTTTAAACCCTCCTTATCTTTTAATTCCTCATTACTTGGCAAATGGTAAATTTGTTATCAGTATGGCAAATGGTAAATTTGTTATCAGTAGGGCCCAACCAAAAACCCTTGGCAGACCTACGAAGAAAAACTTACTGAAACTAAGATATGAACTGCAAAACTCGCTAACATAACAGCCTAACAGAAGGCCTCAATCTGAGTCTGAGTCCTAGACTACTAACATGGAATAAAACAATGTAACTGAAATGAGCTGAAAACTAAAGCAAGAAAATCTGAGGATGCTACACAACCATATGGGATGGGAGGAATGGAAAAAGATTGAAATACTGTGGAAAAAACAATGTACTTGGAGCTATAAGAATTGTATGAGTAACATTCAAGAACTACTAAAACAAGGGCAAGTTTCTTTCACTACTAATAACTGTCACTCACATTAGTAGGCTTAAATTTTAAAACAACATGACAAGCTTCATATTTCTTTATATCCTCACTGATATATCTTTCTCTTAAATGACCAATGACTTTGTTACTAAAAATCCTTTTCTAAAACTTAATAAGAAATGCAACACCAAGAGTAGTAAATACGAAACCCCATTCTGTAGTGTTTACTTACACTTTAAACAATATGAAAATTCACATAAACAAAATTCACTGATATGAAGAAGTACAACTTTTAAAACCACCAAAAAAGATTCTTTCATTATCTGAGAAATGCTTTACAGCACACACACAATAGTTGATGCAGTGTTTCAGATGAAAAGGTAGTGGAAAAATGTTTAAATACACAAAATGATGGGAAAACAAAAACCAGATTCATACTCACCCTTTGTTTTGGCATTCAAGTATGCCTGATAACTCGGCGAAGCATGATATGTTTTCATAGCCTTTTCATACTCAAGCTGCAAAACAAAAACCACAAATGCAAGTACTGTAGTTTACAACAAGTGAAAATGCTGTCAATGTGCTAAGAATGGCGATTAAAGTGCAACAAGACGAAATAAATTTACAAAAGAAACCCATGTTATTTTGTTAATGTTGTATGTTGGCAGAATAAAAAAAAATCTAACAACGAAGGACGAAGAACAACAGGAGCAAAAGGAATTTCCATTCTAATTAATTTCAAAGTGAAGCTGCATGCAAATTACTCTCCACATACAAGCAATGCCACAGCAGTACCAAACACATGCAAGAACTAAAACAGTGACAGAAACTCAGAAAGGATTACGTCAAGGTCTGTGACAAGATGCTAATTCTAAGGCGCTCTCAGCTGACTGTTTTAGCTAGTACCATAAGCTACACACTGACATCCAAGTTCGGTAAATCTGTCATATCACTAAATTACACTCCAAAGTCTCAAGTTCAAAATGTAATTCAAAGTGAATACCATGACTGTTAGTTTCCTAACATAATACCTATATATATATATAAAGTTGGATGTGGGCCAAGCTGCTGAAAAGCTTAATCATCAAATTTTTCATAATTTTACAAGAAACAATACACTTTGTCTTAAATATAGAAGGATTCAATGAGCATAATATATATTAAGTGTTATGCATTACTTACATGATTTTGACAATATGAATGGTTGTACATATAGACTATGCCCAATTACACTGCTCACCTAATTTTCTGCATGCCAAAATCAAGGCCCTACTTTTGTGTTTTATTCATTAACACTGACCACAGCATTCTGGAAATCTTTCTGAACTTACCAAAGCTACTGAAGATTTCACAACTGCCCACTATAACTAATTCTCAGTTTGTATAAAAAAAAATTACTGGATGAAAGTTGGAAGAACTTGTGATCCTGAAATTGTATGTGCTAACTTGAAAAGACACATGGAGTTTCCAGAATTACGTCAACCTATCTGTCAAGTAAGATGTCTGGTCAAGTAAGATGCCTGGACTTTTAAGAATTACACTGTAATTCTACTTGCCATGTTAAATGCAAACTGTGGATGACAAAGAAAAGAAAAAATTTCTTTTTTACCTACAATAATGTTCATGTAAATTCAGCAGTCATGACAAACAGCAAGTGCTTAAGAGCTCACTACAGAACATGCAACATCAAATTAAGATCAGAAGTTGTCTCGGTATGAGACCATGCACTTCTAACAGAATAAAGAAAAATTCTGAAAAACACAAAATATAGTTAACTTATTTTCACTGAATGAAGGCCATAAATGAAAATGGTACATAATGCCTTCCAGAATTTCCCTTTGTAGCCTTAGTAAACCTTCACCATCAAAGGGGCATGCTCAAGTGAAAAACAGGAATGATTTCAATACATCATTCCACTTGACCACACGATATGTATAACCCTACGGTGCTGCTGCCTTTAATAGGAGCGTCAAACTCTCTTATTATGGTGCTGCTTTGGCCCCAATCCCGGCTTCCTATAACCTACCTTTGGACTTGGCCGCCAGATACTGTTGGTAGGCAGGCGAGTTGTGATACACCTCTAGAGCCTTAGTGTATTCAGCCTGCAAATCAAAGGGAGTCAGCACGTGACATACCCAATGCTAGTGGTCTGAAACAGACCTGTACCCAGCAGTTATAATTTTTTTTTTTTTAAATAGCAGCAGCACTGAGTGTCGTTTGTAACTGTACCAAAAGGGAAAAATGCTCTCTGGTTACTAGATATGGCATAAATTTAAATAACTATTCAACTGACACTGTTTACTGCTCATACTTTTCTAATTAATCTCTTTACCAAGATACTCCAACCATTCCTGTGGTCAACATAGTAACGTATAACAAAGCCTATAACTGAATCTACTAAAAATGAGTTGGTAATAACAGTGAACATTCACTTGTGATAAAATAAATCTACAAACAGAAGCATGGCAATGCAATCAAACAGACTTACTCAATGAAACAATATTAAGCAAATCCCCATCTGCCTATATACTGGAACAAACATACCACATCCAAATCACGTAAAAAGAATATTAAAATTCTATCAGCAAAAAGCACATTTGTAAGGGTTGTGATTAATTTAGTTTCTGAGGTCACAAGACAACAGCAGAACAAGGCTTTACCTTCTGAATATGAGAAGCACAAAAACATGACATTTACCTAGCTCTTCCCCTTTTAGTGCTCTCAGAGCAGGTTTCAAACAAATAGCAAAAACCCTATACAGTGAATTATTAAAAGGTACTTGAGGTTTCCTTAAAGACAACAATCACTAAAAGTTTTGGTAAACAATTTTAACATCCTTCGTCATTTGGTTTCATAACCTTCAACATTATAAAGGTGTAATGACTTCTTGACAAAATGCACAAGCACTCTTTTTATGCACTGAGTAACTGGGAATCTCATATCAAATGCATGAATTTTACATATGAAACTATCCCTACACACTACAACATACAAGCAACTGCTTACAAGGAAAAATCTCATTTCTTAACTGCATAAACAAGACTGCATAAAAAAATTTTGAATTAGTACTGCATATCCTAAAAAATTCTAATAATTCTGAAATGCCAAGAATTTTATTGTAAAGTTCAGGATGCTTATTTTTTATGAGTATTTTCTTTAAGTTCACACAGCCATGTATAAGACCAGTTGTAATTCTGCTTCAGAGTTAGGTTTTCAAAGTAAACTTACAACTAACTCTACTATGCTATGAAGTTTTCTAATCTGTGTCACTATTTCAAATACATCCCAAGCTAGTTATTGCTTTCATCACAAATTTCAGTGCTCTGCTTTGTCCTACACTTATTAATATCAAATCTAGCATCTAGCCATCACTTTCAATTGATCTACCCAAGTTTTTTTCCAACAACTTGGGTTAAAATACAAAGATTACATTGTTAATAGCTGGCAAGTCAGTTCACAGACAACATGAAAATACAAAAGATGACATCAAGGATAATGCATTCACAAACATAAGAACTACATAGAAAGACCTCTCATACTACGTCATTAATATAACCATGACCCTAGAAATCCTGAGAATTTTCAGTGTCCCGAGGTTTGGGTAACAGGTTGGCTAAATTTAATGAGTCCTTGCTCAAACTGCTGATCTCAAAAAACTAGTGGTTTCCAAAAGGGGAGTATACTGCTGAGCCACAATGTTACCCAAAGCTCAAGAGCCTGGTTCTGTGTGCTTCATACCCACAACAAATGAATTCATGAAAGGTAACTAACTTGAAGAAATGACAATTACACCAACACTACAATCATTCCCTTCACCTATAACCATGCAGTTCTAAACTTCATACCATACTTAGTGAAAACAGCAAATAAAATGCAGAGAGTTTAGATTGAAATATCAAGTACAGGTAATCAAATACTATTATGGGAGTATTAGTTTCTAAGTTTTTAAACTTCCTTGGAAACAATAAGAATGAATGAAAAAAAATTAGGAATACCACACCCAAAGGAAATGCTACATATAAATCTTAGAAAGTTTTCTTGTGATACACTTAATAATAAACAGCTCTTAGCAAAAGAACAAATCCTCAACAGTTTAGATACAAGGAATGCTGTAATTCTGCAAGTACGTACAGGTATATTTGGCACTGGGAAAATCTGTTTTTTAGCAACCTAAATAAAGGATTTCACTTCAACATAAATTAAAATTTTAGATATCAAGCAGTAAAACATGACTTTAAAAGATGCATGCCAACATGTGGAATGTCAGTTATTGTGTATGTAATTATGATATATCAAATGATCCACAAGTAATACAAAGTTCTATAATTCTTTCACAGTTGAAATATCTTAAAAAACTATCTCCCAACCTCTAAACCTACAAAATAGCATAATTTATGCTGGGAACTCTGAATCTACTCTGTTCTGGAAAAAAAAGTGATTTTACATAGTTTTATTATATAATCCAAATGCTTCACTTATCAAATGAAAGTATTTTCTAAAAAGAAGATACAAATAATGCAATTAGGATACTTCTTTGGCATACCTATCAACAAATAACTCAAAAGTAAATACCAGTTATGGCAGGAAAAACCAATAAAGATGCTACTGCTGTGGTCTAACGGCTAATCTGGTGAATAGTTTATATATATCATCCAGCCTTGAGGAGGCAGATCATACACCATGTCACCTTGGGTCATTCTAGTTGTCCTCTTATACTTCAGCATTAAGGATGCACCAGTTATGCTGGTTCTTTTGGTCTAAAGAAGAATTCTGGGAGATCTGACCCTGAATATTTTTAAAGGGAGGTCTGGTACATTTGCATTTAAAATAACAATGATAAATCCTGACAACAACTAAAACATATAACCTATCTCTACTATAAGGCATCCTGACAAATTTTATATACTATATATAACTTGTTTACTACCAAACTTTTTTTCTGTAGGGTTTACTGACTGCTATGTGCCTTGCATGGCACACTGTTTGAGTCTTCAAGGTTCTTTGCAGCATTTGGCCCAAGGTCGCTCTGGTCCAACTTGCGTCCATTATTTTATATGTTTTACTGCACCCCCTTACTTTTACCACATATTTCTGGAGAAACTGATGCTTGTATTACAGTGTGTGAGTTGAGGAAGGTGAGCTTGCTGAAGGCCTAAAGCCGCTGCCTGGTCCTAAGCCCAGGTCCTCATATCAACATTAAATTTTTATTAACCTTGCCATTTTCTCAAAGTTAAAATGAAGTGTGTTGTTTGTTCATAAAACACTTTGTTATCCTGTTCTTCTTCTATCTGATATTATTTATCTTCTACTATTCTTTTACAATTATTAATCTTCTTCCCCCTTACAACTTTTTCTCTAGACTACATTTGGAGCATAACCTAGTTAAAAAGGAAAACAGTATACTCAACTGTCAAACATCATTCACTGTTTGTTTGAAGTTTTGTACAGCGGAGGCCCTAAAGTAACAATAAACATCATCAAGCTGAATACAAGATATTTCTCTCACTTGAACCACCTACTGATGCAGAGGCAGACACAGCTGTTGTCATTCTTTGGGGTGGTGAAAGAGCCAATAAAGTTCTTCTTAGCACTTTTGTCAATTCTGATACTTTCTCTTATGTTTTAATATAATACAGTGCTAAAAATTTTTATCCAACTGTTAATACTATTCTGCTCAATTCTTCTCATGTCTTTATAATTCTGCTTTGCTCTCCTACGCCTCATATTAATTACTTTGCATTTTATTTGTATATTTTAATCTGCTTCCTCAAAGACATACCTAACACAGAAAAAAATTGCTACTTTTAGAGAAACTCAATTTTACTTTTTTCTGACCAAAATTGGGCACCTCTCAATACAATTCATTACAACAGTCACCATCAATATATCACCACAAGAAGTTTTCCTTTTACAGTGCCTTTACATCAGGAATGAAGTTATAAGAAGAGAAAGATAATCACTACCATCCAACATACTGCCTAGCCCTACTGCTCTTCCCATCATATTATTTCACCTTGTGGTATTGCAAGACCAGTGGCAATTGCCCTCCCTACATTCTTCTCTGTTACTTAAATTAGGCACCCTACCTATAATCAAACACTCTCTTTAGTTTACTGGCCCTTACCATCACTGTCAACATATCAGCCTATTTCTAATACCCTAATGCTAAAATTTATATTACTTCCTGTACTGGCTTTTAGGAAAGAATAAACAGAGAAAGAATCTAGGTGTTGTTTATATCG
Organism: Macrobrachium rosenbergii; assembly: GCF_040412425.1. Lineage (NCBI taxonomy): Eukaryota > Metazoa > Arthropoda > Malacostraca > Decapoda > Palaemonidae > Macrobrachium > Macrobrachium rosenbergii. Next base: position 15,890,042 of record NC_089766.1, on the reverse strand, counting down.
AACTCTTTCAAGGAAGCCAGTACGGGATAGCAGTTTTTGCCAAAGACTGCATGATAAATAATATAGACATCTATGGCAACTCCTAAAACCTACGTTATGTCTGCAGCTTCATAAGCATCCTTTTAATTCATGAAAAACTATAGTAGAAAAAATACATCAATTCTGAGTATTAATGGCTTCAATAAAAACAGGTTTAAACCTGATTTATATGTTTTCAAACCCTAACATTTCAATTTTTTGTCAATTACTTGAAAGATACCAACTGAAATAGATTTACAGTGACAAAATGGCTAAAAAGGATGGATGCTCAGCACAGTTGCCACTTCCAATACTGCTTTAAAGAGGCTAAGCAACTTTGCAATATGTCAGTGATATCAAAATCACATATATACCCAGTAAAATAATAAAAAAAAGAAAATAAAATAACTGTACTGTTATCTCTCATATGCTGAAGTAAAACAAAAGTCCCAAAGAAGAAGAACACATATAGGCAATAAAAGATATTATTCCTTACCAATCATACCTGGACCTGTTCCATTTACTTTATAAGATAAGGGTTACATACACTATACTAGAACCACAACCTTCTTTACAGTACCCAATACATGAACATGACATTTTTATGATAAAAGAAAGTTTTTTATATACTTACCCAGTAACTACATAGCTATTAGTTTGTAACTATCACGGCAGTTCAACATTTGAAATTCGCGGTAACGAGCTATTGCTTTTGGTGCAGGTAACTAGACCCCGCCCACTTTCGGGGAAGAATAGGTACAACAGTGCTGGAGAGCTCAATTTGTTTGTGCCCTATGTCCATGAGAGGGGAGGCAGGAGGGCTTTGATCATGTGATTACTTGTTAAGTATACATAAAACTTTATCATAAAAATGTCATTTTTATATAAAACTTTATCATAAAAATGTCACTTTTATATAAAACTTTATCATAAAAATGTCTTTATATAAGTAACTTACCAAGTAACCACTCTATAGCTGAATCCCACATTGACAGGAGGTGGGATGCATGGACATGTTCTACTCAAAAACACTTAGTAAAGGAGATGAATTTGAAATCGAAAGATAGCTAGCAGCATTGGTGTAATGCTTGTTGTAGCCTTACCTGGTGAGAGAGCTGCAGCAGGAAGATACTGCCTCTGGTTGGCGCTCATCTCAACCTGCAGTGACGCGGCAGTAAAGCCGAGGGTCGTCTCTTCTTCAGTGGGAAACCTTGAAGACAAGGAGTACTCCGAAGGCCGACAAGACTTTACAAAAAAACAAGTGCCCTTGCCCTGGGTGCAGTATATAAACACAACCAGAAATTTGTTACCACACAACATTAAAAACAAAAACCACCACCCATGCATTAAAAACAATGACTGGTGGGTACTCGACATCCTTAACAAGGTGAGGAGATAGAGGAATAGAAGGGATACCTCCTATCCTTCTTCCCCCAATACCATGCCAGCCATGGCCAGTGGACCTAACATACTGCAATTGTTATAAACTGTCCCTACATTGCGCAAATAATTGGAGGTGAACACTGATTTTGACTTCCAGTATGTTGATTGGAGAATCGTAGAAAGCAACAAGTTGTTCTTAAAAACCAACGAAGTGGCAACTGCTCTTATTTCATGAGCTTTGACTTTAAAAACAGGGAGAACGTCCTCTTGAATTTCCGTGTGTGATTTGAAAATAACACACTTTAGAAAGAAGGCTAAGGCATTCTTAGATAACGGACGTGGGGGGTTCTTCACTGAACACCATAGATGCCGAGAAGGATCTCTGATCTTCTTGGTTCTATTCAAGTACTGCATTAGAGCTCTAACTGGGCAAAGAGCTCTCTCCTGGTCTACTGGCCCAAGGATATCCTTTAAATTCCTGATCGTGAACGAATGACGCCAGGGGTTGGACGGGGTCTCGTTCTTTGCCAGGAATCCAAGCGCAAATGAGCAGACCGCGTCTCCCTGCAAAAAAACCCACTGTCTTACTGAAAGCACATAATTTGCTGATCCTCTTTGCAGTAGCTAAAGCAACAAAAAAGAGAGTCTTCCTGGTTAAATCACGCAGCGATAAGGAGTCGGGGTTCAAATGGAGGGCTGGAGAGCCATTTGAGGGTGACATCTAGATTTCAGGCAACTGACATAGACTTCTCTTGCTTGGAAGTGTCTAAGGACTTAATCAAATTGCTTATGTCTTGATTAATAGAAAAATCCAGACCTCTATGTCTAACCACGGAGTTTAACATAGACCTATAGCCTCTGAAAGTGGAGGTAGCTAAACCTCAAGAGGACCTCAGAAATACTAAAAAATCAGCATTCTGTGCTACAGAGGTTTTATAAGAAGAGACATCATGTCTTTGGCACCAGCTATGAAAGACTGTCCACTGCACCTGGTAGACATTAGCGGAAGACTGACATCTGCACTTAGCGATTGCTTCTGCAGCTTTTCTTGAAAAGTCCTTCGTTCTGACATGTTCCCTGACAGTCTGAAGCCTGTCGGAGCAAGAGTGGATAAGCCTTGATGGAACTGATGGAAGTGAGGCTGCTTTAGAAGGCTTCTCTTCTGTGGCAGAAGTCCGGGAGAAGTCTGTTAGGGACTCTGAGAAGGTCCGGGAACCACTTCTTCTGTGGCCAAAACGGAGCTACAAGAATCATGGGTGTGTTGTTGTGAGTCATGAACTTTGTTAGAACTTCTCTCAACAGTGGAAAGGTATACACATACACTTCTCTGAACAGTGGAAAGGCATACACATCCAAGTCTGACCAGTCCTGGAGCATGGCATCCGTCGCCCATGCCACAGGGTCCAGGGCTGGGGAACAGTGAAACGGAGAGGCGATGGTTGCTCGATGTTGCAAACAGATCTATCCATGGCTTTCTCCACCATTTCCACAGGTCGGTGCACCCCTGCGGATTCAGTGTCCATTCTGTCGGTAGGACCTGTCTGCAGCGACTTAATTAGTCCGAAAGGACGTTTAACTTGCCCTGGATGAAGTGAGCTAGTATTCTGGTGTGGTTCTTCTGTGCCCAGAGAAGAACATCCTTGGCTGCTTCGTAAAGGGAGAAGGAGCAAGTCCCTCCCTGGTTCTTGATATAGGGTAAAGCGGTAGTGTTGTCTGAATGGACTGTGACTGTTATGTTGTACGTTGCAGTCGTGAAATGCACAGACCATGTCCTGGAAACTTTCCAGTTGTTTAAAAAAGCCCCCAACCCAGATCCAAAGCGTCTGAGTACAATGTTAGGTCGGGGCTCAGAGGCTGCAGTGACTTTCCTACTAAAAACCTCTCTTCTGCAAGCCACCATCAAAAGTCCTCCTTGATTTTGGGAGTGATGCAGAAAATGAAGGAGTCTGGGAGAGTTTTCCTGTGCCAACTGGCCTTTAGGAAGAATTGCAGGACTCATGTGTAGTCTTCCTAGAGGCACAATCTTCTTGATGGATGAGTGTGCCCAGCAGACTCATCTATTCGTTGGCTGTGCATGACCAGCAAGAAATGAAGTTCCTTACTTTCTGAAGGCAGGCTTGGATTCTTTTGTGGAATAGAAAAGCCTGAAAAGTCAGAGCATTGATCCTCATCCCCAAATAGAGAATCGATTGTATCTGAGCTAATTGAGACTTCTGAAAATTGATTAAAAGGCCCAACTCTTGAGCAAGCAGAAGTGTCTTTTGAACGTCCTCCGTACATCTTGTTCTCGATGAGTGTAGTAGCCAGTCATCCAAATACAGACAGACGTTAATAACCATGAGATGGATGCATTTCGCAACCGGGCCGAGAACATGGGTGAAAACTTGCGGAGCTAAAGAGAGGCCGGAGCACAGAGCTCTGAACTGAAGGACTCTGCCCTGCAATACAAAACTTAAGATACTTCCTGGAGTGCAGCTGTACTGGAACAAGGGAATACGCGTCCTGCATGTTGATCGTCACCATCCAGTCTCCCTGATGAATGGCCGACTGGACTGATCTGTTCATTTCCATCTTGAACTTGGTGGTCTGCACAAAAAAGTTCAATGCGCTGACATCCAGGACAGGTCTCCAACCTCCCGACGCCTTGGGAACATGAACAGTCGGTTGTAAAATCCTTCTGAGCTTGAGTCTTCGACCATCTCTACACCTCTTTTCCTGAGTAGAGATGAGACATCTTCCTTTAGGGCCAAAAGCCTCTCCGAGCCTACTGAGTAGACTGTTAAGCTGATGGGTAGGATGTCAAAGGAGGTTTTTCCCTGAATGGGATGGCATAGCCCTCTTGGAGGATTTTGACTACTCAGGGTTCTGCGTTCCTGGCTTTCCATCTGGCCTCACTTGTGAGAGGCCGGTTTGGAGGACGACTTCTTGTCTGGTTGGACTGACCACAGGTTTGAGTGAGGACGGGGCTGAAACTTAGCTCTTTCACTTTGAAAGGGCTGCTGCTGCAGCAGGGAGACAGTCCTTGTACTGAACGAGACTTAAGCACCATGGCTTGGTTCCTTGGAACGCCTTGTAGACTGCATTAAAAGGTCTTGTGTCGACTTCTTCTGTAAGTCCGATGCGACGTGCTCTCTGTAGATCTCGGGAATAAGGCTGAATGATCCAAGAGAGCGAATAGGACAGCCAACCTCTGAGAGGGAGTGACACCTTTTGTGGTATAAGTATACCACAGTTTTCTCTTCTTGAGAACTCTCATGGAGAATAAGGCAGCCAGCTCTTGGGAGCCATCCCTGATGGCCTTATTCGCACATGAGAGCACTCCCAACCTATCTGATGAGAAGTTCTCTTGAATGTACTACAGTCCTCTATCTTCTTGGTTAAGGGCCCCCCCCCAAAAACAACCCTTTTCCAGTCCAAGAAGCTGAAAGCTTCTAAGACTTTGAAGACATTTCTCCCTAAATGGTCTACAGGCAGTCCCCGGTTATTGGCAGGGGTTCAGTTCTGACAGCTTGATGATAAGCAAAAATCGCCAATAACCGATAATCTGCGATTTTCGGCTCTTAATGGCACTGATAACCTAAGATCAGCGCCTCTGTTAGGTATGTACAGGCACCAATACCCAATCATTGGCACGGACAAGTGGAAATTGGTGATTTTCGGAAGCAGAAATTGGTGATTTTCGGCACTGAAAATCACAGATTTTCCTCGCTAGACAAGCCCCATAAAACCGGATCGCCAATTACCGGGGACTGCCTGTAACTCCAAGGACGTGACCATGATCTTTGCAGAATTAAAAGTAGATCTCTGTGCCGAGTCAACAAGGCTGGGGAAGTCCCCCTGGGAGGAGGCAGAAACTCCAAGAGAAGGAGCTTCTCCAGTTGAATATGACAAGTACCTCCTTGGCGACAAACAAGAGGGAGGTGCGCTGAAAACCACCTTACCAAACTCCCTCTTCATTAGTCAGGCGGACACTATTGGTTGCCTCATCATAAAGGCAGAACCTGGAGACAACGGGGCCCTTGGAAAGAAGAAAGCTGGGTAGCAGAAGAGGAAGTACTTTAACCCCCACAGTCCGGGTATCTTTCCTGAAAGATTTAAATTAACTCTGTGGCGGAGTCCGGGTATCTTTCCTGAAAGATTTCAATCGCCCGCCAAATGTTTTGAATGGAATTGGCGCAATTTTTCTGCTGCGACACCTCTAGAGTATTTTTGACAAATTGGCAACCCATAGATCACCATACACCACCTCTGAGAGCTGAATGAGAGCGATCAGTAGTCCCCAAGCATTGGCTATGGAGGGTCGCGGATCATTTTCTTCTGACCCCCAACCAAGCACTTCGCGCGGTCTTGGTGCGCGCCCACGTGTCTCGGATGATAGTGATACTTTTGTCAGTGATCCTTCTACTAGTAAGAAAAAAATTAGTAGTAAAAAGAGGCCCCTAACGACCAAAGAAATCAGTGAAACTTTGAAATTGTTGGAAGAATTCCACGATAGTGATAGCTATGGGAGCGAGTCTGATTACGAGAACGGCGTTCTCGAAGGCTTGGGATGGGCTGATGAAAGTGGTGATGAGGAACTGAATGATCCTACATATCGTCAGCAAGAAACTGATAGTAGTAGTGATGATAGTGATGCTTATCAAGCGAAATAATTGATGATGAAGAAGACATTCTCGAGGCAGAGGGTCCGTTTGCCGGCGGCCGCAGGCAGGCAACGGGGAGGGTGGGATCCTCTTCCTCTCGCAGTTCATCGGGGAAGGGAAGCGGCCGTGGTGTTCGAACACATGGGTCGGCTGCAGCTACAGAAGATGACGGTTGGACTGATGGGCGTAATTTCGTTCCTCATGATTATGTTTTGGTGGTTCAGCAGGAGTGACGCTAGATTTTGACCTCGACCCTAATATGAGTGAAGAATCCGATTATTTTCGGAAATTCATCGCGATGATATAGTGCAAGTCATGGTCGATGAAACCAATCGGTATCACTCGCTCCTCACACGTGACAGGCCTCCTGGTACATCGAAGATGAAGAAATGGGTGGATGTTTGTCTCCAAGAAATGATAGTGTTCCTGGCTCTCACGTTACTAATGCCTCATACATCGAAGCATCGTATGAGGGATTACTGGGCAACAGATGCATACATATATACGCCAATATATGGAAATTTCATGCCACGTGACAGATATCAGGATATATATCGGTTCTTGCATTTTCAGACAATGAGATGAGGGATAGAAATAGTAATGATAGACTGTGGAAAATAAGAGATGTCTTGAAATGGTATGGGAAAGATTCAAAAATATTTTTATCCCTTCCAAAAACTTGTTGTGGATGAAAGTTTAGTGTTATTCAAGGGTAGACTGATATTCAAGCAATACATAAGAACAAAAAGACATCGTTTTGGGATAAAAATATATGTTATTTGTGACTGTAAAACGGGATATGTTCTTGACATTGTCATTTATACAGGGACAGGCGTAGACATCCCAGCTAATGATCCCTTGGGGCATTCAGGGGCCGTTGTGAAGACGCTAATGGATCCCTATTGGAATGCAGGCCATATCCTGTATACTGATAACTACTACACCAGCCCGGGGCTAAGTACTTATCTCCATGACAACAACACCGGGTTGGTTGGGACGGTCAGAGACAATAGAAAAGGAATGCCCAAATTCCCAAAGGGTATCAAACGAGGTGAGGCTGTTTTCAGAAAGAAAGCTCATCATCTCCTTGTGAAATGGAAGGACCGAAGGAATTCAATCTGTTGTCGGGGATTCACACTGGGCAAATGATATCCACTGGGAAACAGGACTACAGAACACGTGAAACCATTTACAAACCAGATGTGATTGTGGACTACGTGAAAAACATCGTCTTGTAGATAAATCTGATATGCAAATTGGATACGTGGCATGCACTCGGAGAACAATGAAGTGGTACAAGAAAGCCCTATTCCACATCATAGACGTTTGTATGCTGAATGCGTATAACCTGTACAAATTCCATACAAAACAGTCAATTTCTCTGCGCTACTTTTCACTCAACGTGTGTAAACAGCTCTTTGAAATATGGCCAATTCCAGAGAACAGCCAAGGGAAAATTTGTCGAGCAACCAGAAACGCGTCGTCTGGCACCCAGACAATGGTGCCAGACCCACTTGGACCGCCTTCCCAAACCCAAAGGGAAAACTGAGCCAGAGGACCTGCCATGTATGTGCTAACACAAAGAACATTGAGGAAAGATGGAGGAAGTTGGTCACAACCTGGTGCCCAACATGTGGCGTCGGTCTATGTTTGCCATGCTTCAAAATATACCACAGCTACAATGAATTCTAGGAGTGAGAGAGAGAGAGAGAGAGAGAGAGAGAGAGAGAGAGAGAGAGAGAGAGAGAGAGAGAGAGAGAGAGAGAGAGAGTAAATACTATGTTATCATAACTTTTTATTTCAAGTAAACTTTGTTTTTATTTACCTGGTAATTCACTTTTTCTTTTACGGGTATATTATTCACTTGACAGTCTTTTATATGAGAGAGAGAGAGAGAGAGAGAGAGAGAGAGAGAGAGAGAGAGAGAGAGAGAGATTCAGAGAGAGAGATATATTTCATTTTGTATAACTTGATGGGTATTGTTTTTTCAATAACTTTTACTTTACATTGGGTTTTCAACGGGTCTTTTACTAATAAATAAGGGCAGAAATATAAGGCTTTCGATAACCAGTATTACTTTTATATACTTTTTTTCATTTATGGGTATGTTTGATTTCATTGCATTTTCGGGTAATAATTTTAACTTTATTTCAAGTATATATTTTCATATAATTATATATATATGTGTGGGTCTTTCATAAATACCACAATATTTTCTAGCTACAATGATAGAGAGAGGCAGAGTAAAATATGTTATCATAACTTTTATTTCAAGTAACTTTGTTTTTATTTACCTGGTAATTACTTTTTCTTTTTATATTATGACAGTCTTTTTTACATTTTATGAGGAAATGTTTCGATATATATTTCAATTTTGGCATTTTTACGGGTATAACTTGAATTGTTCACTTTCAATAACTTTTACTTTACATTACGGGTTTCATATTACATTACGGGTCTTTTACTAATAAAGGGCAGAAATATAAGGCTTTTTTTTACAGTATTACTTTTTATATACTTTTTTTTCATTTATGGGTATGTTTCATTTTCATTGCAGTAAACTTTGTTTTACATTTTTTTTAAGAGAGTAATAATTTATAACTTTTATTTCAGAGAGAGAGAGAGAGAGAGAGATTAGAGAGAGACAGAGAGAGAGAGAGAGAGAGCTTTTCATTGAGTCGAGAAATGTGTTGGCATACATTGATGATATATATTTCAATTTCATGGCATTTTACGGGTATAACTTGATGGGTATTGTTCACTTTCAATAACTTTTACTCTACATTACGGGTTTTCATATTACATTCTGGGTCTTTCATAAATACTAATATTTTTCATACGATAAGGGCAGAAATATAAGGCTTTCGATAACTTTTTTCCCAGTATTACTTTTTATATACTTTTTTTACATTTATGGGTATGTTTCATTTTCATTGCATTTTACGGGTAATAACTTACATGTAAATAACTTTTATTGTATTATATTTGTTGTATACAAGTGCAAACTTTTAGAATTCATTATTTTGCGTGGTATTGTTTGTTAGCGTGAAAGTGAAAAGGCCAGCGCCGGGCCAATTCTTTTCAGCCAGCTGTCTCCCCGCTCATCCTACTTATAGCACTTTATAATCAACTCACTCTGGTAAGTACAAAATTTTTTTTATTTTTTTTTGTTCCATGTTCATGTGCATGCTATTACCTTTCCACAGATATGTATTTTTCTCCAATTTGCAATGGTCAATTTTAGCCCGGTCTCAGAGGTTACATAAGCGTATTGTAGCCCGGATTGTGAGGGTTAAGAGCCCTGCATATGCTGACGTAGGATGCTCTTGTTCCATGGCTTCTTCGTCTGCTTCTTCATTGGCCAAAATAGAGAAAGGGGCTAAGTCTGGTTGATCCTGCGTAGCAGAAGGCTGCTTCTGCTAAATGCCTAGAATACTGGCTCCAATGAAGGATCCGTGACAGCACGGGTTGGCACAGAATGCTTGGCTACTGACACTGAGTGTAATGGAGGTCACACAAACACAGGTGTGCCCCCAGGTAAGGGAGAATGTCATGCACTGGAGAACACTTTGACACTGGTGAAACTGACATTTGGCGCTCGGAAACTGGGCGTACAGACACATGGTGCTCGGAAAACACTGAGTGTTTGGACACTGTATGCTCGGACACCCGACCGTCAGACACTTTACGCTCTGAAACTTGGCGCTCGGACACTGGGAGCTCTGACACTATGCTCTCACACACTGGTAGCTTAGACACTGGGCGATCTGACACTATACGCTCGGACATTGGGCGCTTGGAAGCTGGGCGGTCAGAAGATGGGCGCCTCGACACAGATTGCTTGAACACTGGATGATTGGCAAATGGGTGCTCAGACTGCTTCTTCAAAGAGGAAGACCGCTTCGGCGTATTTGGCGCTCTGTCACAGGAGAATCATGCGTAGCCCGCTCAGGACTATCCCAAAAACTGCAGGAGGGAAGAGGATTATGCTCTTGCTCCCTGGGAAGCTTACGGGGAAGCAGGGAAACCCACTCAGTGGAAGGAACATGCCTTTTCAATGGTCCTGACATTGTTGAAAAGCGCTTACGCCCTCTGTCCGCACTGGAGCCCAAGTCACTGGACAACAGAGAGTGCACAGTGCACATCAGTATGGATGCCTTTCCAGCGGCTTTCCACCGAGTCCTGGGTACGATCAACAGGCTCGGTTGAGGGGATAACTACCCGTGGGCAAACCCCATCAACCTCCCTTAGACCTCCGGTTTGCCTCCTCCCAGCTTTGGGGGAGTTTGAAAATGACCTTTGTCTAGGAGCATCAGTGGGATGAATAGTCACCTCCTCCGCTGACACTACACTTGCACTGACACTAATCACGTTCACTTGGTCCATAAGGGCCTCAACAGAAGACCCGATCTGGGCTACAGTGTTAACAAGAAGACCAAACTTTTGGTCTGTCCTAGCTTCGAGGCTGGCATTGGCATCGAGTTCAGAAGAATGGGAACCAGTTAATAAAGTAGGAGGAAAAGTCGAAGGGGTGATGATTGGGGAGAAAGCAATCACAAGTTGAATTAGCAACATCCGATTTCAGAGTAGAAACCTGAGTGGCTAAATCCCTAGCTTCGGCTCTAGCAGCTACATTTCTCTGTCTGTCTTTCTGTAGTTTATCAAGATGTGCATCTAACACTTTCCATTTCCCCTGATCCTAGTCTTTGCATTCATCACATTTAAATTCAAACGTGCAAATCTGCCCTCTACCATGGCAACACAAAGTGTGCGAGTCACACTTAGCAAAAGTAAGTCTCGTATCACAGCCTTTGCTGCAATACCTAACACTGGACAAACTAGAATCCGACATACTAAGTCGATAGCAGTCAAAGTCTTAATGAGGAACTTGCTAAACTAGTAATTTCTGGGATCGACCTGTGTCGCCCAGTGAAATGTCCCATATAGCACACATTTCACTGGGCGACACAGGTCTTCACCCAGAAATAGATTTTTCCTTTGTCAAAATCCCTTTTCTGGGATCGACCTGTGTCGCCCAGTGAAATGTGTGCTATATGGGACATTTCAATGGGCGACACAGGTCTTCACCCAGAAATAGATTTTTCCTTTGTCAAAATCCCTTTATTAGCACGCTATCAACACAAATGACTACTTCACTGAAGGCAAAAGATACAACCATCCGTTGAAATTAAAATCAGAGCTGCTAAGCCAACCGATGACCAGTCGTTGACTGGGAGAAACGAATTGAGCTCTCCAGCACTGTTGTACCTATTCTTCCCCGAAAGTGGGCGGGGTCTAGTTACCTACACCAAAGCATTAGCGTATTACCGCAAATTTCAAATTTTGAACTGCTGTGACAGTTAGACACTAATGGCTATGTAGTTACTAGGCAAGTTATTTATGTAAAGCTATTTCTTTCGAGTTAATACAGCTTCAACTACTATGTACTACTTGCATATTACTCCTCTTCCCTTAAGTTTACTTTAGCTTGCAATTATTATTTAAACTAAATAAGAACCTTATACATTTCACTACAAATCCTACTTCTAATTAATAATGTTTTATTTTATTTACAAGAACTAAAGCTATAAAACAAAACTTATGAACAAAATTAATTCCTGCTCTCACAAAAGTTTTAACAAATAGTTATAAAAATTAAATGTTTTCCCTTATATTCTTAAAATATGTTAATCTCATAACTTTAAAACCAGTGGGAATAAACAATACTTTTATATATCACTTATACCTGAAAGAGTAATGACAATATCTACTATGGCACAGTAGGTAAAAATTGTGTACCAGCAAATAAAAGTTGCACAAAGCAAAAAAATGTACGTATGTAAAAAAGTAAACTCGGTGGAAAATTAATTATGTAAAATTTATGACTGCCATACTAAACTCTTGTCAAAATCATTTAATATTCTTGGTATGAGACCTAAAATTTTCTCATCAACTGATCCAAAGTTACTGATTCTTCTTGCACTTGAAAGGGCTGAATTAGTATCTATACCTCTGATGAAGTTAACATACACACACAGCTGCAACACAACGAAAAACTTTCCATTTTCTATACTGTGTAGTGCTTGGAATAGAGTAAATAGTAGCTCCAGAATTCTGTGGATAGATGGATGAATGGATGGATCTAAGGGATTTTGGGACAGCACAAGCACTGGAACTGTAAGATCACTGCGTGCAGAAAAATTTGTTGGGGACTTAAAAAGTGGATATCAATTCTAATGACAAATACAGATGTTGTTTATAAGCTGGTGATGCATGTAACTATTAACTAGGCTCGGAATACTATTTTAACAGCTATTGGGAGCTATGTGGAGTATTACAGAAATACATCTGTTCACTGATAACTAGTAAGGCTTTGATTATATGATGCCAAAAATAAACAAATGCAATTTACTCTTTCCATGCAGCTTTAAGAAAACTGAATTACTCCTAGACATGTTACTTTCTCTGTCTCATGTTTGTCAACATAGTTCTGTCTGTTTTAGGATATCCCTCTACATAATACATATAAAGTATGATGAAACGTAAAACATAATGGCAATACATAATGACCAACTCCTATGTTCATAATGTTATTTTAATGGCTATTGGGTGTCTTTGTAAACTGCTGCAGAAATACTGAACTTTACCTATATATATAAGGTCCTAAATATCTGTGATACCAAATAAATGTAACTTAAATTTATTCTGTTAATGAGGTTTTTCAAAAAAAATCAAATCACTCCAGGATATTTTACCTTCTCTGTCTCATATTCATCTACGTAATCCTGTTTGTCGGCTTCAGGAAGGTCTCGCCACATGGATCCGATAATTTTGCCAATTTCCCATAACTTTAAATCATTGTTAGCAGCTTTAACTTGGTCCCAAACCTGAAATACAATGTCAGTTGAATAAAATGATAATCAACTCTCACTAACTGTATAAAACTGAAGATAAAATTTAGGGTTGTAGTTTTAATGTGTGCATTACACAAAGTTAACAATTCAATAACAGGGCAACTTTGAAAATATCTTTACTAAGGTGAATGATACCAGTATAAATACCACATAGCTATGATAATTATAGAATCAAGTTAAAATTGTCCATAATGATTTTACAATAAACTTAAGACTCCAATAAATATATTAAAACAGCATTTCCATTCTGGTTTATAAATCAAAACCAAATAATGCAACTTTATCTTCCCTTCCCCCTTCACATTTACATTAAGTAGCATGAATGAAGATAAAAGCCAGAAAAAAATTCCTAGAAAACAAAACTTGAAAAATTCACTCATTTTAAAACCTCAAAACTTAAACTAACAACAGAAAATTTTAGTTTACAAAATTACCCCAAAATACAGTCAATTATACAAATGCTAATCATGCAAGAACAACAGTTACAAAAACAAAGACTGAAGTCATACCTTGCGAGAGTATCTCATGTAGGGCATCAGTGGCTTGTCAGGGGCCTTTGGTGGTTTCGGGATCCGCCCTTCGCCGCTTTGCTGGAAGCAAGAAAGGTTTGAAGATTTTGTCTAATCTCAGCCTCGGGGGGAGGCTATCAATTTCAAGAGCATGCATTCCTTTATCCCAAAGTGGTATCAATGCTAGCAATTGCTACTTTCATTGACAATGGGATACCTGGTAATGAGATACATAACTACAGTGGTGCCTACAAGTAGGAAGAACATCAACTGATACCAATACAAGTTTTACCAAAGGAGGGAAAACTACATGACCAACCAGCACAAGAATGCAAGTTTCCAACAGGATTCTCTATTTTAATCAAAACAGCCTTTATGTTTATAACAACTCACTTTGATAATATATTGTTAAAATCTCTGTTATGTCTGCAGCTTCATATGCACCCTTTTAATTCATGAAAAACTACAGCAGAAAAATATACTACACATTATGCCAAGTGTATATGCATGCTTGCATATAACCAAACCATACACAACAATACACTGTTGAGAGACGAGAAATGTTAACAGAAAATGACAAAAACAAAAGAAAATATCACAATCCACGAATACCAAAGAGTTAAAATTAACAGTGGATTCAAAGCTCATTAGCAGGCAATGGCATAAACTAGATTCCTTCTGAGAAACTTGTTCCTACCAAAGATTAAGCTACAATTACATGAGGTTTGTGGAGAAAAATATAATTATAATAATGAAGATGACAATACTACCACAGTTACTACTAATACAATCATTACTATTGCTGCATACAAATTTCTAATTTACATACAATACACAGCCCATGTCATAATGAGCTGACCCTTCTCTGTGACATACATTCTTCATACAACATAACAGACAAACTGAAATGTCCCAAAAGGTACTGTACTTGGCGATGATGATTAAGGTGGTACCTAAAAAAGAATATACCGTTCAGTACAGTACCTATTTGAATATCTCAGTGTATGTAAAACATTTTACTAGTAATTATCTCTGAATTTATTTTTATACAGTACCTATTTGAATATCTCAGTGTATGTAAAACATTTTACTCGTGATTATCTCTGAATTTATTTTTACTTTTTTTAGTACCTCCTGCTGCTACAATACCTGTAAGAAGTTCCTACTACAAGTATGTCATACATGAGGTCTGATCAACAAGTAGTCAACATTTCACAAAAACAATTAGCTGGAATCATTCTTCAAAGTCACCTTTTGGGATCAGCAACAAGGTCTTCATCATTTTAATCTTGATTTAATGAAGGTCTTTGTCATATTAATCTTGATTTAATGTGTTTTTCCAGATCTCAAACCCTTCAGCATGACTTTCAGTTAAAGATACATCAACCACAAAGGGAGCTGCAAGACCTGTGAGATCCTGTGCTTGACACAAAAATCCTAAAATCATATGATTGGGTTGGAGAAGTTTTATTTTCCACAACTCTTGCATTACACAGCATATCACAGGCTGCACAGAATTGTTATTGATTAACCTTCTGAAGTGAATTAGGCTTTTCTTATAACAAAAATATGGAAATCTTAAGATTTGGAGACCAACAAAATGATAATTTTTTAATAGAAATCTGTATTTTTCCAAGGTTTACCAACCAGTCTTTTATATTAGGAGTATCCATCAGTGCAAAATGGAATGACCACTGAACTTGGTAACAAGGTAATTAACTCGTAATATAAAAGGCAATGGTTTATATCCCAACAAAAGCAAATTAAAAGACAAAAGTAATGAATAGCTCATTGACTAATCCCAATTATTATCTACTAAATGCTTTCAGCAGTGGCAGTTACTGCAGTAATAAATGTGCCACATCCCAAGAAGCCTACTTGAAATACATTAAATACCGAGCTTAAAATTTGGGAATGCTTTGTCCACAGCTTTAGAACCAGCCTTGAGATGAGACCTTGTATTCCTGTTGCTAATCATTTCTGGAAAGGTTCCTCTTCAGCAATGTCTGGTTTCAAATGAATGATAAATACCACAATCCAGCTTTTCATTAGAACTAAAATCTTGTTGAATTTCATCTGAGTAATACTTTAATCACCATCACCATCATACTTATTTAATCTTAACTTTTAAGCTCGCTAAAGCATGTACTGTATTATGAAAACATTCAGATTTACTTTTTAAAACACCAACTCACTGCCAAAGTTCAGATTTCTCATTTTCCACTTTTACTCATATTACTGCTTCCTTACACAGTTCCAAAAGGGTTAACTATTATCCCTATACTGTATACCTTTGGCTATTGCTTCCTGCCTTTGATGTACAGTACTTGAGAAATACCCCCTCTAACAGAGAAAGGTCAATAATCTGCCAGCAACAAATAGAATAACAAACACCCTTTGTAACTGAAAATTTTATCCAACATAAGCAACTATATAATTCATAAAATTATGACCATTATCCAATTAGTTACATATTTACATAATTCTCTACTTTCCTCAATACCATCATGAGATACACAACAAAATCATACATAGTTTTCCTTCCTAATGTAAGGAAATATTAACATTAAAGTGAGGCACATTCAGTGCACGCATATGAAGCTACAGGATCAACAGAGTTTTCATTCAGTAAAAGGGAGTTTTGATCATTCATAAGATACAGGGGGGGAAATGATGCTACTTTAAAACTACTGCCCTGATATCAAGGGCAAAGCTTATTATTTAAAACTGAAGATTGGTGCGTCAGACAATACTGTACTCGGTATCAATATATAAATCAATGTTTGCTGCTCCAAAGGCTGATTACCAGAATGCATACTCTCAATACACAGCGCAATTTTTGCAGTTCCGCATCATATCTATACAGTATACTTTTTCACTTCACGAACCACTTTTGTCACATGAGTTATATATCAAGAGAATACATGACGCACCGATACCTCTTTATACCTTACTCACCCCTCCCTTGCCAGTACCCATTTTCTGAGGGTTAAAGGCAGGGTTTCCTAGATGTGACGATGAAAATGGACTTGGTACGTTGGCTTCACCTACACCCTTCGAGGACGATGATGGAGTATTTGGAGTACGAGCCAACCGATCTATATACGATTCAGGAAAGGGAGAATATCTAGTTAAGTATGGTATCAAAATGAAAGTGTCATACACAAGAAAATAATCTTACTTCATAGGTATTACAGCAAATACCGTAAGTACCTATATACTAACAGAAATCTTTTTCTCAAAATTCAAAACATGATTTTAAATATTTCCATTCTTTCTCTTAATAATCAAAAATAAAAATACATGCCCCAAGCTATATATCATAAAGCTGAACCCCTAACTGATCTAAATGGGGAATATTCAATAATCTGAAAAGAATGATAAAAAAAATTACTGATGAAGAATCAATGTCTCAGCATTTGGCAACCAAGTTCCAGTGAACTATCTTACTAACCAACAACACATTTAAACTGGGATAAACCATGATGTGGGTTATTTGATAAAGCCAAAGGGTAACCAAAGCTGGTACATATTTTTAGTGGGGTAAAAAGTCTCCATATTCCACACAGATGAGATCAGCATGCTATGAATATTACAGCCAAGCAAGGTTGCAGATTAGCAACAGAAGACATTTTCATTAGTCTAAAATACTGTACTGTATTCTGCTAGATCCAGCAACATTTAAGGCAGCTACAATATCCAAGAAAATTTCCTTATAAAAATACTAATACACAATAATTGCATTACCATGAGATTGGATTCATAATTAAGTAAGCATACCAACCGTATCTAAAAAAAATAAGGTCTCACATATCACATTGCCATGTGAATAAAAATACTGAAGCACCTTGAAATTCCTCATTTTATGAGTTAACTGAATATTTAAAATCTATTACCTTCATGATAAAGAAACAAGCTGTACCTCAAAGGACTATGGGAGTGGTTCCCAACCTTTTCTGACTAGAGGCACCCCTGCCATGCCTCCCAAAGTCCTTGCACTTTATTACAAAACCATGTTTGTCAGTATTATGTATTAAAATCATTCTCACTATGAAAAAAATTTTTCCTAGCATAAACTGAGAACAATATGTAGTGGCAGGCAAACTGATACTGAAGTATCCTGACCACTGATGCCAGGAATATGAGGGGATCATTGATAGAAAATTTTCCTAATTTTTTAGTTTTTACCCAAATACTGCACCTACAGTTGATCACATGGCACCCATTGGTGCCACAGCACACTTGTTGAGAACCACTGGACTAAGGAGTACATGAGTAGAGTGTCAATGCATGTAATGCTGTGAAAGGCCACTGTTCATAAATGGCCTACTTTCCAAAAATGTTGGCATACCAATGTACGGAGTGTAGAGACTAGACTAGAATATAGAATTTAGGCCAAAGGACAAGCTCTGGGACCTATGAGGTCATTCGGTGCTGAAACAGAAACTGACAGTAAAAAGTTCAAAAGATGTAATGGAGGAAGACCTCACAGTTGCACTATGAATCAACTGTTAAGAGAGGGTGGAAAGTAAGATGGAAGAAAGAGAATATGAACGGATGTACACTAAAAGGATTGAAAGGGGTTGCAGCTAGGGGCCGAAGGGACGCTGGAAAGAGATGCACTGATGGCACTAACCCCCTGCAGGGTGTATGGAGTTATGACATCATTGTATCTTCTAAATGGATGCCACAATAAAAATTGCATTTACAGAAAGGACAAGCCGCAGCTTATATTCTTAAAGATTAACATCAAAACATAACAGCAAAAACTGTATCTTATTGTGATATTAGCCAACTGAGAATCTCCACAAGTTTTGCTAAATACATTAACTATATCATTTTTACAATTTCATACTCTAACATTACAATATGCAGACGCTGAAAGCAAAAATAAAATTCTGTTATTTCTGAATGTATCTACAGTATGTTTAGAATACTGGAAAATAACACCTTGGATATAGTTTCAACTGACTTTTATTTTTCCTTAAATCTTAAGACTTACACTTTCTCTTAAGATACCAGCACTAGACTACTTTCTTTCTTCACAACACACACAGTCTGTGTCTTTATTTAAACCAATACCTGTACCCCTGAAGAATATTTACTGTTTCATTCCATGAGCTTTAAACAACCTTGCTTAACTTTTTATATCTGATTTCTTTGCGTCAAAAGACATCATTAGGAAACTATACTATATAATCTGCTGTGTAGAACAATATCCACATAGAAAATTACAGCCATGAATTTAATTACAAAAAATAACGATACTGGTTATATTCTTAATAATCAATTCTTATGGTACTACAAAACCTTAACAGATTGGTCTTGGTTAAAAGTATTATCTTAGAAACTATGGAAGAAGCTTTAATTTCCCAGAAGTGAAATCCACATTTATCAGTTTCATTGTACTAATTTTGTGCATAAAATTTTCAATTTCTTGAAATAAGTGTTCTCCGAATTAATACCCGGTAAAGTAGCACTTCATTTAATCTTAATCTAAGACAGTAGTAATGGACACCATGGCCACAGTGACTCCCTGTGTTACATTAATTTTATATTGTCACTGATGGGTCAATACTTATTGTGCGTACTATTTAATATTGTCACTGATGGGTCAATACTTATTGTGCGTACTAAGTTGTAATAATTATAATAAGACAAAACATCAACATTATTTCAAATATGCTTTCTTTCCCAAATACAGTAACTGCATTTATTGCTTTTATTCTTTGGTACAATTATATGCTGACCATCTAAAACTTCACGTAAGACGTTGGCAAGCATCAGTGGGACAATCCCCAACAATAAAGCTCACCACTTGGCTAAAGTCTGTATGTAAAAACCAAATAAAATGATGTGCTGTTCACACAAGATACAAAACAATTCCCTGTACACTATTATCTGAAATGAATCAAAACAAATTAATACACATCCACATTTTACATTTTATGACCATTATATTTTTCAGTCAATTTAGTCTACAATTACATACTTTGAATGCAACAATTATATATGGATAATTCCCAAATCACTGGAGATATTAAATTGCATTAGAATTCACAGAAATTACAATACTGTGCAGTGCTGTACACTAGTAATTTCATATATAAATTTACTTGAACTCATGTGGTGTAATTTGAATTAAGACTGGAATTACTGTCTACTGAACAAAACATCCCATCAAGAAAATCCATTACCCCTACTACTGACTTAGTGACATGGTTGGTGTCCGAAGACCAGTCAATAGGTGGAAATCTGTTTTACAAAAATTAGGATAGACTAAAGTTACCACAACTGTTTCAGATTTTATTTTAGCTTGCCATACTCAAATTCTTTTACCCTTTATAAAGTGGTTGTTTCTGTAATTACTTTCATACCACATGAAGTAGTTTTTTCTTTGAGTTTATACCATCTGCAATAGACTCTTTAACTTATAACATTTTTAACATGAATCTTTATCCTCTCTTTGTACATTAACCTCAGCTAACCTTGGATAGCCTAGGCTAGCCCAGGGACACTTTATACATATCTTTGGAAATTAACATTTTATGAAAGGTATACAATAAAAAAAATCATCATACAGAATAACAAGCTATTTATCACTGAACAAGAACTTGAAAGGTATACAATAAAAAAAATCATCATACAGAATAACAAGCTATTCATTACTGAACAAGAACTTGGCAATTTTCAATTATAAATTCATGTTTACAAAGAGAACAAGATATCTATATGGAATACATCCAGTAAAGATATATGAATAAAATATGTACAAGGTAAAGCTTGAATACTAGGAAGTAGTTCATTTAGGTATACAGTAGAAAGCAGTACTGTATGTGTAATTAATTTCCTTGCATGAAAAGATTATAATTCCATATGGATTATGCAGAACTAGGCAAAACTGTCCTAGACCAACCCAGGATAGATAAAGTGAACTCGAGTTAGGCCTGCCAAGATTGGACTAACCTAAGTTACGAAGGCACAAGGTGCCAGCTTAGCATATTCTTCTGAACTAACTACTACATACAGATAGATGGTTTGTTCTTACTCAATAGTCTTATGTAGGATGTTTAACTTCCAAAGTAAATGTATGTACCCAGGCCAGCCTGTGCTTCTCGCTGATACCTGATGATGAACTAGTACTATAATGTCAATTTCAAGTCATCTTGCTAAGGTGTAAAATCCACGAAAATTATAAAAATATGAGTCGGGTACCAGATATCTTAGTGATCTTCCTAGTCATATAGTAGCCAAACAGTTGGAACTGCAGAAATTCCAACTAGGTGAAAATGTTATTAAGCTGAGCATGCTTGCAAGTCTTACTTCATAGTTTGTTTTATCTCGTGTTTTTTTGAATTTCATTTCGTAATTTATTCTTCACTCTAATATTTCCTTTCTGTAATGGGTTGTTTTCTCTACTGGAGCTCTTAAGTTTGTAGTATTCTGCTTTGCAACTTAGCTTAACTGAGATACATTGCACGTGAGAGAGGTGAAACAAGTCTCACTGAGCTTGTTCCTGCTGGCCTGTTCAGCAGAGCTACTAAACAGCTACGCCAGCATTATTGCTGCCTCACACCTAAGCTTTGTTATTGCCAAATGACACCATAAATGCAAAAGATCATTGTACTGTCGATCTTCTACATTTGTCATAAAAGTATGGCAGTCCTTGAGTGTAAAAGTTTATATTCTTCACAACAACACATGCTGCATGCTTTCTATATAATCAAATGAAACTCTCTTATGTACTCTGTTATCAACAAATATGAAATATGGTAATCCCCAAAACTGTTTTCTTAAACATCACATCACCGAAGAGTGAATCTCACCATTACTTAAGTCTCATATTCTACCCACAACTAAACCCTATAAAATTTCTACTTCTCCAGGATGAGCATCACAAAGTAATGAGTACCTGTGCCAGTTAATTTCTCAAGTATGAAATGACATGCTTTGGTTCCTAAAAAGATTTAACTAGCCTTATTTAAAAAAAAAATACACATCCAATGAATCTTTGAAATAAAAGGGGCACACTGGAGCACAATGTGACCTCTATACTATGGTCACATGATCTTGGTTGTAACTCATTTAAGTTTTCACCCACTAAATTTATAGCTTGGTCTTAATATACGAGAAAAAATTTATTTGTCTGTAAATACTTAATGCTACAAACAATCATTAAATACAAGAGCCAACATGAAGTAACACACCATACAGTTAGTTTGCCAAATCCAAATTCACCTTTGGCAAATGATTCTTTGCTCAAGCATGAAAATTCTAGATTGTTTAGAAAAAAATATTCAGATTGAATTGGCTCATTCTTTTCCGGGAGATATCAATTAGTCATCTTGGATGTATGATATCATGGAGTTAGGGCTTACATCCATAACTTATGAAACTGAAAGCTATAACATCAGAAAAGTATATACTGTAGTAGGTTTTGTATTACCTACATTTATAGCTAGTGGTGGTTCCAAATTGTTAGCAAACCTTATCTATGTCTTTTGTGAACAGCTTACAGTATTATTTTTGTATTCTGAAATGACCTCTTAAAGGTGGTAAGCATAACAAGGTAATGAAATGGTACCCTAGCTGGATTTCTACTCCCTTAGGAAACAAAATTATAAAAATCTCAGTGCTCATACCAATGCATTAACCACATACTTTTTTAATTACTTTTTCCACAAATGTGGAAATAATAGTCACACCAACTTTTATAGGACAACAGTCACACCAACTTTTATGGGACAAGTTTGATAAGCCTCTATATCACATACAGTATTATTATCAGAGAAAACCTTATAAAATGTAGACCTGATAAGAAGCCAGAATCCTTTATCTCCCTTCTTTCCTCTAGCAGCTGGAGGGGTGGACTGGAGATTGGCAAAGACTGACTACCAACACAGGAAGCTTGAAGGAACCAACTGTAGAGGGGTTAGCCAAAGAAGAAGATGCAGATGGAATATCTCATCCAGGAGTCAGGCAGTGGATGGAGTAAGCACTTACGCTGATCAGCAGGATGTTCTGTACATCAAAAACAGTCAGGGAAGAGTACTTTACAGCCTTCTTCCAAATTTCAGCAAGATAATGAGCCTGTGAACTGGATGGAGGAGGAACTTAGAAAGAATGAACTTCGACAAAATCCACTCTTTGACAGACGGCACTTGAGAGAGGCTAAACCTACACACCTAGAGGGTGATGGGTCTGAAGAGTAATCCACATAAGATTTCAATACATGATGTTTTATGGATCTCTTATGGGTGTGGGTGAGGAGATATCAATGACTAACTGACCAGTCACAAAACATCTGTCAGTTGAGGAGAGCATTTATAAATATATGTCAGTTGAGGAGAATGGAATATAGAATTTAGGCCAAAGGCCAAGCACCGGGACCTATGAGGTCATTCAGCGCTGAAATGCAAATTGACAGCAAAAGGTTTGAAAGGTGTAACGGGGAAAACCTCGCAGTTGCACTACGAATCAATTGTTAGGAGAGGGTTAAGGAAAGTAAGATGGAAGAAAGAATTGCAGCTAGGGGTCAAAGGCACGCTGCAAAGAACCTCAAGTAATACCTACATTGCACCGCATGAGGTGCACTGGCTGCACTAGCCCCCTAAGGGGGTCAGTTGAGGAGAGCACTTATGCCAGCAATACAATGGATACAAGAGATGTAAGTCCTTATCCAGTGATGTCATACAAGTTACAAATTCATCCAAGCAAACACTAACAAGGATGCTGAGGCATGCTAAGAAAATCTGTCACAGGTTAAGAACAGACAATGGAAGTCCACAACATTATCGCCAAAACTAGCACAAAAGATTTACCAGCCTACACTCATTAAAACAGAGATCAGTGACATAATGTAAAAGATGAGTGAAAAGGCAAAATTTTCCAATATTAAAAAGATTAAGGAAAATCTCACAAATTGCTTATTATGAGTTCCAGGTTATTGGGCACAAAATATAAATAATGTTTGAATTCCCCTATGTAAAAGGCTATTGAATATGTAAAATAAAAACTGCATAATAGCCTAGGATAACAAACTACTGCATCAAGTATGAACTAAACAAAGCCACCTAACCCAACAAGTAAAATAGAAGAGTGAATGAACTGGGAAGTGCCCAAACCTATGCCATTACAAAAACTAAGCAAACTTGCATCAATGGCAAAAATATACTTGAAGGAACACTGAATGATAAGTGAAGGTATCGCAAAAAATACAGAATGAATTGTTTGGGAAGAGCTCTGAAACTGATTCTATACCAGCCATGCAGAAAAATCAGTGCATTCCACAAGAACTCTCATCTCTCCTTTATTCATAGCTTTCTTCAATTCCAGGAAATACCTGCAAAGTTTTACTTCAGATTTTCCAAGTGATGTTACTGAAATCCTAAAAGGTACAGCTTTACATCTCAGAGCTCAGTTGAAAATTGTCTACACTAAAACTAAATGACAGGGAAAATTTATTATGACCCTGATAAAATATTAAATAATTCTACCTCACTGTTACCTGAAATGCATGTGAGCTAGGCATCTGCAATTTACCCCAGTAGCAGATCGTTTCTGAATACCATTAAAAATCCAGAGGTAGCTCTCCAACATCAATCAAAACTTGCAAATGGCGAGGACTTGAAAGTATAGCTGGGCTAACCTGATACTAACATGGTGAATGGGGTCTAAAATTTTTAAATGAGCAGATGAATATATCTTACATCCAAATGAATCTTTGATAAAACTAAGACTTCAACTAAGTGACAATCTGCTTCTCATGAGGAGTGGAATACTGTAATGCCTTTTAGAATATTCATTGCCTCCATGTAATGATTTTCAGCAACTCAAGGTGAGGGACATATGATAACCTGTCCTGCACAAGCTCATACAGTAGGATTTCGTGGACTGGATGTAAACACTATGACAGATGACAGACGAAAAATTCATCTCAGATGCTACTTACTCACAGGGGCTTGGGACAAAGGTGAAGAGCAAGAACATTTAACAGTGAAGGGAAGACAGCACCAACAGCATTTAAGACCTAGATCAACTTTGACAGATGTTCTCAATGCAACAACTCTGAAGTCATAATGAACCATGTTAAGCATTGGACTTCAGGCCAAGAGAGCACCATTTCTTAAACAGGTAACAATTTATAACCTATTTAAAAGAACTGCTAACAAGGCTTCTGGCCCTTAATGTCACTAGCTCCCCGGGCATCCAACAACCCTTGAACCTTCTCCTTCATGGCCCATACAGCCAAGTAAGTATTAGTTATGAGCATCACTCAAGGTTGAGGCTAATGAACCTGAGCAGCTGTATGTTGCAGACCCTGAGCCCTTGGAGGCTGTTGATTCAGAACCCCAGACCCTTATAGCCCAGCTTTCTAAAGCTTGGAAGCCTCCCAGTTTAGGTTTGAAGTATCTTCTCTTTGTAGGTAGTTGATAGAATTTTTATCTTACGTTTAAGAAATAAAACATAAGACACTTACTCATGTAATTCATTTAAAGCTGATGAACAAAAACCTTGTTAGGAACTTGGAGGATAAGAGAACTGCTTGTAATAATCTTTTAGGGAATGTTCTAGACGGTGGTTGTCTTTCACTCATATGTTTGGACATTTAATTTTGATGAGTTTTGGTCATAATAGTGATGGCATTCATATCTACTGATAAATGTTGCTTAAAGTTGGCCCACAAAACCTGTTAAGAACTAAAGGTAGGTGACCAAATTAATGTCAGAAATTTGGTCCACAGAACCTGAATAATCTTATTTCTCCTGTACAGAACTAAACTTTTGTAAGTAATTTGTTAAAATAGGTTTTCCTACTAAAAGTATAATTACTAATACATGGTGTTCAATTTTCTAATAAACTTTGAACTATACTGTACTATACAGAAACAAAACAGAAATCTACACATATCAATACTGCAGTACCGTTCCCCATAAATCACACTATCCAAAAGATGAACTTGACAATATATAACAATTAACTGCTGTTTCAGTAAATAAAAAAAAAATAAGCAACCAGGATATAACCAAACCTTAACAGTTTAAACACACAACATATCCACCATGAACAACATTGAACCATGCAGTTATTATATAAAACAGCAAATAATAAGATGTGCAAGCATGCAGTTAACACCTTTCCAAGCATCCTGCTATTTACCTACATGCAGCAACTGTTGTTCAGATACCTAGACTACCCAAGAAGGATTATTAAAACGTGACGGGCAGACACTACCTCATAACATCATACCTGAAAAATCTTCCAATTCAACACAAAATACAACTAAGGAGTTACTCTCTTATTAGTCAAGAGCACCAATGGGCGCTAGTTTTGCGTCAAGAGCACATAATCTGAGTGGTAAGGGTGGGGAACGGGATATGCTGGGATCACATTAATCGTTAAGTGACAGTTTGTCACTGCAACATTCCTGGGAGAAAAGAGGGATACAGGGAGAGCATTCAGGACTTAAGCTGGAGACAGGCTGCAATGCTGTCAAGGGACATCACCATTACCTTTGGTACTCCCTGTGCCTCCATTCCCAGGAGAGGTGGAGGAAGATGAGGTCGTGGTGGCTTGGGGGGGAGAGAGAAAGAGATAGAATTGGGGAAGACAATTAACTTTAACCACAAAAACAAAAAGAAAATTCAAGGTCCAAATTTAGCTGTTACTGGAAAGTTTTATCTGCAAGATACAAATACAAAATACTGTACAGCACTACAGCATACGCCAACAACCCATAAGAGATTGTAGTGCATTACCGACAATAATTTATACCATTGTAAGAAAAGGTGAAATCTACATAACCAACTCTTAAAACTACATAAGTATGCTAAAATATCTAAACTACTTTACAGTATTTTTCAACTTCTGAACATGACCTGCAACTCCAGTATTACTTACCACAATGCATTAAACCAAGCTCAAACTTTCATGCATTACATGATTAATTTCAATCATTATTCAGAATGACCATGTTATGTATAATAAATTCAATACCATACCAAACACTGCAGGCAAATCTTGGGTAATTACTGTATGTAAACTTACATTTACAATGAGCAAGATAAGTAAACTGTCACCAATATATTTTTCACAACATTCTTGAAGAATAATAGGCGAGTTCAATCTACTGTACAAATGTACTCTTGACTTTCATACTAAAGGGAGGTGTAGAGTACTTTTTGGTTTTAAATACAGCAGAACAATCAGCTCTTCTGAATGCTCTTCAATTCACATATCAAAACGAACAAAATATACATGTATACCTTGATTGTAGCCAATTACTAAGAAATTTGTGAACATTTGTCAAGTTGAAAAGAGATTATTATGGTTTATCAGTAGTCTTCTAAAATAAATAAGTTTAATTTCCCCATTCAATGAAAGACTTAACATGACTACTGTATTTATAAACAAGAAATAAAAAAAACATATATTTCATTACTTTTCAAAAAGAGATAGTCTTCATAATTTTCTCCTCTCCATTAAGCACTGACATGAATATTTCTAGTGCTCCACAAAAGATTTAATCGGTAGTCCTCTTTTTTACGAAAATACTTGTTTGGCAAAAGCACTGCATTTAGAAAGCTATCTGCATATCAAATTTAATTGATGCCTCTCAAACGAAATGCCCGAAAAACTCTTAATAAACTGAATTATGCACAAGAATTCAAATCCACACTTGTAAAAGTAATTCAATCAGTTGCTTAAATCTTTGTCACTAATTAAACTCTTATATACTGAAGCATACCATTCAAGCTATATAATGGATATATCTCAGTAGAGAAACCTAAAACCTGCAGTCTTCAGTTTTTTGCATGACCTAAGGTCCCACTGGGCCAACATCTATGACAAAGGCAACACTACTGCCCATGAAAAAAAATTCTTTACTAATATCAAACACTGAGGAATTCTGGTGGAAGATTCCCTTATATGAGCCATTTAAATATTCCTGCCCCTGATATACCTACAAGCCAAGAATATCCTCATAAACCATTATGTAAAGGGCATTCACCCACCTAATGAACTGGTTCATAATATGAGTGAACAAGCAAACTAAATTTATATTTTTATCTTACGGTTATACCATTCTTGTGGAATTCATTTATCTAAAACCTACACAGTAGTAAACGTCAACCCCAACCTAATTCAACTTCAAACAGGAGACCACACATAGCATCAGTTCAGTTTCTAGATTCTTTTCAAAAATCCAAACTTTAGTTCCAAACATCAGTACAGTATTTCTAGAAATCATCAATGTTATGGTACAACAGCACCTGGAAGAAGTCGTCTTTACTCTTAACTGTTACTTATGCTTCCTTCACTAATATTGGATATCATAAGTAGCCAGCATTCTAATAAGGAAGAATTTTAATATGAAGCAAAGGAGGCAACATCAAGATTTAGGTGTAATGCCACTGTGCTGGTCCCGAACCTGGAATCTAGCACCCGATGCTAGGTACCTGGAAAAATAAGTGGCCTAGTACCAAAATAAAATCTTTCAAGTCCAAATTCTGAGTAAGTCGAGAAACATGCTTTCAGCTTTTTGCATCTTTTGAGAGTCAGTTGTAGCTTTGAGATGTGGTTTAACACAGAAAATGACTGGGACCAGATCATGAGAATAGGCAAGGCCTCTAAAAGAAGGACCGAAATATGCAAACTTCAAAGTAAAAAACAGGAATAAGAATTTGGCATCCTTTGCAAAATTATAAAATCACATATCAGTTCTACAGGGTGACCATTATTCACAAGTGAACCTGAAGAAGTCAAACCAATCACTTTTAACAAGCGCGATAAATATCACCAAGGTTATTGGTATGTGGAAGAATTCCTGGCCACTAGAAAGGGCCTGACAGTTACTGAGTATCCCTTGGGAATCTAGTGCATGCAGGCATTTCCATATGAAATAGCTTCAATTCCAGTTCTTGAAATTGTTGTCATGATGACAATGTCAGTGCATTCTTATATTTTGGCATTTCACAGTAAGTGCTTGACTAGTGCACCATACTCCAGAGATCACAATAATTAAGGCAGCATCAAATTTTATAAAACTGGGTGCATACCCTCTGGACCCTCAAGCAGTCATCTCAGGTCACTGTGGGACAAGTCAACTTTCTTGAATTCAAGATAGTCACCTAGGCCTCCAGGTGTGATTGCAGATACAGTTCTTCTGGGAAGACATCATTCTTGTTATCAGGGACAACCATTCTGCAGGTCTAGCTCATCTGGTCTTGGATATCTTTGTTATGGCAATAACACAGTATCACCACCCCACCAAAAGTTCATCACTGTGAACTACATCATTGCAGGTAGGTTAAACAAAAGGTTCTAGCATCCAAGTGGTCACTGAACTTTTAAAGTATGGAAAGCTCTTTGGAGGAGCATAGCACTGGCAGACTTATTCATAGGTCTGAATAACAACCTTCCATTCTTCTGTATAGTGCAACCAGAACCAACGGCTTGGAAGACAGATGTGTTGCCCCCTTAGGAAGGCCTGATGTGTGTGCCTTCCTTCCTTACAACCTCCTCAGGCAGTGATAAAGCTCCATAGCTTGGGAACCCAATTACACTACTGATCAGGCCTCCTCAGTCATAAGAATAATGATATAAAACCTAGTAATGGCCAGTCCCACAGCTATCTTTGTTCATATGGTTAAGCAACAAAATTTCTGAATGAAGTTTATTGGAGAACACTCATAGCCATCCTGGGGTCCTTGCAGCCTATCTCTACCAAGGGAAGTGGTATTGCTTCATCAGTTCATGTGCTAGATGTGTATTGATTTAGTTAAGGTCACATTTTCTTGATCAAAGATTTCTTTGCTTCCTTCATTCACACTTGAAGTTACTCCTTTCCACTATCAAAGGATATAGGTTTGCACTCTGGCAGGTTTTCGAACATGACCTTGACACAGACAGTTTGAGGGACTGGTCATATCTTTCAGCACTTCCAGTGGACTGTTTCACTGGCTGTTCCACAACAACCTAGGTAACCTCTTTACTGGAATCTTGCATCAGCTCTTCAGAGTATGCTGAAGTCTCAATATGAACCTCACCTAAAACTGCCTCTCAAGATGCTCTTCCTCTTAAGTTTGGCTTCCTGAAAAGGCTTCAATCAACTTCCATGCCCTTTCCAGAATGGTTACATATACAAATTCACTAATGTCCCCCAGCCTCTCCTTTTCACTGGACTTTACTGTAAGATGCAGACACCTGGCTATTAGGAGGCCAAAGTAACCGACTCCAGGGTCCGTTCTTCACAAAAAGGAGGAGCCATCTCTTCTGCACAAAGCCTCTCAAAGGGAAGGTGTTTGTACTCCGAAGGGGTGTAGCACCCGCATTTGTGTGCCAAAGGCAGGAGAGAGAAACTTGGAGGAATGGCTCAAGAACAGTAAATTCTCTAATCCAGTTCTGTACAAGTGGTGACCAGGGCAGCCTAAACAATGGATAACCCTGGGCATGAAAGGGCTACCCAGTTAACTTCCCCAAGAACTCTGATCAGACAAGTGATATCATGAAAATACCTTTCCAACCAAGGTTGCTGAGGCTCTGAATGCATGGGACCCCTTGGCCCTAGTAAACTGTGGGCAGACTGGGATGGACCATCCACCAAAGAAGTGTGCTCTAATAATGAGATAATGAACAATGATTGTAGGACACAGTCAAAAGTCAGAGCAGTGCAAAGATGTCTCAACTTGTCAGTGGCTCAAGAAGTAGCAAAGGTCTGCAAACCAGCTAGTGGGTGGTAGGCCCATCTCTCAGCACTTAACCTTGTTAAAAAGATTTATCTACCACTCCAGATGTTGCTGAAGACACCCCAACACAACAGACAGAAGTTTTCATTCTCACAGGAACAAATTTTTGTTTTCTGCAAAGATAAACTTGTCATTTTGGACAATTTTTGTTGTTGTTTAGGTTCTTTAACAATATACCACGATAAAGTAAAACTATTCAGCTTTAATACAATATAATGAAATTAGTATCCTACTAGAGGTTACTTTACAACCAACAATAAAAGGAAAATACTGCTTTGCTCTGTGCACTAGACTGTCAAAAAATTCTCATGATTCTTTTTTAATCCCTTTGGATTCTGACAACCTTTACAGTCATGCAAAATTCAAACCTCTATTTTTTAATTTCACTTTCTCATTCTTACCTTACATTTGTTTTCTAATTCTGATTATACTACAATAAGTAAAGGTACCCAGCTTTAAAATGATGCCATAACCAGTTTACTGCCCCACTCTCCAAGGGTCAAGCTTTATTAAGCAATAGAAAAACTTATGTATTTACTGTACTTATGTAAATTTATAACCATCATGTCCACTCAAGGATTATCTTGCAGTGCATGGACGCACATGCATGCATTTCTCGCTCTCCTTTTTGTACAATTTCTTACTCTAGGCCTATCTGTTAACAGTTTTCTCTTTACAGATAATGCCACAGAGTTTTTCCTATTACTAGTCTTTACAGATAATGCCACAGAGTTTTTCCTATTACTAAGTAATAACTGCATTTTGTTTTTTGATTATAAAAAATACGCATGATTGATAGTGGAGGGCAATTATAAGCACCCCTTTGCCCATTTTGTATCCATGACTGTACTGTATCTGCTTTTCCTATATCCTCTCAATTTCACCAACCATTTATGTAGAGGCCAACACTTTCATTCTAATTTGTGAAGGTGCGCTAACACAGGCCACATGCCGCTACCTGGTCCAAAGTCATTGTCCTCGTATGTTTGAACATTTTTGTCAACCTTGCCCCCTTCTCATGTGATTGTTAATTGTAGTGTTTATTAATAAGTATATAATTATATTTTCTCTCACTCTCTCTAACCAATCACTTTTGCAATACCCTCTCATAATACACTCGTAACAATGTATTCTTTAGAGAAAAATTATATGGGAAGCACTTCCTACTTCTCCCCCTAAAAAATATGCAATTAATTTTCTTACTATTATCCTTTGTTTGAGCATAGTTTTCTGACATACTAAGCATACAAACACACATCAATGTACAAAATGCCTAACCCTCACCTAGCCAAACCTGCAGAAATCAATGCAATTACAGTAACTGCAATTAAAATAGTAACCAATACTTTAAAACTCAAATCTCAAACAATTTGAAAACAAAATCCCACCAATACACTAATGGCAATAATACGAAAAACTGATTGGAAAGAAAGCAGAAGTAGTCTTTAGAGCAGACTCAGGATTGATGCAGTTAGGTCTTACCATGGTAACAGGTAGAAGCATACATAATATACACAGTATTTTCAACATTATTGGTTGCAATTGCCACAGGTATGTCTTATACAAAGTTTAGGCAAATATACAATATGGATTTGCATTTGCACACAAAAATGTTATGCTGCATAATAAACTTATGACCAGAAAACCTTGGTGTATCTTTCTTTTATATCCGATATGAGTTTCCTAGGAAAAATATTGCAGTGCTTTGTAATTTCCTGCTACTGTTTGGTAATTCCATCAATTCCCAAAAATAAAATCACTGCTTTATTTGCCTCAAGGAGGGAGGTTATAATCCCTAAGAAAAGGAAATCATTCACTGAAAATTCAGTGTACCTGAAAGAAGGAATTCTACATATGCAGTGTTTAGCATATAGTAGTACAGTGTGACAACTTACTCATAGGAACTACACTTAATGAAAAACATTAAGAGGACGCCAACTCACCTTTCAAAATGTTGCTCATCATGGTGGACCCAGGCATGTAAACATCTACAGGAACAGACGGGCAAGCGGTCAATATAAATAAGCTCGCAACAAAAATAGTGAATTGGCAAGGGTGCATAGTTTTCACATAATGGTAGGCCTACATCATCAGCAAAATCAAGAAAAATAAATAAAACCTGCCATTATACGATAACACAGCTGAAATCAATGTAGCAAAGATAGTTAGTGGTTTTTCTTACACACATATGCTGTCTGTTTTTCATATACAGTATGTACGTATATATGTATTTTCTAACTTAAGCAAATAGAAGCTAAAAATTAACACCCATGCATGTTAACTTTTCTTTTAATGCCTTTTTCTTTCTGAAATCTTTATTGAAATGCTTTGTCCATGCACCTAAAGACTGCTTTACCATCCATGCACATTAAAACCTGTAATATCTGGGGTAAATCTCTGATGATTACATCAGTGAAGCTTACAGCGTTTTTACGTTTGTGTAGAGAAAGAAAAAGAGATTTCAGTTAAAGATCATGCATGCTAGTCATATACAAGTAAACCAATTTTTTGTATTAACAAACTCCCATTGAAAGTATTTGTAACTAAGTTTGACACATACTCTTAACTCGCCAATTGGAACTATCAGTTTTCTATGAATTAAACTTCGCTATTGGGGACACAAACACCCAGCTGTGCTCTGAGATTCATCACTCATTTAAAGATGTTACAGAGCAGCAAGAGGCACTTTACATCAAGTCCAGAAGCTGTGAGAGGGAAAATTATATTCCAATGAAACTTTTTGAAAGATCTTTTGAGACACCTCATCAACTGGACCAGTAAAATGAATGATATTTGGGAAGATATGTCAATTTTCATTTAATAAATTTTCCTGAAAATCATGTACAGGTAATATGAAAAGGATTTTGACAAAGGAAAAATCTATTTCTGGAGAGGGGCCCGTGTCACCTGGTGAAATAGTCCATTCAGCACTTATTTCTAGGTAATTCCATTGCTAGATACCAGAGAAAGCTAAATGAAATGCTGGAGTTACTACCCCCAGAGCGAGCTCCACTAGATGGAGTCATGTGTATGGAAAAGGGTGAACTACAAAAACACGGAACCTTATCCTATAGAGATTCCCAATGTCAAAGTCCCAACAAGAGAGGTGCCGATACAAGCCCATGCACTACTCGCGGACTGTATACAAGGCAACACTAGCCGCATTCCATGTTAGCACCCACCTCACTAGAATGAAGTTTATCAAGGGGGGAGAGAATGAAAAACAGGGGTGGGTCACGGGTGACACGGGCCCCTCTCCAGAAATAGATTTTTCCTTTGTCAAAATCCTTTTTCTGGATCGGGTCCCGTGTCACCCGGTGAAATAATAACAGAGAAATAAACATCATTCTTATGCTATTAAAGACTTAAATAGAAACGTTGAAAACTAGGAGAATTCTACCCTGAACATTAGTAAGGTCCTCTAAGTTCATGTAATGAAAATAATGTAAGTGGTCACCGTCTCAGATCATGAGCTTAGAATAGCACCTGAATAGGCTTGTATTAAGAAAATACTTCCTGCCTAATAGCAGACCCAATGACAGTGGCCCCCCCTTTTTTTTTAAAGGAGAGGACCTGACAAAATTGCGAGGTCCTGTCTAAAAAAGCCTGCAAGGAGAAAACTGGACACAGAAACAGACCTTGTAAAAGGGGAGTACTTTCCAAGGTGACCACCGAAAATGAGGACCTTCAATTGTAGATAGAAAGTTAGGGTGAGGAATTCACAACACTACCCCTGAAGAGGGAAAACCAAACTGATTGGTTCCGCCAGACAGGGCAGACAGTACAGGAAAACTAACACTAGAAGCTAAGCTGATTAAAAATTTTGGGACTTCCTTAACAAGGAAAGGTAAGAACAAGATGATTGTTGGTTACCGGAAGCTAACTCCGATACATTACTCAAAGACCAGGAAACAGAATGTGGGCGGAGTACTGTTCTTAGACGAACACAGACCTTAGGGATGAAAGTTAAGGGCCTGTGAGTCTGGTTCCAACAAAACACTTTCCTCGAGGCCAATGCGGCCGCATCAGTACTGTAGCTTCGAAAACTATGTGAAGAGTGCTAGTTACTTAAATGCAGAACCATACTGCAGTAGAGTAGGATCCCTTAACTGATTTCAGGAAAACAGTAATAACAGGACCAATATCAGTTTCCTCCTAAACTGTAAGATTCACAAAGACCACAAAGCCAGGACAACAGAGTTTGGGGGCTGACACAGGCTGAGTTTATACCAGACGGGACAGCTTGATAGTTTGTGGCTGAATTGGGTTGCAAACAGACCTACTTCCAGGCCCAGGAAAAGGTCACAAGACTACCTGAATGACGCTCCGTCTACGGACTACTCCGACACAAGGGGGAGGCCCTGGATAGGGAAAAAGCAGTGACCTTTTGGACCCCTACGAGAAGGGTGGTAGACAGAGGCACCTGCGTCTGTTGGTTATGGAGAAGAATGAACCATAACCTGAACAGAAGCAATTAGAGTCCAAAACCACTTGTTTACGCAGTGCACTATTGCTGTTTTGTTCAGAACCAGCCTAAAAAGGAAACCTCTTGGGGAAGAAGTTTCCCAAGGACAGGAAGACTGTCACCGCCCTCCAAAGCGTTGATATGGAATTGCCGGAACGTGACCGACTAAGTACCATGTACTTCATTGGGCCAAAAAATATCCACCTCACCCGCCCAGAGAGGTGACGGTGTGGAATACTGAGGCTGGAGGAAAGCTGGAGAGGAACTGACTTCGATAAGCACTTGATAGCTGTGCAAGGCCGGAGGCCACTATTCAAGCAGGAGGAATCAGGGGAGACACGTCCTGACTCCACCATACCCGGTCATAAACTCCAGCTTTGACTTCAGAAGGAGAACCGTCACTGAAGCAAACTGGAGAAAACCCAGGACCTTTTCTTGGGCACGGCGAGAGGTATGCTTGAGATGATGAAATGATAGGACGTCCTTGCTATCTCTTTCCACTTCCACTGGATTCATAACTACGGAAGGCTACCCTCCTGAATCAGGTGGGATTCCTTCCTGGTTACTTAGAAGCCCAAAGACTCTAGAAACCGATTATAATGACCGGCGCCCTCAGGCAATTCCCGACGCTGGGTGCCCAAATGAGCCAGGCAACTAGATATGCAGCTAGCATAGCCTCCTAATACCGGAGCTGTTGAACTACGGTATTGTTCAAACTGGCAAAGACTCTGGAGCCGCATTGAGGAGGGCATGAACCTGAAGGGGTACGCCTGCTCCCCGAGTCTGAATCCCAAGAAGGGATAGGACCTTTCTGCAACCAAGATGTGAAAGGAAGCGTCGGAAAGGTCTATAGAGGTGGTTACTGGCTCCACTGGCGCAGTAGGATCCGAACCCACAAGACTGTAAGCAACCGAGACTTGTCGCATGAATAAGGAAAACAAACGGGACACGCCTGGAAAAAATTTTCCAGTGGAAGGGAACTTCCTTGGCAGACTGAAAAAGCCTGACAGGCCATTCACAAAGACCCCAGAACTCTGGCCAGAGGCTGATTGAACCTGATTGGGGGACAACAGTCCAGCTCCACCCCGGGCCCTGATAACTATACTCTGGGCCCAGGAACTGAAGTTCCAGTGGCCCCGAAAATGGTACAGCCTCCCACCCATATGAGAAATACTACAGGGAGGAGGCTTGATTGCCTCCCGTGAAGCGAATGCCTTCCCAATTTCTCGGAGAGGAGTAGGATGCTTCCCTGCTCCTATGATAACCCCGAGGGTCAGAACCTCTGGCCAAATGTCTAGTGAAAATTCTTTCCTTAGGGTTTCGTATGAAGCAAAGAAAACTCCAGCGGAGGCACGTGGGAGGCACGTGGGGAGGCAGAGACACAAGGGGGTGTTACAAGGGGCTGATGTGTTGGCTGAACCTGCACACATCGAGGTGGAGGCTGGGAGTGAGAGCTAACGGCTGTCTAGGGGCAGAGACCTGAAGAGCCTGCACCACCGCCTGAGCAGGGGCTCTTGAACTACATGAACTTCTTGCCGGACTTGGGACAGGTCCCGGCAAGATCAGACCGTTTCTGCTCGTAGGGTAGACACCCATGAGAACGGAGGCTCTGGGTAACATTAGTAGCCCCAGGCGGGCCGTAACAATGCCCACCTGGGGAAAAGATTAATTCTCCAGGTGAAACTGTTCATAAGATTTTTCAGCTCAGGCGGAACGGGCAAGCCTGACTTACACCCTGTTTCAGCTTCGAAAATTGATTCCGAAGCTTAGGAGCTGTACGCTGAATAAATTAGAAGCGTAGTCGGGGTTAGAAGATTCACTGTGAATGTATCTGTGATATCTGTCTCCCGGAAATGCCTCAGCGATACATTTTCAAAACAAGCCTGTTGATAAGAGGGGCTACATTAGGAGCACAAGGGTAAGAAACAGGGCTCTCAAAGAGAGCACGTTAAGACCCCACAGCAGGCGTGAACTTGGAATTCTCCGCCTGCCACTCCGTTAGAGTTCTCAGGAGACGATGTGTCCAGCCCCTAGCTGAGGGCTCACTTATGGATCCTGCCAGACAGATGCCATGCTCGTTCTGACAGTCTGGTAAAACCCGGATAAGAGGATACCAGACCGGAAGGGAAGAAATG
This sequence comes from Macrobrachium rosenbergii, assembly GCF_040412425.1. Classification (NCBI taxonomy): domain Eukaryota; kingdom Metazoa; phylum Arthropoda; class Malacostraca; order Decapoda; family Palaemonidae; genus Macrobrachium; species Macrobrachium rosenbergii. The sequence continues at coordinate 15,853,227 of NC_089766.1, read as the reverse complement.
CCCTTCCACCAACCTCCGTGTGCCCACACCCCCGACAGGAGGGTGCCTTCATGCTGGGAAGCATAAAGGGAAGGCACCAAGATTCCCAGACTGGAGGAAAAGAGGTGGAGGTGTCGAACGATAGAAATTCGAACGGAGCAGGACTTAACAGGTGATCCATTGACAATGAGTCTTGAGATTAAACTCTTGGGATTTAAGCTCCTGGGAAAGGGAAGGCACGGACCATGAGGTAGATAGTTAGTTTAATAGGTTGACAATGACCCTCAAATCGAGCTCCTTATAAGGAGACCCGTAAAAGAGTTTTCAACAAAGGAAGGAGGGGGTAACCGCCTTGCTTTGCTTGGGCCGTGTCCCTTTCCAGAAGACGCGAGGTCAAACTTCGTAGATGGCACCGGATTAGAGATCCGAGACGTCCTTGAGGGGCCCCGAGCGGGTCTTCTTGGTTTAAAAAAGGGTTTTTTTTTTTTTTTTTTTTTTTTTTTTTTACTGACTTCACCTTAGGGACGGTAGACCAGGAACCGTCGAAAAGGGATGAGAAGTTAACAAATCCCCTAAAGGAAAAGTTTGCCTCACCTAATTCCGAGCTAAGCGGAAAAGGTTTGCCTCAATTATTCCCGCACCTACTTATCGCTCCGGGACGATGTTCACAGGTCCGAGAATGAGACAGAAGGCCGCAACGTCTTCAGAAAACTCTCCGTAAACAATTAACTTGGCGTAAGAGTTACGAGACTTGCGGCCGGCCTCCAGGAGGGGGAAAAATTAGGACCCCAGACACCGGAGGAACAACTATTAATAAGTTATATAAGACGGAGTTTGGCGAAGGAAAAACCGATAGGTGTATATGAAACCTACCAATTTACCGAGAACCTCGCCGAAACGGAGTTTGGCGGAGGAAATCGATAGGCGTATATGAAACCTACCGATCCACCGAGAATCTCGCCGGAGAGAGCCCAAACACCGAAAAGGTTAACTATTAATAAGCCACAAGAGGCGGAGAACCGATAGGTTTATATGAAACCTACTGAATTAACGAGAATCCCGCCGGAGGCGGAGTTTGGCGGAGTGAAATCGATAGGCGTATATGTGAAACCTACCGATTTATCGCGAAAGAGCGACTATTAATAAGCCACATGAGGCGGAGCTTGACGGAGGTAAAACCGACAGGTATATATGAAACCTACGGATTCATCAGGTAGCCTGCTCGGGAGAGCATAGCGTACAACGCAATCTGCCGGGTGCCAAACGACTAATAATAAGCCAAAGGAGGCAGCGTTTGGCGGAGATAAAACCGACTGGTGTAAATAAAACCTACGGATTCATCAAGTAGCCTGCTCGGAGAGAGCATAGCGTGCTTTACAACCTTCGAGTCAAGAATAAGTCACTTGAGGCGGAGTTTGGCGGAGACGAAACCGACAGGTATATATAAAACCTACGGGTTCATCAAGAAGTCTGCTCGAGGAGAGCATAGCGTACTTCATAACCTTCCGTGCCAAACTATAAATCCAAAACAGACTGCAACCGAATGGGAGCTATAGACTCCGTGATCGCTGGTTTGTTGCAGGATAGCGGAGCATTCCTGCACTTGACAAAACCAGCCTAAAAACGCGATGAGAAAAGGGCATGCTGGAACGGATGCCGGAGCAGAGTACCGTAGCAACCATTAGCCTAGTCAGACCAGGAAAACCCCCGGAGAAAACCGGAGAGAAAACCGGGCTAACAGGACAAAACTCATAGACATAAAAACAGAGTCAACGGAACATTCGAAGCGATCATGTTTGAACAAAATGTGGGAAGGTTATGAACTGTTCTGAAGTGGGCGCACTCCAAGCCAAGAGAGGAAAACCCGGAGAGGAGGATATCCTGAATGAAGTGATAGCGGTGGGGAATAAACGCCAACCGCTAAACACTAAAACCGCCCGTGAGCAGTAAGCAAGGAGAGCGCCCAACAAGATAACGAAACACCGAACAGGTAGTAGCAAAAGGAGGCTAACGTTCGAAAGTAAATAAAGCAGAAGACAGTTAGGTGGAAAACACTAACTGGCCTCGTATGAAATAAACAAAATTATAAAAACAAAGTAAAAACAAAGTAAAAACCGTAACAGTACCAATGAAAATAAGATCCCCAAAGGCTAAGAGAAGTGAGTGACAAAAATAAAGCATAATGAGGCCATGATAATAAGCGAATGGGCTCGAGGGGGAAGCTCAGTAGCCTAAACGCTCAACAACACTTCTCGTAATGAAGCCACGATAAAAAGCGAATGGGCCCGAGGGGGTAGCTCAGTAGCCTAAACGCTAAACATCACTCTCGTAATGAAGCCATGATAAAGGCGAATGGGCCCGAGTGGGTAGCTCGTAGCCTAAACGCTAAACATCACTCCCGTAATAAAAATCACTCTCTTAATGAAGCCATGATAAAAAGCGAATGGGCCGAGGGGGTAGCTCAGTAGCCTAAAATGCTAAACAGCACTTCTCGTAGTAAATGGGTACAGAACAAACAAAAATTAATCAAACCCACTAAAGTTAGGGATCATTAATGGTAAAATATCCCAAATAAAAAGGGATACAAATAAAAACACAAAACAAACATGCCGACCCAAGACCAAGAGAGGTCAGAGGCACGTGAGAGGAGATCGAGACGGGCGTTATAAATCCCTTTAATTATTAAACTAAAGGAAAATAAGAAGCTTCAACCGCCTAAAAACAACAAAACACTGGTACTCAAGTAACTGAAGAAGAACCTTGCGAGGATGCCATAAAAAATCCAAAACAAGCACAAAATAAGGATCACAACGAAATTACGTGTGAAAAAAAAAACGTGCTAAAATGGAATGCGGCTAGTGTTGCCTTGTATACAGTCCATGAGTAGTGCATGGGCTTGTATCGGCACCTCTCGTTGGGACTTTTGACATTGGGAATCTCTATAGGATAAGGTTCCGTGTTTTTGTAGTTCACCCTTTTCCATACACGACTCCATCTAGTGGAGCTCGCTCTGGGGGTAGTAACTCCAGCATTTCATTTAGCTTTCTCTGGTATCTAGCAACGGAATTACCTAGAAATAAGTGCTGAATGGACTATTTCACCGGGTGACACGGGACCCCGATCCAGAAATATAGATTTACAACTATTACTTTGCTTATATTCCCAAATCATGTTCTGAAATTTGCAATTGTAAATTACTTTGCTTATATTCCCAAATCATGTTCTGAAATTTGCAAATTTGGAATACTCCTTTTACAACAATTCTACTCTTTTCATTGCTAAATAATGTAACATACATTCTGTGACAATATGAATGTGTGACATAAGACACTGTCATGACAAGTAGGCCTGTTTTTGTCACTTGCCACCATGTGAAAACATCCAGAAAAAATATAAGCTTCTGGAAATTCTATAAAGCAGCAAAATGAGAAAATTACACGTACAGTTAAACTATACAGAAGGTTCTCATAACGATTATAAGAAACTTGAACTGCAACTTTTTGTTGAGGGATGCTCCTAGTTGCAAAATCAATTTTGCTCAAACATCGCCATTCTTATACCAAAATTTCCTTCGTGATCATTTCCTTGGCTCCTTTAAACACAAGTTATGACAAAAACTAAACATTTAAATAATTAAATGACTCAATCTCAAAGCAAAGTGGTATCTGTGCTTAGGGAAGTGACACCCTTTCTAAAGTAGTACTGCATTAACTATATAGCTACTCAACTCTAACTTGAGGCTTATCAGCTAAACGAAATAATGCAATAATGGCATGTATCTATATTAAAAAAAAATATGACTGGGTAAATTACTTAAAAATGTAAATATCTTAGTATATACACACTAATTCTATTGAAAAAGGATCACTTTTCCTTGGCATAAATATTCTTATATTCTACTTATAGGCTATACTATTGCCTTGTGAAGACAAAATTAAAATATTGTACAAAAGAAAGCCCTTTTGAAATAAACATGACAGCTTCCACAGTTCTTTTGAAATTTCAAATGAAGGTCCAGTATCAAAGAATATTGAATACCATATGCATTTCTCTGCCATTTAATTAAATTTTACATTTTTCTAAAGATTAAATACAGCAAGTTGGATAAAAGCACAATTTCCTCCATACAAAAATCTCTATGACATACGGTAAACTGATGACCACAACTTTCAACTTTTCAAAAATATAACAATCCTGCTTTTCATATGCTCTATCACTTTCAACAACATAGACAGCACAATTATATACTTTATTCATCTCTCTCATTTTCACAAAGATGAACAATTGAAGTGAAATGATCAAAGGCAACACATGTGTGCTCAACATAAAGCAGTGAGTGTTCATGCATTGAAAAGAACAAAAATCAACTATAATGCAATTTAATTGAAGAATTTTCATAATTTTTAGTAAACACAAAAGTGCAAAATATCTACAACAATTGTTGTCGCTGATAACTACTGGAGACTTTTATACACAAATCAGCTTCCAATATTAATCCAAAATCATAATTCTGTGAAATATTCACATTAAGTGACAACACAAAACAGCAAATTTTTGAAGTAGTTTGTGTTTTTCCTAAAATACAAACCCAAAGTTCTTTATATAGGATTTAGTTTGTGATTGCAAGCTAAATCCTAGTATAAAGAACGAAGGTTTGTGTTTGTGAAGGAACAAAAAAGCATTGGAATTCTCTTTCAGCTTGTTTTCTGAAACCCTCCTAAACCTCCACTCTTCAGAGGCAGGCCTACTGCTCTGTTGCCCATCTCTTTATCCTATGCATAGAGAAAATCTTTCTTGGAACCTTGCAATACTTCTGTTGTCTACTTTACAGTACTAGGGGAAGATGATAATCTATTGCATAAAAAAATTTTCTGTATTTAACCTAAAACAGGAAATGGATGTCATATTTGTATGACTGAATTTTAACATGCCAACAATAAAAAAAAAATGCAGGCTGATAAGATATTCAAGTTGGTAAAATTAAAAGCTGGCAAGTGCATTTCAAAAGGGATTTCTTGAACAATAAATAATAAGGCACATCATTATATACTACAGCATATACTAAAACTGAGACACCACTGCCACTGTATACATTACAGAAATTATAAATGTCAAAGGTCCCTAATTTCATAAGCTTTTCCCTACAGTTACAAAAAAATGGACATTGGAAAAAATTATTCATTTCTTCAATGGGAGTACATTGCTGAGCTAATACAAATTCTGAGACTTGAATTAAGTTGCCATAAAAGAAAGCAACTTGCAAATCTGATGATACTGTACATATCAGTACAGAGGTAGCAAGTATACAGATAAACCATTAACAGTACAAAGCAATAATAAAACAGCAGTTGATCTCGTTAGCTGCAACATAACTGTCAACAAGAGGCTCTCCTATAATCTACTATTGGATGAGTCAAGTAGATGAATCATGCAAGGACCGTACTGAATTAACAGATTCTTCATTATCATACTTTCTTGAGTGATTTTCTATAAAAAAAAATGAGGAAACAATGGAAAAAAAATACTTTGTTCCAAACACCAAATTCTCACTTGTTATATTTCTGTTGCAGTCATCATGATTATATATAAAAAAAACTTCTTGAGGACTACATGCTAATAAAGAGAGCTATAAAATCAGTATGCTAATAAAGAAAACTATAAAATACATAGACTTCTGAGAATATTTGCAAAACTGCTCTATATTTTGACTAAAACTGACCTTTTGAACTGTATAACTGACTCACAGTAAGTATACTTTGTATATACTGGTAGTAATCAACGAATAATTGAGAACAAGCAATGGCTGCTGAGGAAAAATTATGACACGACATAAACTTCTTCGGGATGTTGATGGGCTTTAAGATTTACTTACCATCTGTATTGCCTATAGTATTCTAATACTATGGAAAGACTACTTATTGAAATCTAATATATTTTCATCTAAAAGCTTTCACAGCTTCTGAACTTTGGCAACCTTCACTTTCAAATAAAATAAAGAGGAAAATTTTAAGTACATATCTTCAACCATACAATACAAAAATGAATTTCTTTAAAACAGTAAAACTTTATTTTTTAATACAATTCCGTCAGTTTACGTATGCATATCCTGAGCAGTCAACAATCCACAGAATGTAGAACATCACCTCATACAGGCCGGGAATGCATCCAAGACCACCTAGCTACTCTGGTGTTGGTAGTCATTCCCTGTAGTGTCTGGATTAACAAGTGTGGGGTTGGGAGTGCAATTCATATAAACTGATAAGTTTGCACAGTATTACGAAGAATAAAAAGAAAAAATTCATTTAACAAAGGTCCCATCAGCTGACAACCCGAGTAGCTACTCATGAGGAAAGGCTTCTTGTCACGACGCACAATTTTTGACTTGGCACTGAGGTACTGAGCTCCTGAGTGATTATAATTAGGAAATTTAAGATCCTGAAGCTACATCAACAAAGCACAGCTGCTAGAGCCATAGTTATATAAAAATTTTTTCGGTGGTTATTTCAATTTACTCCGCTGGAGCAAGAGCAGAACTAGCATCACAAGAAATGGTGGAGCTCTCAAGTATGTTGGGGATTGGCACCATTGGTGCATTTGCCAAGGTAGGTATGGCAAGTACTCACACAGCAAAGACAAAAACACTGACCAACTCTGAAAAGGAAGTCATCGTGCGCTATGACATCATCATCAGGCCCTGAGGGAAAATCTTTATCTTCAGATAAATTTTCCAATAATTTCAATAATCTCTCCTCCATCTGCTTGAGAATAAGACTGTAACTCTGCATACATCCCTATACAGGATGGCTGTTATGGGGGTTGATGCCTAAGGGGTCTTAGAAGACTCCCAAGAGGACAAAACACCTCATTTTACTATTGACTCTAAAGGATCTACTGTGGCTGTCACCAATTTTCACACATCACAAATCTACCACACACACCTGGGCCATACAAATACTACATGGATAGTGGGAATCCTTCTCCAAGGTATACATACAACTCCAGCACTTCCCACCCAGTGCTAATATACCTAAGCTGTGCCATAATTACTCTCACTAATGTTTAGTTATCAGTAACAATTAGTAGTGCTGCCTAACCTTACACATCAATAACAATTGATTACAGGCAAGTCCCCGGTTATTGGCGGGGTTCTGTTTCTGAGGGTGTGATGATAACCGAAAATCGCCGCTAACCGAAAATCGGCAATTTCGGCGCTTTTTTTTGGCAATTTTTGGGGGTTATCGGCGCCGAAAAGCGCCAATTTTCGGTTATCAGTGCCTCTGTTAGGTATATATTGGCGCCAATACCCAATTATCGGCGCCAATAAGCGGAAATCCAATTTTCATCGCTAGACAAGCCCCATAAAACCAAATCGCTGTTAACCGAGCCTGCCGTTAACCGGGGGACTGCCTGTATGTTAATCACAGTAAATATAACAGTTTCTGCCTTATGTCTTAGGAATGCGCAAAAAAAATTTCACTTACATCAAAACTCAAGGAACCAACACTGTCTGAACACAAAAAAATAAACTGTTCACCTAAGCCAGCAAATACACTGCTAACATAAAAGTGTCAAGAAGGTAAACCATGTGAGGTGGCTATCAACTACTACATACTTTTTGTGGTCTGAAAGAAAACCAGGATCTTGCTGCAATACCCAAGAGAAAATTAACATGTAACGATCAAAATTAAGGAAAAAATATATATAAAAAATAAACACATAACCAAAATAAAAACAAGGAAGTACATTATAGAAAACTAATATGACAAATGCTTGGAAAATGAGTCATGGAAGTAAATCTACTACAGGTGTATATGGGGGACAACACAAATTAAGTGCTTTCTGCTGGCAGACACCTTAGGGAAATATCTGGACCACCAATAGGGGTGCTGCAGGTCCCAGATGCATGACCCACCTAGAGGTGGCGGTCTTCTATATTCTGTGGCATGTGTCTGTTGGACTGCTGACCCCACAAGGTAGGCATAAGTAAACTGATGGAATTTTTATCTAAACAAATTATGCAACTAACTTCAAAAAATTACAATGGTACTCACACTGAAGTATTTTTCAACCACATGACCTAAAACATACATCATTCATTCTTAACGTAAAACTTGTGGATGGTGGTTTACTGGAATAAAGTTATAGCTTCTTGAATGCCCCAAAAAAAATTCAAGAAAGCATTACTAGTTTACACATTCCTTGCAGAATTCATCACCCTTACTCCATCCTCTTTGGTTAGTAATAAAGTAATAAAATGAGTTCAACAATGTTTGTCACGACTAGAGAAAGTTACCCCAAAAGGGAGTTATACTCTGTAAAGGGAGTCACACAAAGCAGCTGAAATTCAGGGCACAAAAAACAAGTTCACTGGCACTAACCTGGGGGTTCATGGTGTACATTGGGAGGGGGGTGAGAGGAAAGAACTAACAAAGACCTAAAACCCTTGAGGCTATGCTAGTCATTATAGCACCAGTTTCAAAGTCTTTAAACAAGGTTACTATTATAATGCCACAAAGCCTTACTGCCCCTTTGAGCAAGTCTATTTCCTACTGGTTTAACACTTTAATGATGGGGGAAAATAAAGTCAACAGTGAACATGACATATCCTTGTGGTTATAACTTTCCTATAACCACTATACAACTTTCTGAAAGTTTTGAAGTACCCTACTACTCAGCCCAGGTAATAAGAGAAGCTTAAAAACAGCAATGAAATGGGACTATAAATCAGGACATTTCAACATACCAGACAATGTCATATTATAGCACAAATATTCATACTACATACACATTAAAGATAAATTTATTTACTCTAAAATGATGCTATTAAATTTTCTAATGACTGTACACAGTAGCTTCTTTTCAGATAAAACATACAAAAAAAATATTGCTGAACAAATAATACTGTCATGACACTGTTTCATGACTCTATCTTGTAATGTCCACAAACCTCCCACCCAGCAGTATTCAATCATTATCTTCTAGTCCCATGAACTTGCATATCTAGAAAGTAGCCATTCAGATTATGAAAAAATTGTAAATGGGACAATGTACTCTTACTTAATTCTAAAAAAGTCTATCTTGAACTACCAACTTACATTTTACTTATGGAAAACAAATGACAACCAAATTTAAATCAACAAATAAGTTGTGCATAATTTTCTAATTCCCTAAAAGGAAAAGAGCACAACCATTAGGGTAACAGTTTGCCTAAATCTCACAAATCAGCAATGGTGAATTGTAAAACTTTCACTCCCATTTGACAGTTAGGTGTAAATTCTAAACAGTAGTGGCAATATGCAATTATGTGCACTGTGACCACTTATGTTACCAAACAATTTAAAGAAAATTATATGGTGCCTCTTACAGCATTAAACAATTCACTGTTAACTGCATTAACCTTTTAAAACTTGCTGTGGGTTTTACATGTTCTATCAACTGAAGCAAACTAAATTCTTTTAAAGCCTATACAGTACTTAGTTTAGATAACATAACAAAAAACCCTAAAAATGAAACAAAAAATACACTCACGTGTTGGGCCAGGTGTTGGTGCTGCACCCATCATGGCCACTTGCCGATAGTTCGTGGGCAACGACATCCTGCCAATGGATAAGAATGGGAAAAATTCAAATGCATTAGGGTTCTTGAAGGTTTCTAACTCACTACATCTAATAACAACAAGTATCGCTACAGTATACCTAAATAAAAATGACTAACAGCACAATGACTATATGCGTGCTATGTGCTTAGGTCTCCAAAGTGGCCAGAGATGATATCATGAATGGGTTTATGTAACCTAAGTTTATCAGATATGCTGAGGCAGTGGCAAATGACTGCTGGCCCTTCAAAGTGAAGGTGCGTATCTTCATAAACACCTATTATATTAACTGAAGATTATGAAAAATTTCAGGTTAAAATGGTATCACAATGAAGTGAGAAGTACTAGCCAAACTACAACCTTAGATGGTTAAGCAGAATAATAAAAGCCCAAGGGGTTAAACAACGAAGACAATCTAGTATGGAAAAACAGATCAAAGAACGAAATCAATACTAAACAGGCAGTCCCCGGTTATCAGAGGGGGGGGAGTCCATTCCTGATGGCGTGACGGTAACCGAAAATCACCAATAACTGGAAATCGATGAATATCAGGACCAACAAGTGGGTATCAGCGCCTCTGTTAGGTGGTTATCAGCATTGATCTTTGGTTATCAGCGCCAAAAATCCAGTTATCGTTGCTAAAAATCCAGCTATTGTCAACGCTAGACAAGCCCCATAAAACCGGATTGCCAATAACCAAGGCCACCAATAACAGGGTGTACATACTGACTTTTTTTGACTAACAGACATTGGCCTCTGGAATCACTTTCCTCATTTGTACCATGATCTTCCATAAAAAGTAATCCCACTGAACAAGTGCCTATATACATCTTTTCTGTGCACCAAATCAGAATTCCACATTTTTCATAAAAAAAATATTTGTCCAACTGTTAATCTCTTTCTTAATGACTACTGTAAGGGTTTTTACCACCTAGTTTATAGTTTTCTTTGCTTACAGAATGGTTTTTTATGTTCTATGAAGGTCTTTAACCTCGTTTTCTGGTAAGGTGAGATGATGAAGTAACTGCTGCAGTTATATCTATAATCAGCGTGGGGACCTGTTTACAGTCAGGAGTCCATAATGGCTATTTATATCTGGAAATATATTGTTCAGCAGAGCTAGATGCAAATACTATGAATTCTTCTGACCATATAGCTCTGGCTGTATAAATGACGGCAGGAAGTACAGTAGTGTTTAGTGATCTCATTTTTATTCTAATTTTCCTAGTGCTGAAGTATCCTGCACTGTTTACTGCAGAGGGTTTAAACTAAGGTTTTTTCAGGAAACATTAACTATGGAGATTAACATAACAGCTTATTTTTTTTTCTTTGTTATAGTTTATAGCCTTGTTTTGTCCATGTGAAATGTATTTGACTCAAGTTTTGTAATTGTCGTTTGTTAACAAAAATTTTTATTTTTTTGAGGTCCCTTTAAAATCGTAATTCACATTAGCTGCTGAAATTTTTGATTATGACTTTTGTGATTATGTTAACTTTTGATTTGCTGACTCTTACTACTAATTCTTATTTTTCACTGCCTTAAGAAATTAATTTTATTTTGACTATAATGTACAACTGAACAGTGTTCTCCAGTAATGATTATTATAATATTGTAATTAAAATTGATTTTTGCTTTATCTGATAATTATCAGATTCAATTAATAAAGTCTTTGTTTTGTAAAAGTAAGAAAACCGACTCATTTGTAAAATTGTAAATTTTGTGAATAAATTAGTATTAAGGTCTTCATTTCATATTACTAGCTCCTTCCTCCTTTGTCTTCCTTAATTGCTATCTCTTTTTTTTTTTTTTTTTTAGGTACTAGAATGGATGACTAGTTTACATTATTTTCAAGTTTTACTTAAAGACCCTTCTCCTCTTTCTCTCTTCCTCATTTGCTCTTTCAACATATTTTGGGCAGTGAAAATCACTCCATTTGCAACCCTGAGATTCTTTTATTAACAAACATTAATTCAGCCAGTGAAAATACTATTCTACTTTTTTGCCTTAAGAGGTCATTATTGGTTTTGGGCTTTTCTTCAAATATAATTTCATCCCATGTTTTGAAGCCACTGGACAACACATCTCTCCCAGAATTTTTGTAATAAAATACAATTAACTGATTTTCATTCTTATCATTTCATTATATCAAATGAGTACTTTTAGAAATAGGAGACTATCACTAACAGGAGCCTCCATTTCCCTTTTTATTTCTAATTACTTTTATTATACTTCAGGAAAGAACTATGCACATTACAGCAATTTGTGTTGCTCCCTTTCCTGTGGCGCTGTTCAACAAAAAAAGCACACTTGCCTATTGATCCCTAATTTATACACTGCAGATCATAAAACACAAAACATCTGAAGCCCACAAGATAGTTACTGGAATGGATCCAGATTTTGTTTTACTGAAAGTAGAAATTTGCAAAGTTCATGGAATGTTTTCTACTTAATGTAATGCACATTAGCAAAGGATAGAAAAAGACCTGGTAAAACACAAAACACCTGAATTCTACTGATAGGTATGTTAAGTTTGGAATGTTTTCATTAAGCTAATGAAGGGTTGATCATCAGAAACATTCAATGCACATATTAAAGCATAGGACAATGATTCCATGCCCAAGATATGATTATGGTTTTTAGTAAAATTTTACCAAAATAGTACATTTGGTTACAACTTAATGGTAGTTTGTGGAAAGATGGGATCAGGGTCTAACATTACCTCCAAACAGAGGCTTAGTCCAATATTTCCAATGTTGAGTGTTAATGGGGGGGGGGTTCAGGGGCAGGCCAAAGCAACCAACCCCCCACCAAGTCAAGAACATGGCGCTCTAAGTGAGGTTAGGAAGGTAAGGTCTTGACATGGCAATCTAGGAAAGGTTAGGTTTGTTTTTGCCTGCAGAACTTGTTTCCATCATTCTACACTCACCCCAATTTAATTTCCTATGGGCCTGTGGCCTAGCCTAGAATTTGCAATCAGGCCAGGTCAGCACTTCCTTTACCATACTCTGGGTGAAGTTAAAATAGAATACAATCCCTTAATACTCTAAGTGCTCAGTTCTAAAACATAGTTGGTGTCCAACACAACCCAACAGTTGCATACACTTCGAAGCATTCATTTGTAGCCTATGGTAGGAATCGACGTCTGAGATGAAAGGCGGTGACTTTCTTATACCGATTTCCCATTACAATCTAAGCATATATTTGCTTGACCATATTAAAGCCTGGGTCACAGAAGTGCTTTATTCAATACAATATCCAATTACAATTCACTTCCAGAGCCACATCAGGCCTGCGTCTTCAGGTCAGGGCACCCACAGGCATCGTTTACCCTACGGGACAGCAAACGCTGCCCTCAATTACTCCATTTGTAAGACAAACCTGAGCAATTCATATTATGTAATTCATGTCCTGTTCACCTTTCGACCCTTACAAACTAAAACGACGCAAACGGAGTTGCAATTATTACCTTCCGAGTTCTCAATAAAAGGATGCTATGCGGTTAACACAGAAGACGCCAAAACGAAAACACAAAGGGCTGTCATCCATAGGGGAGCTATTTGTTTACATGCATTCTTATATGAGATTTATATAACTTGTTACTATAAACATTTAAGCCATAATTTTTAAAAAATTATATATTAATTTTGAACTTAGGTGTATTAAAAAGCGATATTCTGCAACTAAATACGAGAATCAAATTTACTTCAATAGCTGCCTAACGTCAATAGGCGTCACCGGGCCGGCGGCACCGAGAAATGTCAGCATAGATACATATCAACTAGACAATAAACACTCGTTCGGTTCTCATGGATCAATGATCTCCATAATAACTAGACATGGCTTTCAGTCCTCCTGATTTTGAGTAATTACAGAAAAATTGCTAGGGTAAAAAGATGAGGTTATAATGCTATTCATGAAAAACCTCGGGCTTAAAAACTCACTAGAAAAGTACAGTGGAGGCAATGCTATTTCCCATAGATGAGCAACGATAATGTTGACTGGAGACTGATCTCAAGAGCTCACGTCTTCTCCTGGACAACATGTAGTGCGATAAAGAACAAGTTGTCATTCATTTATAGGTAAAACAAATGCAAAGGGGTTGCAACTTCATTCCCCGTGCAAATCAACGCATAACGATTTTAAAGCATAAAGAATGACAGCAGATTAAATTAAGATGTTCTTACAATATAAAAAGCACAAAGCATATCCATATAATCTTTTGGTGTGTAACACTGTGACTGCTGTGCATCCAACTCTTGCTGACTGCATGAGGCCATTTTGGCTTAGCAATTTTTTTATATGATTGACGTGTGTGAAGTTAGTTTTCATGTTTTGATACTGGCATTCTAAAAATGAACAAAATAGCAGTATATTGCATTGTAAAGACGTCAGACGTCTCTTCGTTTTCGCATCAATCACGTCATGCATTGCATTTCTTAATATGTCAAGATTCTCAAGTAAATATTCATGTGTAGAATTTTCTGGCCTTTCCGCCGATATGTATTCCATCATTGTACATTTATTATGTCCCTCAAAACTGCCATTTGTTCGTCTGTCAACAAACTCAAATTACTCAGTATGGGCCACGGCGATCGGAGGTCGGGGCACCACGTTTCCGTCCGCACTCTGCCATGTATACCTGTGCTCAGTTAATAAATAACTTACGGGCTGCTCTGAGCAGAGTTAATAAATAACACCCCCACCAAAATCACTTTCATGCATTATAATAAAGTTTTCATCTAACCTACCCATCTTACAGACTCATCATCAACATAGAGTTACAGGCTGCTCTAGGAACAAGAGCCCATGCTGGCACAAGACCAGCTAAATCTGAAACAACAACAACATAATAAATAAGTTAATACCCAGTTGACCTTTCTTGTCCTCACAACTGGTGACCCGAGGAGTGACGGTAAACACAGCGGTTTTGGCTACGGCCACTTTACCTTCAGAGAGCCTTTAACGGAACCACACGGTGACAAAAGTCTAGGACTATGAAAGCTCCTTCCTTGGAGAACACCCACGCCACTAACAGAATAACTATGGCATACCCCTTTGGGCACATTCTGGCGTGCTCAAACAGTTTAGCCCCGCCATTTACAATTCACGTCGACCGTACTCAGAAGTCATTAACAGAACCACACGGCATATAGTTTTGATTTCTGATGAGCCCCAAACACCATTAATGGACTAAATACGGCGCGTATTTCGCGTTTTGGTGTGAGGAAGAATGTCAGACACTGAGGTAAAAAGTCATTCCAAGGATGCACAGAGCCTCTGTATCCCTCTCTCGCCTTCGAAGGCAGCAATAAGCCAGGCGATAAAACTCCCTCTGTTCTTGCAACAAAACACAGCATCCTGGTTTCTGTGGACAGATGTCCATTTCCGGGTGGCGAAAATTACAGATGAAGAGACCAAGTCGAACGTAACCATGACAACCCTACCGGAGGAGGTCTTCAACAAAATCACCCCATGGTTGGACTTGCAGCTAGGCAAAGTCAAGTACTGAGACCTGCAAGACAAGCTCATCGAAACATACTCCATGCCCGTCCCAGAGAGAGCCCAACACGCCCTTGACCTGATGACCCAGCCTCTAGGGGTCGCATCACCCAGGGACGCCTGGGACGAACTCCAAGGTCTCCTGATGCTGGAGGGGGTCGATGCGGATGGCCAGAGGAAGGAGATCAGCTTGTCGTGAGAAATATTCCTGCGGCACCTTCTGCAGGAGGTGGGGGACAAATCACGGATGCAGACGCCCTTTCAATAGACGAATTGGTGAACGTCACACACAAACTCCATGAGGCCACCAAGGCCTCCAAACACACTGCAATACCCGCAGCCTGTAACCTGGTAACAGAAGAAGATGAGGCAGAGGATATGAACGCGGTGTACAGGAGGAAGGCACCGCCACAGCAGCAGAGGACATGGACAAATCCAGCCTGGTGTTACTTCCATCGGAGGTTCGGAAGCACCGCCAGGAATTGCAGAACCCCCTTGTTCTTTTACAATAAAACGAGAAAAGCGGCCACAAGTAACAGCAGTGGCCGCAAACCTTAAAGACTCCCGGCCAGTAGGATTCTTCCTCCACAACATGCCATACCGAAACGACAGATGCTGGTAGACACAGGGGGATGGAATTGGTGTTTCCATCGTTGAGAGAGGACCGCGACTGCACATCCAGCGCCACAACTGCACAGGTGGCAGCAAATGGAAGCCCCATCCACTGCTACAGAACTTTGACCGGCAAAATATCCATCCTGGGCTGTAAATATGGTTGGCCCTTCGTCATCCCGGATGTCAAGTTCCCTCTCCTGGGCACCGATCTCCTCGCACACCACAGACTTCTGGTAGACATCGGCCGAAAACTCCTGCTGGATACCGGAACCTGCCACTCCCGACATCTCTCCACCAGGCTGGGAATGCCCGTTGTCTGCTCCATCTCTTCGAACAAGTACAGCACCCTCCTCCACGAGTTCCCAAATGTCTTCAAGCCAGAACTGCGTCAGTTGCTGGGAGTCCAGGCCAAACACGGCATCCATCACCATATCACCACGACAGGCCCGCCAACACACGCCAAATTTCAGCGCTTGCCACCCAGAAAACTCCAAGATGCTAAATGGGCCTTCGCCGAGATGGAATGGATGGGCATCTGCAGGAAGGCATCGAGCCTGTGGGCGTCCCCCTCCACAAGGTAAAGAAACCAGCTCCTGGAGGTCCTGTGGGACTATCGAGGCTAAACCTGAACACCCCTTAACGACACTAAACCACATATCCCTTGACCGAACATGCAGGACCTAACAGGCGCCCTGCATGGGGCCAAAATATTTACAAAAGTGGATTTACTCAAGTCTTATTTTCAGGTACCAGTGCACCCCAACGACGTTCCAAAGACAGCCATCATCACGCCATTTGGAACACATGCCTTCTCATACTCTCCACCCTCAGCCTCAGGAACACCGGGGCCACATTCCAACACCTTATGGACACCATCTTGGGGGACCTACCTTTTTGCGTTTGCTACGTAGACAACATCTTGATCTTCTCCAGGTCCCCGGAGGAACACCTGTGCCACGTCCAGCACGTTTGGGCAGTGCTGAAGCACCTGCAGGAGAACAGTTTGGTTGTCAGGTTCGACAAGTGTATCTTCGGAGCAGAAAAGGCAGACTTCCTGGGCCATGAGATCTCCCCGGCAGGTGTCTGCCCCATGGCCTTCCAAGGTGGACACAGTAAAGAAGTTCCCAATGCCAAAAACCATCAAGTCCCTGCAGGAGTTCCTCTGCATGGTCAACTATTACCGCCGTTTCATACCAGATGTCACCTGCATCATGTATCCCCTGACCACAGTCCTGAAGGGGAAGCCAAAAGCACTGGCGTGGGCAGCTCTGCAACAACTGGCATTTGAGCAGATGAAGGCAGCCCTTGCCAAAGCCACCACATTAACACATCACGACCCCACCGCCTCCCTGAGACTTACCACTGACACCAGCAACATTGCTTGCAGGGCGGTGCTGGAGCAGGTGTTAGAAGGCTCCCCACGTCCGCTGGCCTCCTTCAGTCACAAGTTAACACCACCGGAGACCCACTACAACACATTCAACAGGGAGCTGCTGGCAATCTACCAAGCCGTGAGGCACTTCAAGTACCTCTTGGACGGCACCCCTTGTACCATCCTCACAGACCACAAGCCTTTAGTACATACGTTCACGAAGGCGGGAGATGCCTGGCAGGAAGAACCCAGTAGCCAACACCCTATCAAGGGTCGAGATAAATTCTGTCCACCGTGGCATAGACTACGAGGACCTGGCGAAGGAACAGCTGCAGACCCGGAAACAGTAGCCTACTGCATGGCACTCACTGCACTGAGATGGGAAGGCATGCCGATAGGAGGATCCAGTTCAACACTTCTCTGGACACCAGCACTGGCCGCCCGCGCCCCCTGATACCCGCTTCCAGGAGAAAGCAGATGTTCAATGTCATCCACAGCCTATCCCATCCATCAGGCCAAACAACGGCACGCCTGAAGACAGAGAAGTCATGTGGCACAGTATCAGGAAGGACCTTTGGCAGCGGGCGAAGAACTGCATACCGTGCCAAACAAGTAAAGTCACCTGGCACACAGAATCAGGCACCAGAGAATTCCCTCAACCATGTCGGCACTTCGGTCACATCCATGTAGATGTCGTAGGTCCTCTGCCGCAATCAGGGGCTGCCAGATACCTCCTGACGGTCACAAACCGTTCCACACGGTGGCCAGAAGCAACCCCCATGACGGAAGCATCAACGAGCACCTGTGCAGATGCACTCCTGTTGAGTTGGATCAGCCGTTTCAGTGTGCCTGACAGCATAACTGTGGACAGGGGCCCAGCATTCTTGTCGGAGCTCTGGGTCACCCTGGCACGCCTGATGGGGACAACTCTCCACAGTATGATGGCATATAACCCCACAGCCAACAGCATGGTGGAAAGGGCCCACCATTCCTTGAAGGCAGCTCTGATGGCATGCTGTATCGACGACAACTGGAAGGCCCAGCTCCACTGGGTCCTGCTGGGTCTCCACACCGCACAAAGGGCAGGCGGTGACGAATCTCCCACAGAGAAAGTCTATGGCGAAACACTAGCCGTTCCAGGAGGGTTCTTCCCCACGGCGGCCGAATGACACAGATACCTCCCTTCCAAGGCTGCAGGAAGTGGCACACAAGTTCGTGCCCTGCTGAAAGACTTTCACGGACAGGACCCACATCTACAGCCCTGGGGGCCTGGATACCTGCACCCATGTCTTCATCAGGATTGACGCCCACCACCTACCCTTGACCATGTCGTCAGCAGATCATCCAAGGCCTATCTCATCAACATCCACAGGCGTGAAGACTTGGTTTCTGTTGACCGGCTGAAACCAGCTTTCCTGTTAGACAGCGAAACATGAGAGGAAACCAGCAGGCGCTCCAGAATTCCTCCACAAAACGTGGCTGCAGATGATCCCGTCGCCATCCCAAAACAGGGTCGAGGACATCCCAAGGGCCGCATTAAGGAGGTCATCTGCTCAGCTAAGCTGACAGGCGATTCAGCAGTCGAAGCCGCCCTACGTCCACAGACATCAAGAACTCGGGGCCGGCTCCTGCTCCCAAAGTGATTCCGTGATTTTTCTTCAGATATCTTCCAATCATTATTTTTGTAATTATTATCTTGGGTGGGGAGTACTTGTAAAGACATCAGATGTCTCTTTGTTTTCGCATCAATCACGTCATGCATTGCATTTCTTAATATGTCAAGACTCTCATGTAAATATTCATGTGTAGAATTTTCTGGCCTTTCCGCCGATATGTAAATTATTTCATCATTGTACATTTATTATGTCTCTAAAAACTGCCATTTGTTTGTCTGTCAACAAACACAAATTGCTCAGAGTGCGGGTCTCACCGGAGTGCACCACGCTTGCCATGTATACCTGCGCTCAGGTAATAAATAAGTTAATACCCAGTTGACCTTTCTTGTCCTCACAGCATCACTATTAAAGAAAAGCAAAACAGCAAAAATAAAAGGTCAAAATTACACAATGAAGTTAGCAGAAATTAAAAATTGCTACATTTTGCCACAAATAACTTTAGCCAAATATAGAACAGTATTATAGATTTATATATTCTATTTTGGTCCATGTAAAACTAAGAATAACTGAATTTCTAGGGATGTTTAGATTATTGCTATTTTTGCCAGCCATTGCATCCAAAGTTTTGATGCACACTAATTGCCAGAAAGAAATTATATTTAGCTATAGAACTTTGCATCGTGAGTGATGAGCAACTATGAGGCTGTCAGACTTAAATCTTTAAGGAATAAAGTCTGGAAATCGAATAAAAAAGTTCTTCAAAACTTTCATGGTGATCAAATGATGACCCTCAGTGAAAGCCACCCAGAGAAATGTGCGCTATACTGTTGGTTTTCCCTCAATGAAGCTTAAACTCGTTGGGTCTGGTTAATACTTGAATGGGTTGGCAATCTATGAATGACAAGCAGCAACTTGTGGAAGCATGGGCTCTGAGGATAGCAACCTCATCCCAAATATCCTCCTTCGATAGAGAGGACTCAAGAATGGAATCTTGAATAAGGCGAACTGTAACACCGATGTAAACTGACACAGCAAAAGAAATGTTTTTACACTGGTGGCGAAAAATAAAGCTTGTCCATGATAATTGAAAACAACAGGATACACCAAACAAACGAGAAATCAGGTACAGGCAAGTTTTCCTAACTAGAGCTAAAACAAGATATACACAAAAGAAACCACTTTAAAAATATTTTCATTTTCTGAAGGGCGCTGATATACTTACTATCTCACTCTGATGGCTTCCCGGGCTCATTGCTGTTCACACCAGCTTCCTAAGGCCTATTGCAAGATTTTAAGCATTGATTTTTGGACTGTGGTTGGTAGTCAAAGGAGCTCGTGTATGGAATATAGAATTTAGGCCAAGCACAGGGACCTATATGGTCATTCTGAGCTGAAAGGGAAATTGAGAGTAGAAATGTTTGAAAGGTGTAATGGGAGGAAAACCTCGCAGTTGCACTATAAAACAACTGTTAGGAGAGGGTGGATATCAAGAAAAAAGAAAGGGAATATGAACAGGGGTACAGTAAAAGGAATGAAAGGAGTTGCAGCTAGCGGCCGAAAGGATACTACAAAGAACCTTAAGTAATATCTACAGTGCGCCGTGTGATGTGCGCTGAGGAGGAGCTCTTGTAAATGGCAACTGAAATTCACTGATGGTCACCAGTGCAGCACCGATAGAAAGACCATCTGAACAACTAAGGAAAACATATGGGACAATGTAAATTGACAGGTGCCACTATTCCAGATGGGAAAAAGCCACTAATCCAGATGAGAAAATCCACTAATCCAGATGGGAAAAAGCCACTAATCCAGATGGGAAAATCCACCAATCCAGATGGGAAAAAGCCACTAATCCAGATGAGAAAATCCACCAATCCAGATGGGAAAACGCCACTAATCCAGATGAGAAAATCCACCAATCCAGATGGGAAAAAGCCACTAATACAGATGGGAAAAAGCCACCAATCCAGATGGGAAAAAGCCACTAATTCAGATGGGAAAAAGGCACCAATCCAGATGGGAAAAAGCCACCAATCCAGATGGGAAAAAGCCACCATTCCAAATGGGAAAAAGCCATTAATCCAGATGGGGAAAAGCCACTAATCTAGATTGGAAAAAGCTACCAATCCTGATGGGGAAAAGCTACCAATCATGATGGGAAGAAGCCACTAATCCAGATGGGAAAAGCCATTAATCCAGATGGGGAAAACCCACCAATCCAGATTGGAAAAAGCTACCAACCCTGATGGGAAAAAGCCACCAATCTAGATGGAAAGAAGCCACTAATCCAGATGGGAAAAAGGCACCAATCCAGATTGGAAAAAGCTACCAATCCCGATGGGAAAAAACCACAATCCAGATGGGAAAAACCACTAATCCAGATGGGGAAAAACCACCAATCCAGATTGGAAAAAGCCACTAATCCAGATGGGAAGAAGCCACTAATCCAGAGGAGAAAAAAGCCTTTAGAGTGATGCCCTAAACAAAGTAGTGCTTTTGTTTTATGTACAGTATTGCTGATCTGGATGCGAATTAATACAAAGTGTTAAAAAAAGTAGAAGCTAAGTGTGAAGAAGCAATAAGAAGGCAGTTTCCGTGTTTGAAGATAGCCTTTCTTTAGAGCACGATGAACCAATAGGGTATCTTCACGAGGAAGGATAGGTACTGGAATCTAGAAGTACAATTAGCAATAAAATAGCACACATAAATATATATATATATATATATATATATATATATATATATATATATATATATATATATATATATATATATATATATATATAGTCATCAATTCAGACCACGTGTGATGCTTTTTCTTCAAGTGTAAATCCCCAGTGGACCCTAACTGTGAAAGTAACATAAATGGATTAAATCTAATTAAAAACTATCGAATACTACTTGGGGAGCAGGTAGACATACCCTTACTGTACTGTATAAAGCAACAGTGCTGCCTATCATTGATATTATGGATGCGAAATATTTGGCTCGGCATCAGGCGCAACGCTGAAAACGTTAGACCCAGTTCAAAATGAAGGCCTTAGAATATGTTCAGGAGTCCTTAGGTCATCACCAAAGTCATCTTTATAAGTTGAATGTGGTGAACTCTCTCTCTCTCTCTCTCTCTCTCTCTCTCTCTCTCTCTCTCTCTCTCTCTCTCTCTCTCCATCGAGAGCTAGTAACACTGAAGAGTGCTCTGAGAATTCAGACAAATGACTGTCCATCCAAAAAATGATTTGGTTTAAGAGATGCATTTATAAACAATCATCCACCTCCTTTCCCCATTAGAGCTAAAAGATTGAGTCACAAAATATAAATATACAATTACCTTTAATAGTAAAATTACCTCCTTGGACAATGAATAAAATAAGAATTTGTACACACTTAAAATATTTATCAAAAAGTTATTCATATACCCTAGAACACCATAGACAACACACAGTAGAACATATAATCCGAAAAGGTCCACATTACGCAATATACACCGACGGATCTAAGTCACAATACGGAGTGGGATATGCTGCTGTATCCTAAGACAAAACGTATCAGTTATCTCAACCAGATAATGCCCCAAGATTTACAGCTGAGTTATGTGCAATAGCATCAACCATAAAAATAATTAAAGAAGCCTCATTCAATAATTTTGTGATTTATAACGACTCCAGAAGCGCTATAGAAGCCATTCAAAGTTACAATCCAAAAAATAATGTTGTACAACAAATTAAGCTTTCACTCCATAAGTTGTGTAATAATGGAAAAAATATTGAGTTATGTTGGATCCCTGCCATGTAAGGATTAAAGGAAATGAAGAGGCTGATAAAGCAGATAAAGAAGCAGTCCACATGACAAGAGCATATGTAAACATCCCTATTACTGTGACTATATAAGATATACAAGAACAATCATTATAAATAAATGGCAAAATATATGGAATGCAGAACCTGAAAATAATAAATTGAAACATAAAATCCTGTGTTGGAACATGGAGTTCATCATGAGAGAGACACACACACACAAGTAATTCTGACACGTCTTCGAATAGACCATACTCGTTTGATACATGGACACTTAATGAACAGTCCACATGGCCCTCCTCCCGAATGCCCAGAGTGCAAAGTGATCATCACAGTCAAGCACGAATGTCCAAAATATAACCTGCAACGATTATCAAATTTTGGAAGTAGATCAATGAAGGAAATTTTGTCAGAATCTACATTTTCAGTCATTCCGATTTTAATGTTCATGAGGAACTGTGATTTAATTAATAAAATATAAAAAATAAGTAAATAAAAATACGAAAACCCTTAGGGCGTCTGATGAACTTTAAAACAACAAAAATTTAAAATGTTGCTTAATTTATTCTGCATTTTAGTGAGTATATATGAAAACACGAGTATAAATGTATTTATTGTGTGAGTGTGTTCCAGTATGAGAGCGTGTTCCTTTGTGCAGTTTTTAATTTCATTTTCACTCATTCATCCCCATACCGAATAACTTATTTGGTCCCAGTGCTTGGCCTCTGGCCTAGACCTGGCATTTCATTCAAATTCTTAGGGCCAGACCTGAGAGCTGATTACATAGTTAAACTATTTTAATAATGGTCTGGTTTAATAATAATAATAATAATAATAATAATAATAATAATAATAATAATAATAATAATAATAATAATACGGATGGAATAGGATAAAAAAAAATGGAACATATCTGGACGACGAACACTAGAGCAGCAGCTTCACTTAGCTGAGAGGTGAGAAGTTAAAAAGTCAAATGTACATTATATTAGGCGAACAAAACACCATTGCCTAAAGCACCTAGGAAAAGACCAGATTTAGCTATATTCTTAAAAAAAAAAAGTATGAATAACTTGATAATTGAGAATGGTTTAGCTGGTAAGATCATATTTTAAGCTGAGGGGACATGAGCTTTAATCGCAGACGTCATGATCTATGCCTAATGAGATACTTTCAGCCCAGGGTTTATAGTAACAGAAAGATCATATCTGTGGTGAATCAAAGAGAAGGGCTCAATACGTGAACCAACAGGCATGCTGTAAGTGCCTTGGAAAATATCTGATAGATTACTGTTACTTTGAAGTGCCTTGGAAAATATTTGATAGATTACTGTTACTTTGAATATCTGATTCTGAGAACGACAATGGATGCAAACAGAGAGCATCCATTTTGAGTGATACCTTTGCTGGTGATTGATGATTGGGGTCTAAAAAACTTGATATATTAACTTGTCCTTTAAAAACAAAAATCTCGTCTGAACACCCATCTTCAAAGTATGCCTTATTTTCAAAAATTAGATCATATATAAACAGCAAAGGCACAGCGCTGACAGACGACCTACTGAACAATGTATCTTTTTTGGGGAAAAATGTCAAATTAGATAAAACTTCAAAGGAGTTTGAAATAGGGAAGAATTTTGTGGAATGTAGATCTAAATAAGTGGTAGTACCTAAATGATGCTAGAATAATAAAGAGAAAATTAATAAGTCAAGGAACCGTCACAGAGTACAGAACACTTATAAAAATTATGAAAATGAATGATACTTTGTCATTTTACCAGGTTGACTTGTACAACCAACTCCAAAGACCAAAGACAAGAGCTAGGTAAAAATCTACTAGAGCAAAAAATCAGAGCAAAAGGACGCTGTTACAGTACAATTACTCACATTGCTAAATATCATTAAACCTAACCACTGAAGAAAACCTGCAAAAGGGATGAAATATCTCATCCATATGAACTCAAAAGACTAGATGATAGTGTCACATAGCTATGCAAATCTTATTCCACCTGAACTTTCAATGCTAGTTTCTCAAGCCAGTATTTGGTCTAGGTAACAGGAAAGATGACTGCCCGCTGAATTGGTGAACAGAAACCCTCATGGGTTCGTCTTAACTATCAAATAATTAAAAAATAAAAACATTAATAAACAAATATAAATACTAAAAACATTTTCTGACACGAGTGGTCAGTGGCTAATTTCTCCAGTTACTGCCTACACATAATATTTCTTGGAACCGCCAATGATGAG
>NC_089766.1:15813507-15823507 GCF_040412425.1 Macrobrachium rosenbergii | reverse complement strand
ATAATAATAATAATAATAATAATAATAATAATAATAATAATAATAATAATCATTAACAATTCCACTCACGACTCATTGTCTTATCCCACAATTCTGGACCTATGTCTAACTCCCTTTCACTGACTTCTAGCACCATTTTATCAACAAAAATATCAAACAGGCATGGAGACGGACCTTGCTTCGGACTTACTTTATACGAAACCAATCACTCTCCTACATATTCTAATACATGCTTCACTTGCTTTATAAAATCTTTTGAATCACTCACAAAATTGGTCTACTATCATATATCACATATCCTCATGACCTTCAACATTGCCTGTCCGTCAACTGTATCATAAGCTTATTTCAAGTTCACTTATGCCATTTACAGTCTTTTCCCTCTACTTGCAAACTTCTCACAAATGACAGCTGATTCATACAACCTGATCCACATACCATCCCCAATCTACAACCCCAATGTTCTTCCCTCGTCAATCCTTCTGCCACCTGTCTTTATTTTCTCAATTAAAATCCTATTATACACCTTTCCTCATATATTAAGTAAGGTTTACCACTATTCATACAGTCTCTATTCATTAACTTTAGCTTTAATAAAAAAGGGAAAAATTATTCTTATGAGCAATTCCTTCGAAACTCTGCCCTTATCCACACACTCCAAACCCTGGCCAGCAACTAACTCATCCATTCACAATCACACTGCAGCATCTCACTTGCGATTCTATCAACTCCAGACCTCTTTCCATTTTTCAGTCTCTTAACTGACTCCCTCTTGCCCTAAACAGTCTCTTCCACACCAACCTTTTCGAATATTGCTCCATTTACCTCTCTCTTTTCTATCCATCACAATCAACCAATCTTCGAAATACTCACTCCATCGACCCAAGATGGCATTCACTTCAAACAACTCACACCATCTGCATCTTTCATTCTGAGATCCATTTTTTCTTTAATAATCGTCTCTGCTCTGACTTTCATGATGAATAACTTATTTGCTCACCTTCTCTTTTCTGTTTTTAATACTTGTCCTCTTTTTATCCCACTTTCTTCTTGATCAATATACATATTGTTTAATGCTTGTACACAAGCTCTTCTCTTATACAACAGCATCTCAAATAAATATATATATATATATATATATATATATATATATATATATATATATATATATATAAAGATAAAATCCATTGAAGGAAATGGAAGCACTGGAGTGCTGCGAGGCCTTTCGACACTAGGTCCTTTACTCGCAGCACTCCAGTGTTTCTGTTTCCTTCGTGGATTTTATCTTTATTTATATATTCATCACGTTCCATATTTTCGTGATTCAGTTATACATACATATATGTATATGTATATATATATATATATATATATATATATATATATATATATATATATATATATATATATATATATATATATATATATATATATATATATATATATATATATATATATATATATATATATATGGGAATGACTCCCTGAGAAAAACACACCGGTCAGTCACATTTGTACTTCAATTACTGAACACTCGCCGTTCACCTTAAATTTATGTCACATACCATTTCCCTTTGGAAGAGGTGGTGACACAAGGCATTAGCCCCTCGATTTTCAATATTTTTTTTTAGGATGAGGTTGCTAGCCCCATACCAAGTCCTATTAATGTTCAAGAGCCTTATGTGTCGACGGCGTCTGCCATTTCCTGACAATTACCAATCCAGGTGTTGACCAGACCGTTGCTTACATTCTTTTATTGGACAACCAACCACCCCTTTAAAGTTTTGGAGTCATTCTGTCTGGACAGGGGCTCGTGCTGACATAAGGCCGGCTTAATCTGAACCAACCAATCAACCATCAAGAGGAAAACATGAGTGATAAGTATCTACTTTACGC
This sequence comes from Macrobrachium rosenbergii, assembly GCF_040412425.1. NCBI lineage: Eukaryota > Metazoa > Arthropoda > Malacostraca > Decapoda > Palaemonidae > Macrobrachium > Macrobrachium rosenbergii. The sequence continues at coordinate 15,821,611 of NC_089766.1, read as the reverse complement.
TGAAATCTCCCCATTACAAAGGCAAATATCTTGTTCTGTCAACAATGCAATGACAACTTTTTAATAAATTCTAGACATTACGCAGACATATATGCCAAAAAAGCACTCTTTACAAATTTTGGATTCATATAGTCTGGACAGGGGCTCGTGCTGGCATAAGGCCGGCTTAATCTGAACCAACAAATCAACCATCAAGAGGAAAACATGAGAGATAAGTATCTACTTTACACAACCATCAAGAGGAAAACACAAGAGATAAGTATCTACTTTAAGTTGAAATCTCCACATTACAAAGGGAAATATCTTATCCCGTCAACAACGCAATGACAACTTTTTAATAAATTGTAGACAGGACACGCATATATATGCCAAAAAACCACCCTTTTCAAGTTTTGGATCCATTCAGCTCTTCCTCTCTTCCATCCATCTTCCATCCACCATGCTCAATATATCTTCGAAATACTCATTACATCAACTCAAGATAACATTCTCTTCAGACATATCTCTCGATTTACATCTTTCATTCTAAGCTCTCTGCACTCACTTCCGTGATGAATAAATTCTAATCCTCCACTAAGTTCTTGCTCACCTTTTTTTATGACTTGCCTTCTTTTTCCCCACTTTCTTCTTAATCACTATACTTCCTGCTTAATGCTTGTAAACAAGCTCTTCTCTCATGCAATAACATCTAAAATAGAAAATTTTTATATATATATATATATATATATATATATATATATAAAATTTTCTATTTTAGATGTTATTATATATTATGTATATAATATATATATATATATATATATATATATATATATATATATATATATATATATATATATATATATATATATATATATTATATATATATTTATATATATATATATATATATATATATATATATATATATATATATATATATATATATATATATATATATATATATATATATATATATATATATACATATATATATATATATATTATATATATATATATATATATATATATATATATATATATATATATATATATACACACACACTGATAGATAGTAAGATGGGAATTGATAAAAAAAAAAAAATTACTTAACCTGCTTCATTCATCTTTCATATATGCCACACACCATTTCCCGCTGGAGGGGGGTGATGCCACAAGGCATAAACCTCCCGCTTTTCACCGTCCTTTTTTAGGACATGAGGTTGCTAGCCCCATACCATACCCCATTAATGTTCAAGGACCTTATGTGTCGAAGGCGTCTGGCATCTCCTGACAGTCACCAATCCGAGAACTGACCAGATTGTCGCTTACACTCGCTGACTGGACAACCAAGCAGGTTAGTCACGGTTCAGAGGTCCATACTATGCACCTTACTCTCTTTCACACCTTCCTATACTTACGGGACGGCTCTGGACAAGGGCTCGTGCTGGCAGAAGGCCGGCTTAATCTGAACCAACCAATCAACCATCAAGAGGAAAATTTGACAGATAAGTATCTACTTCAAGTTGAAATCTCTCCATTACAAAGGCCAATAACTTATCTGTCAACACCGCGTGGCAGCTTTTTAATAAATTCCAGGCATGACACAAGTAAATGCCAAAAAGTACCCTTTTAAAGTTTTGCATCCTAAAACTTTTTTTTATATATGTATATATATTTAAGGAATTATATTACCTGTGAATAAAATATTTTTACTCAAAAAATTACTGCACCATGTTTCTTATATATATATATATATATATATATATATATATATATATATATATATATATATATATATATATATACTGTACAAATATATGAGTTAAAACCCTAACAAACTGAAATAAAATTAAAAGCTTTGGTTGACACTACTTCAACCCTAATCACTAATAATCTGGTTTATAATGGTGTCAAAAGATATATGGCTTTTATGTTAATTTTTTTTATATGTTTCTTTTAATTTCAAAGAATGCTGTCAGATTATAGCAAACATAGTCATATATATATATATATATATATATATATATATATATATATATATATATATATATATATATATATATATGACCAACATTGAGATTTATGTTGCTCCTAATTTTCCTGTGATTATACATCCGCTCATGAATCTCAAATGTTGGACAAAAATATAACAATATAAACAGAGAGAGAGAGAGAGAGAGAGAGAGAGAGAGAGAGAGAGAGAGAGAGATATCAGGGGAGGGAGGGGAGCATCCAATGGGGGGAGAGGAATGTGGGTGCGCTGGCTGGTGTGGACGAGTCCGCTCAACTGCCTGGGGCATTGTGCCCCCTCTCCCCCCTCCCGTCCTTCTAGGACTCCAGGACTCCGACCAACTCCTCCTAACCAACCCTTGAAAGAGAGAGAGAGAGAGAGAGAGAGAGAGAGAGAGAGAGAGAGAGAGAGAGAGAGAGTGGGGGGACGGGGATTTGGGGACCATAGGGGCCTATCCCTTCCTGCCCTCCATCTCTCTCTCTCTCTCTCTCACAGACTGAGAGAGAGAGAGAGAGAGAGAGAGAGAGAGAGAGAGAGAGAGAGAGAGACCAGTAGTAGCATGGTTATGGCGAAGCCGTGTGGAGCACACAGTCAGTCAGTCAGTGTAGTTTAGTATTGTCTCCCTCGCGCTGGTGTGTGGTAGTGATGATGATGAGGAGTGTGTTCTGAGTCGAAGCGAGTGAGACTCGAAGGCGGTGCCTCTCTCATGGAGATAAAATGTGTACAGGTGTAGTGAAGTGGCGTACTATGTTGCTGATGAGTGATCGCCAGGCGCAAAACGACAAGGTGAGTGAGTGAGTGTGTCTGTGTGTGTGCGCGTGTGTGTATGCGTGCGTGTTTTGTATGTGTGTGTGTGCTATGGCCACAGCTGGCCGCCCTCGTCATCAACATACGGAACATCAACATCATCATCTTCCCCCTCCTCCTCCTTCTACTTCTGGTTCGTTCGTTTTCTCACAGTCTTCCTCTCCTCTTCCTCCTCCCCGTCTCTGTTCCCGCTACTGCAGGTGTCGTCATGAAAGGCGCCCGTCGAATCGGGAAGGTGTACAGCCGTTGTTAGGCTGGATGGCCCAAGAGGCAGCCAATGGTGTGTATGGCTACTGAGTCTCCTGCATCAATGGAACACACACACACAGACATACATACATACACACACACACACACACACACAATCACCAGTCGCAGTCACACGTAGTCTGGTCTGGTCTCTGTCCCTCTCTTTCTTTCTCTCCGTCTCTCTCTCTCTCCCTCTCTCGCCTACTGCCCAATTCCTGCTTATAAATAAACGCGCTCACACACGCGATTGGGCGTGAACACAGAAGCACACGCACCGACACATATATTACCATTATTTTTTTTTATTATTGTTATTTTTACACGCTCTCCGCTTTCCGTCTCGGATTTACTTGTGGATGTTGCTACTTGAGAATTGCAGTCTCTCTCTCTCTCTCTCTCTCTCTCTCTCTCTCTCTCTCTCTCTAAAATATTTGTATCCCTCGCTCTCCCTTTCTCTCTGTTACTCCTTCCATTCTAAATTACTAAACCAAATGCAAGGAACAATTAATTGAAAGTATAAAAAAAAGTCTTTGTAAATCCCTTCACAATTGTCAGGAGACAGCATCGCCCCACGGAGGGTGAAAGGAGATCAATGAGAGAGAGAGAGAGAGAGAGAGAGAGAGAGCCGAGGAATGTGGGATGAGGAGCTGAAGACAAAACAGGAAGAGGAATTCAAAGAAAATAAAAAAAAAGCGGAAATAGGATAGGAAAAAGGAGACACAACAGAAAAGAGAAAGCAATTGCTTAGAGACGAGACAGAGGGAGAGATTTTCTCCCGATGTGACGAGATTTGAGCTTAACCTAACGTTAGAAAAGTCTCCGGGAGAGAGAGAGAGAGAGAGAGAGAGAGAGAGAGAGAGAGAGAGAGAGAGAGAGAGAGTCACATTCTTAACTTTGAACGTAACGAGAGATATTGTATAGAAAACAGTAGTCCCGTGATCCCATTGCTGCCTCAGAATAAAAGACAAGGGAAAATGAAATCCTGTAGGATCCCTCTTCCGATCTTTTTTTCCAAGAGGCCTACTACAGAGCTGTTTCTTGTCATAGGCCGGGAAGGAAGAGGTGCCTCGGTGAGTAACGGTGGAGGAGCCGTGTTTCTCCTCCTCCTCCTCCTCCTCCTCCTCCTCCATCTCCTCTGCTTTTAGGTGCTGTTGTGCAGGGTGGGCCGCTGCCTCCTCCTCTGAGTCCTCTCATATTACGCCTAGGTATGTGGAGTGTAGCCAGAGGGTACTGTAGTCCGCCTGCCCGAGTCCACTATACTAAACTCCTACCAACAAGGCCATGCCGTCTCTCGACCTGTTATACATATTTCTCTCTCTCTCTCTCTCTCTCTCTCTCTCTTTCTCTCTCTCTCTCTCTCTCTCTCTCTGTCAAATCACACGCACACACACACACATGCAAGCTTACGTAAATCTCGCCGAATGTTTACCTTCCTCGCTGGCGAAATGTCCTCTCTTCCGTCCCGGTGGAGCTTTGAAAGGCAGAACCACGAGACGACACGACGCGAGAAGTCCCACAGAAACGACAAATGCCATCCTACATTGAAATCAGCTCCGATCCTGCTGCTCACTTTCCAGCTTCTATGGCATTGTCACTCCCACGACGACTCTCGGACGGGAGGCGATTGTTCGTTCGCCTTGTAAACATCCGCCGAATGTGAATACACCTGTGAAAACATTAAAGTTTCTTTCTTGAATCAAGTGTGGATGAGTGTATAAACATTATCGGAATTGTTATGAAATTCAGTACATACCCATACATACATTTATATGGTGCATATGGAGAGAGAGAGAGAGAGAGAGAGAGAGAGAGAGAGAGAGAGAGAGAGAGAGAGAGAGAAATTAAATAACGAGTTGTCTATCTGGAATATATATGGAGGTAGGGAGTTTTAGAGCACATGGCCTCAAGGAAAAAAAGGAGATATGATTACCAGTAGCACCATGATTCAACGAAATTTCAAAACCTCTCCTCGGCCCTCCCTCCCTTCCTCCTTCCCCCATCTCTCTCTCTCTCTCTCTTCTCTCTCTCTCTCTCTCTTTTAAATTCTGGTTCTTACAGTATACTTCATTTAGTGATAATATCATTAACATCATAAATATTTCAAATATCTCAAATATCACACACACACATACACACACACACACACACACACACACACACACACACACACACACACATATATATATATATATATATATATATATATATATATATATATATATATATATATAGAGAGAGAGAGAGAGAGAGAGAGAGAGAGAGAGAGAGAGAGAGAGAGAGAGAGAGAGAGAGAGAGAGGACATACAAAGTGTTAAAAAAAAGTAAAACCAAACCTTATGTTACTATGAAAGCAACGTTAGCAGTTTTTTTTATATTCTCAATACATCATGAAAACAGAACATTTCTAGTCTCAAGACAATGTGAAGATTAAAGAATTTCACATTTTACCTCAAGAAAAGAACAAAACCCAATCTTCTACTGCATTTCAAGAGAAAAGCAAAAGATTTATGTTTTTACGATAATGTTTTTTAATATTTTATCATATAAACAAATTTGAAAACCCGTTATTCACATTCTCTAAAAAACAAGTCAAACTCCCATTTTGTCTATTATTTAAATGTTATAAAATCTTTGGTCTTACTTTTGAAAGTGTAAAAATTTTCACCAAATCTTATGCAAACATAAAAAACAAACATAAAAAAGGTTTTCTTAACCTTAACTCAAAAACTATAATCCTGTCAAAACAATACTCTTAAAAGACAATGCTAAAGCAAATAAACTGCCTTATTCTGAACTGTATATTTTATTCTTAATATTCTCAAAACAACACCTTTATTTTTCGTTATTTTTAGAGGAACATTTGAGATGGTCACAAAGCAAAGTCAAATCAAGTATAATTTGCATTAAACTGAAACAAAATCAAAACAAAAATCGGTCTTATTCTTAAGGCAATGTTAGATCTACAGTGTGTCAGAGCCACACTGTAAAAACAACACGCAAGATTTAAACAGTGAACGTTTTCCATACACATAATATGTGATGAAGACCGCCTGATGGCTCATATCAAAGCGTTATGCATTTTTGTTCATCCATTCGTGTATATTTGCTTTTAAAGAGTGATACTGCCTAATTTTTGCTTATAGCGTATGAATGTATATAATTTCAGTAATCATAATACAATGTAGAGCCTATACAACTCTAAAGAAGTAATATTAATATTAATGTCGAAGTCCAGATACCTTGATTAAATACAGTAACGCTCTATACCACACTGATAACGGGGAAATCAGTGAGTTGCACAGGAGACTAAAAATTATACATACACACATGCACGCGTACATACACAAACGCATACAAATCAGCAAGCAGTCTATTGTTTCACTAACACATCACCTTTTAACTTTAAACAATTTTATTCAGTTCTAACAAATACACTTACGTGTCTTTGCATGACTTAAAATCACTAGAAAAGACTGGAATTACTCCAAAGAGACTTAAAATGACTCAAAATGGTATTAATTCAGTAAGATTTAAACACTGAAAAAGACAGACAAAATGGTAATTTTTACACCTAATGGGAATAGGATTACAAAATACCAATTCATAAGAGGAGACTGAAGCTATTCCAGTAAATTTCAAGCTCACTGGAATAGAGACTGGAACAATTCAAATAAGATTAAACCTCTCCGGGAAAGACTGGAATGTTTCCAAGATGATTGAAACTCACTAAAAAACCTGTAACATTCTTTTTAGATTTAGACTAACCTGAAAAGCAAGACTTGATACTGTAAAGTGCATGCAATGAATAAAGGGAATGAATATTTATAACTATTCACAGAAAAGGGATTATAAATGTTTCAGCAAGTTTAAAATGATCTGAAAAGGACAAAATTTTACTCATTCTAACAGTATGGAAAATTGGAAAAAAACATTCCATCGCAATTCTTACAGGAAATGAAGATCGAGATATTCCGGTGGAATTTCAGCTCCCTGTAAAGCATGGGATGACATAACTCACTGGTTTGTTTGAATCTGAGGGTCCATACCATGCCTCCTAATCACTCACACCCCTGAACACAAGGGCCCGTGGTAGTATAAACAAACTTGGAAAACTATTCAATTAAATACACCCTAGTAAATTTTACCGTAACAGAAAATAGGAAAAAGATATTTTATCAGGAGTCCCTAGACAGTTGCAAAACCACCAGTTATGAATATGCCCTACTTATAGAATACACAGCTGTTGCTATATCTTTGTATCTTTAGTCTATCAACAGTTCTAATTTACCCTGACATTTTCTTTTCGATTCGTTAACTACATAAAATATAAGAATTATATCAACGGTCTAATTCTTGTATAAAGGAGGAATGCATTTCTATCTCTAGTGTCGTTTCGTAAGTCTGAATATTGACTCGTGAAAATAAAAACCACAAAACAGAACCATTAACCGGAAACTGCATCAACAATGAATTTATTCAGGGACGATAAAACTTATAAAATCTCATTCCAAAAACATTATTTGAAATAAGTAGTCTTAACAAATTGAGATGATCGATAAATCAGATGTCAAGACCTAAAAGTAAAATGAAGTAACATAGACATTTTCTGTGCTTACCCTAGGTCAGAAAAGCCATTAACGGAGGCATGTGTGTTACTGATTTTTTTTTTTTTTTTTTATAAAATATCAGGGATCTAACAAACGCATTGTCTCTGAAAATAAAACTCGTAATTCAACTACTTTCTTGAAACCAGTTTTACGAAAATGGCCCACCTGAGGGACCAAACGCGGGTCAATAAGAGGACCTCCAAAATAACAAGGTTGGAGATATATTTTCTTTACTGCCATAAACCAAATAATTACCACAGTAATCATTATAGCTAAAGAATTACAATAATGATCATTACTACCATTCGTTAATTCACTTAATATTGAGCATTTGCCATTATGTTTTCATATGTAGGCCTACTTATGTAGTGTGAACCTGACACTACACAATCCTGATTAAAGGTCAATGACCCAGGGAATACGAAATTGTCTTTTGAGTAGCTTCTCTGT
>NC_089766.1:15806007-15808507 GCF_040412425.1 Macrobrachium rosenbergii | reverse complement strand
TGTATGTATGTATGCATATATATATATATATATATATATATATATATATATATATATATATATATATATATATATATATATATATATATATAGTGTGTGTGTGTGTGTGTGCTTTTAAAAGTAAAGGCACACAATTATCTGAATATGTGTACAACTAAAATTATTTTATTTTTTCAGACAAAGGATGAAAGAGACGGATGATGGGCACACGCTCTCCCAGGTCTGGTTATGGAGCTCAAATTGTACAGGTAAGATCTCGAATGGTAACATGTTTGCTTATTTGCGAGTGTGCACAAATAAATCTTTTCATTATTAAGCCGTTTCCCCTAGTATGGGTTGGCTCCACAAAAAACAAAAGTAACTGCCACATTCCTACTTTAATTGCTGAATAATGGATGAACCACCTGTGCGGTAAAATTTACACAAAACTGCGCCATTCTCCCTTATCTAGTAAACATTCGTGCTGCCTCTATGTTGAGGCCCTTACTTTCCAACATCTCTTTCACTCTCCATCCGACCATTTCTAAGTCTTCTACTTCTTCCTCTTGACACCTTTGAATTATGTACTCTTTTCACCATCTTATCATTGTCCATTCTCTACACACGATCATACCATCTCAGAATACTCTGAACCATCCTCCCAGCTATATTAATCTTTTTATCACTTCTCCAAAGGATCTCCACATTTGTCACCCTTTCAAATATTCTTATACTGCATGGACAACACAGAAAGTCCATCTTTTCTCTAATTTGCATTAACGTCCACACCTTAATTCCATAAAGGAGAGGTGGCTCGACTATCCTTTAATACAATGAACCAAGTATTAAAAGACAATACAAGTTTCTTTCCTTTATTTTGCAAAAAACCCTACTACTTCTCTTGACATACATGTTATAATTCGCCTTTTCTCTCATCCAGCCATCATCCATTATGTTTACTACGAAATACTTTTATGAAAAAGTGATAATTCAACTTCTTTCATTCTTACCATCTATATTAACATTCACTGTTCAATCTTCATGGCTTCCACTTACCTTCACACCACATTTACCCTTAACTTTCTCCTCTTGAAAATGTTTTGAAACCATTTTAATAGTAACTGCAGTTTTTCTTTACTAATAAAATCAGTGCTGTACCCTCTGCAGACATCATCCAATCCTCACCCCATTCAAGAATCATTTCCTTATTGCACAACTTTGCACCTAAATGCTTTCAACGACGTCTTGCGTCGCTCTATCCACACAGATACTGAACATCCACAAAGACATAAAACACTCTCGTCTCACACCCACTTTTACAACAAATCACTCTCCTTCCCATCAATATCCTTCAACACTCTTGTCTCTGAATTGCTCTCAGCAATGTACCTCTTACACCTTACATTTTCAACACACTCAACAATGCCTATCTACTGATTCTATTTTAAGCTTCTTCTAGGTCCATGTATGGCACGTCTTTTTACTTTTCCTTTAAAACTTCTCATGAAACTGTTCCACAAGTGTTTGATCCACACTCCCCATATTTGTCTAAACCCGTAATATTCTTCACCTATAAGTCCTTCTTTCACTTGTCTTACTTTCTTAATCCAAATCCTACCATCCAGCCTTCCTTATACACTAAGAAACGTTATGTCCAAATAATTCCTAGTAGTCTCCTTCACCTTTACTTTTATACATTGAAAGGCTGATGCTTCTCACCTACTCCTATGGAACCTTTCCTTCATTCAGACTTACCTTACAAACCCTAGTCAGCCACTGAATCACACTATCATCACTGTGCCACAGCATGACCTTAGTGATCCCATCAACCCCTTGTGTCTTTCTGTTTTTTGGCTTCTAAACTGTTTTCCCTACATTCACAACACTTGTTCCCACGAGCATTCTCAGCCTTACTATAACCTGTTCCACTTTTACATCATTCAGCTCTGCCTCTTTTTACTTCCACATTGAACAAATCTTCAAAATAGTTACTCAGTTCACCCAAGACTGTATTCTTCATTAGCATCTCTTATTCTGATATCCATTTGCTCATTAACTCTTTTCTCTGTATTAACTTCCCAGTAAATCAACTTGCTAATCTCTCTAAAGCTCCTGTTCACCTTCTGTCCACTATATTCATTCCCTGATGTCTTTTTCTCTCACACTTCCTTCCTGATTATCCTTTTAATCCTCATGTAAGCCTGCCCATGATCACCTCTTTAAAATGCACCTGCACATAGAATAATCTTTCTTCCTTCAGTAAAGCTTTTATTTCCTCACCACCACTTTGTGTTTTTATTCCTTCATACTACTTTCCTATATCAACAAATACTGTCATCATGGAATTTTACAGACTCACCATCCACTTCCTCTTCCTTTGTCTTTAACCAATGCCCGCCAGCCCTAGGAGAGCTGATAATCAACTCAGTGGTCTGGTAAAACTAAGGTATACTCAAACAATTCAACCAAATCTCTCTCTTTATGGTTGTCTTGATTACATTTGCAGCCTAACTTTCAGCCC
>NC_089766.1:15781007-15793507 GCF_040412425.1 Macrobrachium rosenbergii | reverse complement strand
ACAACTCCCCTATTAATTCTGGGCAAATGACCATAAGAAACGTGACATCAGAGTACGTAACAAATTCGACAAAAATACAGAAATTGTTCTAAATTTCCTCCTCCTCTCATTTAAGTGTCATTGAGCTACTGTTCTAATTGTGGACAAATTCTCTACCATTCTTTTAATCTCAATCTTTCTCATTCTCTGCCACTCTTTCACTTCAAGTCTTCCTCATATTCTCAACGACTCTTTCATTCTTAATTTTTCTCATATTCTCTATCACTCTTTCACTCTCAATCTTCCTCATATTCTCTATTACTCTTTCACTCTCAATCTTTCTCATATTCTCTACCATTCTTTTACTCTCAATCTTCCTCATATTCTCTATCATTTCTTTTATTCTCAGTCTTCCTCATATTCTCTATCATTCTCTTACTCTCAGTCCTCCTCATATTCTCTATCATTCTTTTAATCCCAATCTTTCTCAAATTCTCTACTATTCTTACTCATTCCCACAATTGCCACTTCTACTCTCCACTTGGTTCCACTACGACCACCCAACAATAACGAAGTAAGTAAGGGCTAAAACGTTACAGCTCCAAGTGAACCCAAACACTTTTCCAGAGAATTATTATTATTATTATTATTATTATTATTATTATTATTATTATTCAGAAGATGAACCCTAATCGTATGGAACACGCCCACAGGGGCCGTTAACTTGAAATTCTAACTTCCAAAGAATATGAGAATCCCATAACAAGTTAACTCTCTCCTCCCAGCCTTCAGTTCTCTCCCTTAGTACTTTCCAAAAAATTAACTGCTTCCTGTTGTGTAAGTCTGAAGCCTTCCCATTTTTACTTAATGTTTCCGGTCCCGTTTTACCTAACTTTTCCTTTTCTTCAAGAGAGAGATTGTTGCGTCATCTGAGAACTGCATGGTTTTCCTTCAGGCTGTAGTTTTGTAGATGTATAGCAGTTCCAGAACTGTCTTTGGAATACTGTTAATTATTAAATTGATGCCTAGATGGAAGTATCTTGATTGGGTGTATTACAGGTCTACTCGAAGCTTTATCTTAAAAGCAAATTAAAATCGCATATTCTGTGGCTTTAGAGTGGGGAAAGGAATAAAATGACTTATTCGTTTTTGTGAGGAAGGGGTGAAGGATGTAGTGACCTAAATAGTTTTATGGAACTTTCGTTCGTTCAATTAATAAAGTCCAGCTGTTAATGGGAAAGCTCTCTTCGAAGGTAAAATTTCGAAGAGGAATAAGACCGATAAGATTATGAGAAGAAACATTCTCGCTCCACACGGGACATGAAGTTACAGAAGACATATGGGTCATTATTGCGCTTAGCATATAGTTCTCTCATAACATCAGACTTACGGAAATATATGACATAATGTATAGGAATCTCAAGGGCGTTTTACACAATAATTAAATGTAGAGAACGAAGTGGGTAAATCTGTTCAACTCACAAACACACACAAACATTACATACCCACACTCAAACATACATACACACACACTATATATATATATATATATATATATATATATATATATATATATATATATATATATATATATATATATAATACGAATTTCCTCCATAAACCTAAATGTGACCAGAAGTGACTAGACATCTTTTTAAGGTTAGAAAACCGGTTTCATTTCCATTCATCATCCAATGAATGTGAAAGTTATCAATAATAATGAATAACACCACCAAGGTTTTCCGAGAAATGAAAGTGTGGGTAAAAACAAACAAGCTGTTAAGTGTTTGTGCATATGTATGTATTGTGTGTGTGCTATGCATTTATATTTGTAGGCCTCATATACGTTAATAAACAAACACACTCATACCCACACACACATATATGGGTGTTGTATATGTACCTAATGTATATGCATACTTTGCTAAATGTGGACACTGTTTACGTACCTACACACGCACACATGTGAATGTGGGTGTCAGATGTTTATATGAATACAGAGACACGTGCATGAGTAGATATTACATCTGTATATCCTTACACAACATGCACGTGCATGTACATAAGTGGGGGTTATTCGTTCAATTACGTTCAATGTGTGCACATTATCCTAAATCTTCACAGTAATACTCCCCAGGTCATTAAAGCTGAACATTCCATCGACTTGAATCTATTTTCTTATGTGAATGAAACTCTAAAGGAATTGTCAGAGCCACCGTTCAAAGAAGATAGGGATAGACGGATAGATCAAATCGGAGTAGACCTAAATGGAGTAACTGAGGAGATCGAAAATGAATAATATAATGAACGCACATCAGAGCAACTCCATTGATCCGTTGACAATTGTGTCATCTTCTTCTTTTCTGTGTGGACGAGGATCGAAGGACCATTCGTGTGTTTCCTTCTATATGGCAGTCGAGGAAGGGATTCCTTGAGAGAGAGAGAGAGAGAGAGAGAGAGAGAGAGAGAGAGAGAGAGAGAGAGAGAGAGAGATGTAAAAGAGGTTATTCGTAGCTGCATACCATTTGCTACGCCGAACTGTGGCCCGGGCCATCAGCCATCAGCGCCCGAGGTGCCCAGAACCTTCTTCCTTGGAACAATAAACCTGCCAGGCGTTTCGATGAATGTCAAAATCTTAACATGTCTGTCTGCATGGCATGGCCCCTGCCCAGGCTGCTTCCTCTGCTAGCTAATACTGCTGCTGCTGCTGCTCAATTTTCCTGCTGATGCTCAAAAGCCTGGTGCTGCTGCTTCTGCTGCTGCTGCTGCTGCTGCTATTACCCTTTACCTGTACCTCCCCTACCCCTCCGCTATCTGGGACCCTCACCTAAAATACCCCTAGTTCCGTACCCTCCTCCCCCTTCCCACCCAATCCCCATCCCCCTCTTTACCGTCCGTCCTCTTACGCGCTTCGGGGCTTTACCGACTATGTTGAACCGCGCAAACTTATTATTATTAGGGCCCCAGTGAAAGTGAACCGTATCGTAAGAGCCTCTCTCTCTCTCTCTCTCTCTCTCTCTCTCTCTCTCTCTCTCTCTCTCTCTCTCTCTCTCTGGTATCTTTATACTGGCGAGAGCTCGTAAAAATGTGATACCAATATATGTCAACTATCAAATACATTTCATTAGTTTTATCATTTTCTCCTAGTAATGGGTTTCAGTAGGCGGATTTCTCTCTCTCTCTCTCTCTCTCTCTCTCTCTCCGGTATCTTTATAATGGTTAAAATGGTAAGAGCTCGTAAAACTGATACCAAAATATGTCAACTGTATCAAAATATGTCAACTATTAAATACTTTTCATTAGTTTTATAATTTTATCCTACTAATGGTTTTCAGTAGACAGATTTCTCTCTCTCTCTCTCTCTCTCTCTCTCTCTCTCTCCGGTATCATATTGATGGTAAGAACTCGTAAAAATGTGATACCAAGATATGTCAACTATCATATACATTTCAATGGATTTCATTCGACAGATTTCTCTCTCTCTCTCTCTCTCTCTCTCTCTCTCTCTCTCTCTCTCTCTCTCTCTCTCTCTATTACTACTGGCGACAATGTGATAACAAAATGTGCCAACTATTATTAACCATTACTTTCAAACAAAATACAAAATAAATAAATAAACCTAATTTATCATACATCAACGTTGCAAACGGGTCCTCTCTCTCTCTCTCTCTCTCTCTCTCTCTCTCTCTCTCTCTCTCTCTCTCTCTCTCTCTCTCCGACCCAACACCTTTACCTCACAAATTACGATATATTCTCAAAAGCATACCTCGGGTCGACTTTACCTTTACTTTCTAACGTATCGTAAAAGTCTATCTGCTTTTTTTTCTCACAGCTGTTTCTCACCTTCAAGACAAACTTTTCAAGTGAGAGGCGCCATTCATAAAGTTCGCGTAGAGGCAGATGTTTGAGTTCTTGATGAAATCGGTAGTAAAGACACGAGAAAAGAAAATATAAATACATTAAATGAAAAACTGCATTACGAAAGATTTTTGTCAAAGGCGAGGTACATCATATATTGTGAAATTCATCAAAATATACAAAGAATTGTAAAATATTACGCTATACAGGGATTTTAACAAATCTCTAAACTATGGAAGGGCTTTCAAAGTGTTAAATTATTCGAGGGATTTTGAAATATTAAACTATGCACTGAATTTTAAAATACTGAGGTATGCACTGTGGAATGAATTTAAAAATCTCATTAAAATATGAATGGAATTTTAAAATGTCATTAGTCTTTGTAATTGTAAAGGAATTTCAAATATCAGTTGTCTTTACAAGGAATTTTAAAATATTAAAGGTATTCAAGGAATTTTAAAATATCATTAAGAATTTTATAAATCCGGGTGAAAAGGATTTCAAAATGCAAGGTTAATTACGGAAGTAACCTTAGGAATAATGTTAGGCATGGAATACTATAGAGCCAAGAAAGAAGTTTTAAACGTTCAAAAAAATTTTCTACCCACGTAAGATAGATTAAATCATCATTAAGCTATAACCCGAAAATTTAAACTATCAAAAACTGTGTAAGAAATTCTAAGATACAAGCGAGCTACGTTTATGTTTATATGAAATCATGAATGGAATTTTAAAACAGCAGGGATCAATGCAATTGAATTTAAAATATCAAGGAAAAACGTAAAGAACACTAAAATACCAAGAAATTAGTTTCAATAATTCTAACACATCAAAACGTTATGTAGGAAATTCGAGCATAACATGGAACTATGTAAAAAAACTCTAAAATATAAAGGTATTGCATAAAGCATTTAAAAATATCAAGAAACTATGTAAGGAATTTTAAAATAACAAGGAACTATGTAAGAAATTTCAAGAGGAACCAAACAGAGGATTTCCAGATATATCTCCTAGACTGAAAAATAGAAACCATAATTTCTCAAAAATTGAAAAATAGAGACTCTAATCTCTCCAGGACAGAAAATTAGAGACCCTAATCTCTCTGAGATTGAAAAATAGAGACCCCAATCTTTCCAAGACTGAAAAACAGACCCTAATCTCTCCAAGTCTCAAAAGTAGAGACCCTAATCTCTCCAATACTGAAAAACAGAGACCCTGATCTCTCTAAGTCTGAAAAGTAGAGACCCTAAACACTCCAAGACTGAAAAATAGAGACCCTAATCTCTCCAAGACTGAAAAATATAGACCCTGATCTCTCCAAGACTGAAAAATAGACCCTGGTCTCTCTAAGAACGAAAAACATAGACCCAAATCTCATCAAGACTAAAAAATAGAGACACTAATTTCTGCAAGACTAAAAAAATAAAGACCCACATCTCTCCAAGACAGAAAAACAGAGACCCCAATCCCCCCCAAGACAGAAAATAGAGACCCTAATCTCTTTAAGATTGAAAAATAGAGACCCTAATCTCTCCAAGACTGAAAAATAGAGACCCTAATCTCTCCAAGACAGAAAAATAGACACAATAATCTCTCCATGATCTCTCCAAGTCTGAACAGTAGAGACCCTAATCTCTCCAAGACAGAAAAATAGACACAAACAATCTCTCCAAGACTGAAAAATAGAGACCTTAATCTCTCCAAGATTGAAAAGTAGAGACCACATCCAAGAGTGAAAATCAGAGAACCTAATCTCTCCAAGACTGAAAAACAGAGACCGTAATCTCTCCAAGACTGGAAAGCAGAGACCTTAATCTCTCCAAGACTGTAAAAGAGACCTTAATCTCTCCAAGACTGTAAGAGAGACCTTAATCTCTCCAAGACTGAAAAGTAGAGACCATAATCTCTCCAAGACTGAAAAATAGGCACTCTAATGTCTCGAAGGCTGAAAAAGAGACCCTAATCTCTCCAAGACTGAAAAATAGAGACCTTAATCTCTCCAAGATTGAAAAGTAGAGACCACATCCAAGAGTGAAAATTAGAGAACCCTCCAAGACTGAAAAACAGAGACCCTAATCTCCCCAAGACTGGAAAGCAGAGACCCTAAACTACCCAAGATTGAAAAATAGAGACCCTAATCTCTCCAAGATTGAAAACTTGAGACCATAATTCTCCAAGACTGAAAATTAGATATCCTAATATCTCCAAGACTGAAAAATAGAGACCCTAATCTCTCCAAGACTGAAAAGTAGAGACCACATCCAAGAGAGAAAATTAGAAACTAATCCGAAGACTGAAAAACAGAGACCCTAATCTCTCCAAGACTGAAAAGCAGAGACCCTAAACTATCCAAGATTGAAAAAAAGAGACCATAATCTCTCCAAGAATGAAAAGTTGAGACCATGACTTCTCCAAGACTGAAAAGTAGATATCCTAATCTCTCCAAGATTGAAAAATAGAGACCCTAATCTCCCCAAACAGAAAAATAGACCCTAATGTCTCCATGACTGAAAAATAGATTCCATAACTTCTCCAAGACTGAAAAACAGATACCCTAATCTGTCCATGACTGAAAAATAGGGACCATAATCTCTCCAAGGCAGAAAAATAGATACCATAATCTCTCAAAGATTGAAAAAATAGAGGACCTAATCTCTCCAAGACTGAAAAGCAGATACCCTAATCTTTCAAAGATTGAAAAATAGAGACCCTAATCTCTCCAAGACTGAACGAGACCATAATCCCTCCAAGACTGAAAAGTAGAGACCCTATTCTTTCCAAGATTGAACAATAGATGCCCCAATCTCTCCAAGTAAAAGTAGAGACCCTAATCTCTCCAAGACTGAAAAATAGAGACCCTAATCTCCAACATTGATGAATTGATACCTTAATCTCACCAAATCTGAAAAGTAGAGACCCTAATCTCTCCAAGATTGAAAAACAGAGACCATAACCTCTCCAAGATTGAAAAGTAGAGACCCTAATCTCTCCAAGCATAAAAATTAGAGACCCTAATCACTTCAATATTGAAAAAATGGAGACCATAACCTCTTCAAGACTGAAAAGTAGATACCATAATCTCTCCAAAATTGAAAAGTAGAGACCCTTATCTCTCCAAGACTGAAAAATAGACCCTAACGTCTCCACGACTGAAAAATTATTTCCATAACGTCTCCATGACTGAAAAATAGACCCTAATCTCTCCAAGATTGAAAAATAGAGACCCTACTCACTTCATGACTGAAAAATAGAGACCCTAATTCACCCAAGACCGAAAAGTAGATACCCTAATCTCTCAAAGATTGAAAAATAGAGACCCTAATCTCTCCAAGCCTGAAAGAGACCATAATCCCTCCAAGACTGAAAAGTAAAGACCCGATTCTCTCCAAGATTGAAAAATATATGCCCCAATCTCTCCAAGTCTGAAAAGTAGAGACCCTAATCTCTCTAAGAATGAAAAATAGGTAACCTAGGATCTCTAAGACTGAAAAGTAGACACCCTAATCTCTCCAAGACTGGAAAATAGAGACCCTAATCTCCAACACTAAAAAATAGAGACCCTAATCTCCAACACTAAAAAATAGAGACCATAACCTCTCCATGACTGAAAAGTTGAGACATTAATCTCTCCAAAACTGAAAAGTGGAGGCCCTAATCTCTCCAAGACTGAAAAGCAGAGACCCTAACCTCTCCAAGATTGATAAATTGATGCCCTAATCTATCCAAGTCCGAAAAGTAGAGACCCTAATCTCTCCATGATTGAAAAATAGATATCCTAACCTTTCCAAGATTGAAAAATAACAGACCATAGCCTCTTCAAGACTGACAAGTAGAGATCCTAATCTCTCCAAGCATAAAAATTTGAGACCCTAATCTCTTCAAGATTGAAAAAATAAAGATCATAACCTCTCCAAGATTAAAAAGTAGATACCATAACCTCTCCAAGATTGAAAAGTAGAGACCCTTATCTCTCAAAGACTGAAAAATAGACCCTAACGTCTCCATGACTGAAAAATTGACACCATAACCTCTCCATGACTGAAAAATAGAGACTGTAATCTCTCCAAGATTGAAAAACAGAGACCCTAATCTCTCCATGACTGAAAAATAGAGACCCTAATCTCTCCAAGACTGAAAAGTAGATACCCTAATTTCTCAAAGATTGAAAAATAGAGACCTTAATCTCTCCAAGACAAGACTAATCTCTCCATGATTGATAAAGTAGAGATCTAATCTCTCCAAGACTGAAAAGTAGATACCCTAATCTCTCAAAGATCATAGGCCCTAATCTCTACATGACTGAAAAATATAGCCCATAATCTTTCCAAGACTGAAAGATGAAGACCATAATCTCTCTAAGACTGAAAAGTAGAGACCCTAATCTCTCAAAGATTGAAAAATTGATGCCCTAATCTCTCCGAGTCTGAAAAGTCAAGACCCTAATCTATAAGACTGAAAAATAGATACCCTAATCTCTCCAAGACTGAAAAATAGAGACCCTAATCTTTCCAAAATTGAAAAATAAAGACCATAACCTCTCCAAGATTGAAAAGTAGACACTAATCTCAGCAAGACTGAAAATTAGAGACCCTGATCTCTCCAAGACTGAAAAGTAGACCTCTTAATCTCTCCAAGACTGAAAAATAGAGACCATAACCTATACAAGATTGAAAAGGAGACACTAATCTCTCCAAGACTAAAAAGTAGAGACCCTAATCTCTTCAAGACTGAAAAGTAGACCTCCTAATTTCTCCAAGACTGGAAAATAGAGACCATAACCTCTCCAAGATTGAAAAGTACAGACACTAATCACTCCAAGACTGAAAAATAGAGACCATAACCCCTCCAAGATTGAAAAGTACAGACACTAATCTCTCCAAGACTAATCTCTCAAAGATTGAAAAATAGAGAACCTAATCTCTCCAAGACTGAAAAGTAGATACCCTAATCTCCCAAAGATTGCAAAATAGAGACCCTAATCTCTCCAAGACTGAAAGAGACCATAATCCCTCCAAGACTGAAAAGTAGAGACCCTATTCTTTCCAAGATTGAACAATAGATGTCCCAGTCTCTCCAAGTCTGAAAAGTAGAGACCCTGATCTCTCCAAGAATGAAAAATAGATAGTCTACCCGAGCATCTCCAAGACTGAAAAGTAGAGACCCTAATCTCTCCAAGGCTGAAAAATAGAGACCCTAACCTCCAACACTGAAAAATAGACCATAACCTCTACATGATTGAAAAGTTGAGAGTAATCTCTCCAAAACTGAAAAGTGGAGACCCTAATCTCTCCAAGACTGAAGCAGAGACCCTAACCTCTCCAAGATTGATAAATTGATGCCCTAATCTCTCCAAGTTTGAAAAGTAGAGACCCTAATCTCTCCAAGACTGAAAAGTAGAGACCCTAATCTCTCCAAGATTGAAAAATAGACCTTAATTTCTCCAAGAATGAAAAGTAGAGACCCTAATCTCTCTAAGATTGAAAAATAGACCCTAATCTCTCCAAGACTGAAAAATCGAGACCCTAATCTCTCCAAGACAGAAAAATAGACCCTGCAAGAGGGTTCTTTTTCCCTAAAAAGCTACATTCTACCTTTCCAAAAATCCCATAACTTCTTGCCAGTCATGAGGCCAACCTTTGCTAAGAAAACAACCTCCCTGGCAGATGTTATAATGTAATCGAGGAATTTTAGAGTACTGAACTACTTAAGTTTTAAATATCACTGATGTACTGCATGTAAACGATTTAAACATGGCAGTGAAATACGTAAGAAAAATAAATATACCAGGAACACTGTTATTTCAAAACAGTTTACATTCAAAATGCCAATGAATTACTGTAGGAGACTTTTAAGGAATAAATGTTCCATGAGATCAATTTTGTTGGTGTCCAAGGGAGTTTTAATAGGAATCACAATTAGCTTTATATGAGTTATAACAATAAGATCAGTTTCCCCTCTCCTTACCAAGCTCGGTGGCAGCCAATTTTAAGTATAATAAAACAAAAATATAAATAAAATTTCCTAATACATTTCAACTCGCGTACTCACTCTTATACTGAAGGTGTCCTTGGTCTTACTGATACAAATTATTACCCGCATCAGCCTCGTAAGGTCTACTGCAAGTTAGTAAACTTTAACTTTTAGAATGAGGTTGCTAGCCCCATCCCCTTAAGCCCTCCTATGATCACGCAAGTTTGAGTGTCCTGCGTTCACTGGTAGTAACCATTAGGTAATATCAGACAGTTTGCTGCCGTGTAAATAACAAAGGTTCTGTATATAAACGACGAATGCACGGGTCCTTGTAACGGTTCAAAAAAAGTTAATGTATATATATATATATATATATATATATATATATATATATATATATATATATATATATATATATATATAGAGAGATAGAACCTCTTAATCTTCTTAATCGCTGGTCGGAGGAAGATTTTATCCATAATATCTGAGTCCCATGATCCGATGAATCTACCAAAAGGATCATGGGACTCTGATATTATGGATAAAATCTTCCTCCGACCAGCAGTTAAGAAGATTAAGAAGCTATCGACTGAGTGACGTAACGGCTGACCTCTGGATTTCTTGGTATAAATACCGCCTGTTTTTATTCCTTACTTCATTTATGTACTTGCCAGCAGAGGGAGACAGTTTGGTCTCTGAAATATAGCAATAACTTTCTACCTTTGGCGTTTTTATGGGCTCCTTTTATTAGATGGATTTGTTTTAACATAAAATATTTCATTGTCATTACACACACACACACACACACACACACACACATATATATATATATATATATATATATATATATATATATATATATATATATATATATATATATACATATAATACGGCACCTTAATACAAACATGATATCAAATCATTGAGAAATTGTATATACAAAATTTAATCCATTTTCCATGACTACAGTAATAAACGATACAAGGTTAATCAGCCATATTCAGCAAGCATTTTACGGAATAAGGTTCAAATTAAACTAAATTCGACAGGTCAGAGAGAGAGAGAGAGAGAGAGAGAGAGAGAGAGAGAGAGAGAGAGAGAGAGAGAGAGAGAGAGAGAGAGAGAGAGAGAGAGAGAGAATCAGAAATTTTCGATACGAGATAGTCGAAAACAGCCCGCTAATTTCGGGAAGACATCGCTGTCAGTAATGATTCTTGTTTTATAAAACCCTCTATTATAAACTTGTAAAGGTCCCTGTAAAAAGACTGCAGCTTACCATAATTACACTTGAATACATTACTCAAGCAATTTTCCTCCAATTTGTTCATTTGCATGTTTTCGAAAGCAACCACTGTCATGCTCAATTTTAGTCGCTCGAATGATTGACAGGTCAATGTATGTGTTCCGAGATATGATGGGCCTTTAGAAGATTTCTATTCCACAAGAGTAATAATAACTGCGGTATTTCATGTCCTATGGACCAGTTCTCACTTTCAAATATATATATATATATATATATATATATATATATATATATATATATATATATATATAATATATATATATATATATATATATATATATATATATATATATATATATATATATATACATATATCTATATGTATTTTTTCTGACATATTCCTTTAGAGTCAGCACTGTGAGGGTTCAGTAGTGTAAGTCAAGGTATAATAATAATAATAATAATAATAATAATAATAATAATAATAATAATAATAATAATAATAATAATAATGGATGGACCCACATTTGGGATAAGTATTAGAAAGGAAGGGCCTTAACATTCAAAAAGTGTGAGTATGTGCAAAATGAGACAAGGGGTGGTTTGGAAGGGTTAGACGAGTGCTAATGAGCCTTCGGTGTAGGTGTGTCAAGCAGCTCATTTTGCCTACACAGGGATTTATCCACGATCTAGCATTTATAAAGTATGAATCTGCCTTAAACCATGATGTTGCTTCTTCTCTGGAGTCAACACCTGCTAGGAGAAACGGCCTAATGCAAATAATAATAACAATAACAGTTACAACAATTACTGCTGATCCCAATTACAACTCTCTCACAGCCTTACTGCCTTTTTTAGTTTTCTGTAAAAGAAAACTATTGAGATGGCTTTGTCTGTCCGCACTTTTTCTGTCCACCCTCAGATCTTAAAAACTAATGAGCCTAGAGGGCTACAAATTGGTATGCTGATCATCCACCCTTCAATCACCAAACATAACAAATTGCAGCCCTCTATCCTCGGTAGTTTGAATTTTATTTAAGGTTAAGTTTGGCCATAGATCGTGCGTCTGGCAGCGCTTTCCGGAGGCGTCGCCGACGCACATTCACTTGACCGCATCTGGGGAGCAACTGAGAGTTTCATACAGCATTATACGCTGTACAGAAAACTCGACCGCGTCGAAGAACCCTCGGCGCACTTTTTACTTGTTATTCTTCACAACCACATTTTTACAACCTGGCTTCACCTTTCGTCTTTTCCTCTTAACAATTACCTGAACAACTCCCACACGTACACACACGAACACCTTCCTCGGTACCAAGAACTGATGAATCCCGATTCCAAAAGCAATAAAGGCGCCATAAAAGCTAATATGACTTCATGACATTTACTGACTGCAACTGTTTCATTAAGTTTCCCCAAACTGCTTCGGTTGGTCTCGCTTGTTTCTTGT
>NC_089766.1:15768507-15776007 GCF_040412425.1 Macrobrachium rosenbergii | reverse complement strand
TTCTGTTCCAACTGTGATCAAGTTACGGAATGATTTGGAACTTTAGAAGATCCAGCACGTCTCAAATAATTTTTTTTTAATTGAACAGACGTACAGTACGTGAGTCTCAATTCATAGATTGTCATATTTGTTTGTGTTATTTCTCTTACGTGGTTTATTTTTTGCTTCTGTATTTCTTTCTTGTACCATTGTGCTTCTCCAAACAACAACAACAATAATAATAATAATAATAATAATTATAAAGCACTTTCTTACAAGCGTTACCTCGTTCTTAGGTTCTTTATCAATCAACTCTGTTGCAATTGACTGAACTGAATTAAATATAGAATTTTGGCCAAAGGCCAAGCACTGGGACCTATGAGGTCATTCAGCGCTGAAACGGAAACTGACAGTAGAAAGGTCTGAAAAGTGTAACAGAGGAAAACCTCGCAGTTGCACCATGAATCAGTTGTTAGGAGAGGGTGGAAAGTAAGGTGGAAGAAAGAGAATATGAAAGGAGTTACAGTAAAAGGAATGAAAGGGGTTGCAGCTAGGGGCCGAAGGCACGCTGGCAAGAACCTTAAGTAATGCCTACAGTGCCCCACATGAGGTGCACTGACGGCACTACCCAGCTACGGGATCTGTTGCAGTTGATGAATGTTAGTCTATCCCTTTTCCAGTTCCAACCCTGTTTCGTTTTCCACTCATCTTCCCTTTTTCACGGATGACAATCACTTCCCACATCTCCCTGGAGTGGTGCCACATACTTTTAAAACCTATGGATCCACTCTATATTCTTATTGCATTTGCTATACCTCAGCCAAGGTCGATTCAGCTATTCCAAGTTCCAATTCGCGTCTTTTTTTCCGGTTTGTCTTCTCTGAGCAATGTTTTCGTATGCAAATATTCACGGAAGTGTTATATACTTTCCGAAGGCGATTTTTATGTCTACTTAAAAGAGCATAACATTAGACACCCATTAAATAACTTTCGCAATGAATTACTTCGTGTGTTGGTTACAACTACATTTTTAATGCCTTAGCTGTTTTTTAATACTCACAGCGACTCAAAATACATAAAAATTTACCTGCATCAATGGCTGACATTACCTGCTTACTACGATACGTCATACTGCACAAGCCAATAAAGCCAGATTATAAATTAAGCAATCAAAATGCAGATATATACTCGTATACGTTGTATAAATTCACTAAGCATCCTTAATTATAGTAAGTAGAAAAAAAGCAACCAGAGAGGAGAGGCCAGAACATTTATCTGGGGAGAATGACGTGCTGTGTGCGTGCGCAAGAGCGTGCTTGTGTGTACAGCCCTTGGGGGATTTGGTCATAACAAACGTACGTGCTTTAAGACACGATTCCAGCAGGCAATTTCTCCTCATTAAACTGAGTACGGTCAACCAGACTGACTTCAAGGGTAATTATTTCAAGCAGTTTTCAAGACTTGTGTTTAAAATAAATTCGAATTCAAATGGCAAATATTGCTTCATTTAATGTGCCTGAGATTCAGGCCACTGACAGGTCGGCTTTTTATGAAACAAGGTCATTATTGTACAATAGCAAATGAGAAAACGTTAATGACATTCATTATGATACATAGTCAACACAATCACTCCCCTAACTTTTCGTGATCTTGCAGCTAGCAATGAACTCCTATTGCAAGGTAGGGGCATTAACCAAATACTCGACCCCTCTCTTATATCCGGGATGAAGACAGACTCAAACGTTCATCATAAACTCAAGTGTTCAGTAAGATGTCGAATGTGGGCTTAAACACTCTGTATATTATTATTATTATTGCTAACAGATTCACAATTTCGTGAAAAACAATCAGAGTAATAAAAATCCACAATTATATAGTAAATATATTACTATGTAAAATGAACCAAAGACTTTCGAACACCTGAACGGTGTTCCTCATCAGTGTTAACGTTGACACTGACGAGGAACACCGTTCAGTTGTTCGAAAGTCTTTGGTTCATTTTACATAGTAATATATTTACTATATAATTGTGGATTTTTATTACTTACATTATTATTATTATTATTATTATTATTATTATTATTATTATTATTATTATTATTATTATTATTATTTCTGTAGACGGAACCTATTCAAATGGAACAAGCACTGAGGGGCCATTGACTTGAAATTCAAGCTTCCAAAGAATGTTGGTTTCAACTTCCCACTGCACACCCCACACTGCAGTAGTAACTGATCATGATACAGTCAGTGATTTTTCATCGCCCTTGGGGTGACGCGAACCCGCGACATCTGAGTGGCATCCACGACAATAACCACTATACCAGCAGACCAGAATGGTATCAAAAGTTCAATATTAACTTTCAGAATAGGACCACAGCGTTCAGTATGAACTCAAAAGTTCAGTATGAACTCAAAAGTTCAGTATGAACTCAAAAGTTCAGTAGGAACCCAAAAGTTCAGTATGAGCTTAAGAGTTCAGTATGAACTCAAGAGTTTAGTATGAACTCAAGAGTTCAGTATGAACTCAAGAGTTCAGTATGAACTCAAGAGTTCAGTATGAACTCAAGAGTTCAGTATGAACTCAAGAGTTCAGTATGAGCTCAAGAGTTCAGTATGAGCTCAAAAGTTAAGTATGAGCTAAAACGTTCGATACAATCTCAGACGTTCACTATAGACGCCTGTTCGACAGGGCAGAAACATAACTTAGAACAGGATCGAGGAATTAGCAGTATAAACCTGTACCAAAAGAAGAATTCAATTATCACGAGAGGAATGAGTCACTTAAAAAACCAGGATCAAGTATTTAGGTAAACAGACTCTAACACTGAAGTAAGCAGGGTAAAATACTTCAACAGGATCACCCAACGTAAAGACAACAAAAAAATCAGATTCTC
This sequence comes from Macrobrachium rosenbergii, assembly GCF_040412425.1. Taxonomy (NCBI): domain Eukaryota; kingdom Metazoa; phylum Arthropoda; class Malacostraca; order Decapoda; family Palaemonidae; genus Macrobrachium; species Macrobrachium rosenbergii. The sequence goes on along the minus strand of NC_089766.1, from coordinate 15,773,131 downwards.
AAATGAAAAAGACCAAACACTTGCAAGAAACAGGATCAACAACTCGGCTGAACGAAATCGAACCTCGATGCACATAGGATCATAAGCCTAAGTCGACATCAAACGTCAACAGATCAGGAGTTTAAGTATAAAATTAAGTAGGGCTTAAGGAAAAGCACCGAATCAAAGTGAACAGGATCAACGCTTGGGCAAACAGGATCGAGTACTCAAGTAAACAGGATCGAATGGATCAAATCATAATGGAATGTGGATGTAACAACGCCAGAGATTTCCCAATCAACCTATAAATCAATCGTCCTAAAAAAATACCAAAACTACAAAACACCTAGGAAGTCTAAAGAGAAAGAGAATGGGTCACAATAAGGCCCATCACACACCAGACTGAATCACCAAGGAAAGTATTGAAACTACCGAGTCAAGTATTTGCCCGATATATATGTAATGAAAGACGATAACAACGCCAGATAGATAATGATAATTTAAGCACGACATTTCAAAGAGCTTTTCCATTCTTACATTTCTATTGTTGATACTGTTCCTTAATATCTCTATTTTTCCTCCAAGTAGATATTTATTATGATTGTCTTTCAACATCGCATTTCTGTAGCTGAATCAAATCTCATTCCTTTGTGTATGACGTATATGACTAAACTCTCCTTTTATAGTTTAAACTCTATCTTTTTTCTTCATCATTCAATATTTAATAACAACACTTTATTCCCAAAAGTATTCCGAAGATACTGAAGTTGCAAACTTTCTTCCCCAATCTTCGTAATTCAATACAGCAATTCTGTCTGATACCAAACTAGCTATCTCTCTCATAGATTATACAACATACACATAATAACACGTAAGTATCCAATAAAATCCTGTACTTTTTTTATTCTATAACAAATTCTATTAGCATTTACACAACTTAAACAACCAAAATTCTACTCTTATAAATCACTCTAAAACATACTCTAAAGCACCTTCTGACATTTATAGCGGAAAACAATTATCCTGAATGAGTAAAGAATAATTCCCATTATTCAGCAAAAGAGATCTGACACTATCGCAGTCTACTGAGACAATACCCAATAATTCACACGAAAACTTCATTTTCCCACATTCCAACTGAAAGCCATATTGAAGGCGGTTGTTCTACCCTTCTCAGATTTCTCAAAAGAAAATGGGTTAGCTCCATTTGCGGGTATGGTCGATGTGGATATCATTTGGTAGAAAGAAAAACATGCACTTTGCTCCTTTTGTAAAATTAAACGAAAACTTGATAATGTCACTAAGCACCGGAAGGGCACCAGTCCAAATAGGAACAACTCAACAACCCATACACTCACACACACACCCACACACACACAAACACACACACAAGCGAGCGTACACTTACAAGCGCACGCGAGAGCGCGCGCGCACACACACACACATATATAGTGTATACAGAAAATATATATATGCATATATTACTATAAACAATTAATGAAACAAAAATGAAAAAAAAACAGAGAAATCTATGATACACTAATTAAGAGAAACAGTTATACACCGAAATACTCTCCAAGTAATACAAAAAAAAAAAAAAAAAAAACTAAACTACAAGCTTATGTTACACCGCTTGAGAGTCTGCATACAGCATTGCGTGCTGCGTGGGAATCGCGTGTTAAGGTGGCATTTCCGCAAACAGCAGCAATCGTGTGTCGTAACGGTTTTCAGGCACGTACAGGGAGCAGATGAACGGGGGAAAAGTTAAAACACTTGTCACAATCAATCGTGTTACGTAGACACTGGTAGCAACAGAAATTCAAAAGATGAACTGTCAATGTTCTATTTATCTAATAATAATAATAATAATAATAATAATAATAATAATAATAATAATAATAATAGGGCATTCTTGGTTCCGTGGGAATGTTTTCAGCACATTCCTTTAGTCATTATGCTTCTGCTGGCCTATGCATTAAACTTAGTACCTAGTCGTTGGTAGACTGTGGTGAACGGTAACCAAAATGGAAAAGAGCATGGTGCTAGTTAGCATCTTCATCCCAAAGGGTAGATAAGAACAGGAGATATTCCCAATATGGGAAAATTACTTACGGTGGAAAAAATAATTGTACATAAATTAATTACAAAAAGCATGCTACACTCCTGTTACCATTCTCAACTGATTGATGAAAGCATGCATCTAGTTTATATATATATATATATATAATATATATATATATATATATATGTTATATAATATATATATACCGCCTATATATATATTACATTATTTAGGTCAACAGGGACACAACTGATTTTTCAAGAGAGGGGCCTCGCCCCTGCTAAATTTCTGGGCTTGCTCTGAGGAGGCGATGCAAGGACAAGTCTGTAACTATTACTATAACACCTACACTTTAACTGCTGATTTGTGGAAGAACAGAAAAACTCCTTATCAGCTGCTTCATACACCTACACAGAAGCAGCACATCAAACTTCACTATTTGATTGTTGCTAATCAAGGTCTTGCGAGGTCACTTTCTCCTTTCTCCTACCATTTCTGAATCCTACATTATTTTTGCCATCCTACCATCCAATACGCCCAATTAAACTGTAAATCTTTACCCTTGAATTCTATCCTAATCCTAGAATTGGCATCAGATGCTCTTTCTTCAAACTACTCTGTATCATTACCCAGCCGAGATTACTCATCTCATTTGAAATTGGAATTACCTACCTCACTGTATCTCAGTTATAATGACTCAACGCTTAAATGTATTCAAACGTAAGCCTGACGAGATCCTGGATATTCTACTGGTCACTTCAGCCACCCTTATAGAAGGAGTAATTCTAACTCCTGGCAACTGCTACTCCATCCATAGGTTAGATCCAAAATCATTATTTTTAATATTGCAATTAGGAGTATCTGAGACCACACACCCCGCTACCTTCCTGGCTTCACCTACTCAGTGACTCATCTCGTTGAATCCCTCACTTTACCATCATCCAAAACATTTACTCCTGAGTACCCATACCATCCATATTAGCATTAACTGCTGCAGTTTTCTTGGTATCGATTTACCCTCATAATCTCACTGTCCACACTAGCGGGCATGCCCGATGGGCACTTCCAGCTGTTTATATTTTCTCTCGCTTCTGAAGCAGTGTTATCAGACAATCGCACCATTCTGGCTCCATACTCCGTCGATAAGTTTAGTGGAACGGGTTATGGGAACAGTGTTTGCCCGTCGGGCAGTGCCCGCTAGTGTGGACCAGGTTTTACATTATTCTCAACTTACTCCTCTGGGTAAAATTTTCAAATTCTCCCACATAGTTTTAGATACACCTTCCACTTCTGGCCTAGGCTTATTCATCATCAAACAATGATCAGATATACCTTCAGCCACTACTCTTATCACTACGCAATCCATCAACTTGCTCTTCCATCATTTCCTCAGTAAATAATTCCACAAACTTTTTCCAAACCACTTTCTCTTCTCCAAGTGTACTTGTAAATACTTTGCTTTGGATACCAAGTAATTCCAACAAGCTAGCATATTTCCAAACATATTCTCACAGGAATTTATCCATTCCCATTTACATCAGGAATTCCATACATGCCAGCAATGCAGCCAAGATATATTTACCATACATTTTTTTGCTTATAGGGGTTATAGCATGTTTTAGCATGCTCAGGTTGCTAGCCACTGCCTTACGGCACTTTAACTGCAGCCCAGCACAGGTGACCATCAACCAGGTACTTAATGCATCGGTAAACAGTGGTTGAGAGGTTTTTAAGAAAACTGGCCTAGGTTGCTCCTCCCTGGTATGAAACACTTTAGTAACTTAGTTGGTGATGTGAGGATGGTAATAACCTGAACACAATTTATATATATATATATATATATATATATATATATATATATATATATATATATATATATATATATATATATATATATATATATATATATATATATATATATATATATATATATATATATATAGTAAACAGCAGGGATCGTAAAACACATCATAAAAGCCATGGTTTAATCACAAGAAACGTTTCGCACATTAGCTCAGTGCAGCTTCAATCTGTAAATTTAACACAAACTCATTAACATACTACAAATCACATAAAAATTACCATAAACTAATTTATTAATTAATTATAAAACTAAAATAAAACTTAAGCGTCAACTTTACTCAACAAAGAACCACAAGAATTGTATACAGTAAAAGATAAACCCAGTGCTCAACAACCCGTTAGAGTGGAGGAGGAAGAAGAATGATCAAGACAGAAAACCAGCCCGAGACTTCAGTTATGCTAGATACAGAGGATCAGCAGACACGTTGGAGTTTAAAGACGGAACCAGCCCTTTAATGTATAAAGATTCAGGGGTGGTGAGGACGTGTGCCACCAATAATAGGAAAGTGTTCCTTATTGACTTCAATCTTGCAAATGGAAGCATGGTTCCTGATGTTAGAGAATTCAGGTTTGCTAATTCTCTGTCCTGTTCTGAAACTATATATATCCCATGTGACTGTAATATATATATATATATATATATATATATATATATATATATATATATATATATATATATATATATATATATATATATATATATATATATATATATATATA
>NC_089766.1:15698507-15758507 GCF_040412425.1 Macrobrachium rosenbergii | reverse complement strand
ATATTTTTGACTGACCTGAGAAATTACCTTGAATCTAGAGATGACTAGTAAGACTTCTAATAATGACCTGACATTAGTATAAGCTCAGTCACTTTGTATATTCAGATGTCCACAAAAAGTAAAGTACCTGTAATTTTCTAATATGCATATCACCTACAACGAAGGATAAGATTATTAACGTGGGATTATATCAAACATACATACCTATACACAAGTACATACTACATGCATGAGAAATCACTGAGCACCGACTCATTACTTTAGTTGCAGCTGTCACGTAGGTTTATTGATTTATAGATTTTGGGCATACATGCCAAACACTGGGGCAACTAAGGCCATGCAGCGCTGAAACGGAAATTGGCAGTATAAATTTGAAAGGTATAACAAGAGGAAAACCTCACAGTTGCACTATGAATCAATTGTTAGGAGAGGGTGGACAGTAAGATCGAAGAAAGAAAATATGAACAGAGGTACAGTAAAAGGAATGAAAGCAGTTGCAGCTAGGGGCCGAGGGACGCTGCAAAGACCTTTAAGTAATACCTACAGTGCACCGCATGAGGTGCACTGACGGCACTAACCGCCTACGGGTCGCTGTCACGTAGAGGTTGGTCAAATATGCAAATTATAAACGACATTATAATGGTCACCCATACCGTCAAAACCGGTCGGTAACGTTCGTGTCCCATAACTCTGACCAAGGTACTTATATTTTACATACTTAAGGACCAGTGGTTTGAAAGACTGGCCCCTGGGCTGGATGTCGGCAAAGAGGTTATCTATTGTGATTTAACCTAACTTAACTCACTCTGCCGGTTTTTCTTTAGCGACGCTCTGGCCCATTGCATCTCACACCAGACAACTCAGGACTGTTGCAAGCTGGGCTCGGTCAGTACTCTAAATGGCAGAGGTAAAATGTTAGTTAGACTTCTGGCCTCTGGATCAGCGTAGTTAAGCACCACTGGATCTGGTTAGTACTTGGATGGGTGACCACAATTGCCTGATGCTGCCAGCATATAAGCTCCCGAGGCCATTGCTGACTCATGCTACAGATTTGGGAGTCGATCGGGTGCATCAGTGGGTTACGGCGAGATTGAATTACGGTGAATTACAGGAAATTGAATTTCAATTCTTCAAGAAAAATTATGGGAGGAGGAGGAGGAGGAGGAGGAGGAGGTTGTGGTGAGAAGAGCTACGTTCATTAAAAACGATAGCTCATTATCGTTGAGAGAGAGAGAGAGAGAGAGAGAGAGAGAGAGAGAGAGAGAGAGAGAGAGAGAGAAACGCCATTTAATAAGTCAAATAGTTCTCTAAAATTCCACTATCCAGCATTCCTTCACTGCTTCTGTGTTCCTTAATTACATTTTAATGGGAGAATATGGATTATCATCAGATATCAGAACAAAATATTTTTGTATAATTTCTCTGTAAGCTGAAGCCAATTTTTTTTATATTTTCTCTTTTTTGTATCTGAGTTCGTGTGTTGTACGCATGTGTAAGTTCGTGCATACCCTTATAAAGCAAATATATATATATATATATATATATATATATATATATATATATATATATATATATATATATATATATATATATATATATATATATATATATATATTATATATATATATATATTTGACATATATATACTATGAATATGTTTTATCAAAAATTACTGAAAATATAAGACAAATGTTGTTGCAGTAACAACAGAGAGAATATTTTGACACTCCCCAAAACAAATTAGCAATTAAATTTCTTGTTTTATTAAAAAATTACTGAAAACTGGTAAAAAAAAAAAAGTTAAGTATACTTAGTTTTCAAGACAAATGTTGTTGATTAAGAGTCCAGGGCTGGACACTTCAAAATTTATTTTACTGTTGGTTACCTAGCAAAACAAATTAGTGAACTGCATTTACGAGAAATGAATTTCTATCACCAGAAATAAATTGTCTAATTCTTTATTGGCCGGTCGGAGAATCGAACGCGGTCCCAGCAGAGCGATAGCCGAGAACGATACCAACACGACCAATGAGTTACTCAATCTGATAAAGAACTAGACTACCGTCTAAAACAGCATCGTTATGCAGTTCGAACAGGTCAATTGACAAGTCCTTTATTTGTACTTAAGAATGATTTTAAGAATTGTATAGACTGGAAAATTCATCTGAGATCATTTTTTGTAACCATATTGTTAAAAGAAATATAACTGAATCTGCCTTTATTAAGCATTTTAACAATCAACTTATGAATCTTAGTTCAGGTCTTTTTAAATTAGATAGATAGGCTAGTTACCTTGTTCATAAAATTGTAAAGGAGTACAATGTCACCTTTTAGCAACCGCCCGTTCTAACTGCAATTTCAGTTCTTAAGCATTCTTAAAGTTCTTTTACTTATTGCTTGGTAGTGGCAATTTGTTTTCTTCAAACAAGTGATTACATACAGTAACGATGTTTTGCTTATTAATGGCTTTGATCTTTGTTTTGTGAAGTTTTCTTGTTTATGTTTTTATTTATTTATTTTACTTTGTACCCCGAAGAAGTGTACGCAATACACGAAAGCGCTTGGTACATACCTGGTCTTTAATTTTCACCTTTCGTGTGGTGTGGCTGTCATATATATATATATATATATATATATATGTATATATATATATGTATATATATATATATATATATATATATATATATATATATATATATATACATTATATATATATATATATATATATATATATATATATATATATATATATTTTTATATATATTTTCATATATATATATAATATATATACATATATATTAGAGAGAGAGAGAGAGAGAGAGAGAGAGAGAGAGAGAGAGAGAGAGAGAGAGAGAGAGAGAGAGATACGCTATCAAATAAAGGTCGACAGAACAGTTTTCCGACATAAGCAAAACGTGGGAGATAGGGGAGCCAGCTTCCGGTATGAGTAGGAGATCAAGAAAAGCGGAAGAGCAAAAAGTGGAGGGGAGACAACTGTTATCTTTGTGTCCTTAACCCCTCTGTTCGTTGAACCCTGCGAAAAATCTGTACGTACCGAAGGGTCGACATTTTCTGTTTTTATAATTCAGAGATAGAGCTGTAATACTCTATGGATGTAACGCATTAATAACAATTTATGTTTTAATAATTTAAGTTTTCATTTTACGACGGTTTACTAGTTTTACATAGAATGTTTTACATTTGTTTTGGTAAAATAATAACGAAAACTCGTGAATGTAAATAAGAAAATGCCAATTTATATGAGAGAGGGGACATTTATTTGTAAGTTGTTTCACCTAAGTAGAACTACTATAAGTAGGAAAACTTACAGTAAGTTGTTTCACCTAAGTAGAACTATTATAAGTAGAAATATTTACAGTAAGTTTTTGCACCTAAGTAGAACTATTATAAGTAGACAAACTTACAGTAAGTTGTTGCACCTACGTAGAACTATTATAAGTAGACAAACTTACAGCAAGTTGTTTCACCTAAGTAGAACTATTATAAGTATAAAAACTTACAGTAAGTTGTTTCACCTAAGTAGAACTACTATAAGTATAAACTTACAGTAGGTTGTTTCACCTAAGTAGAACTACTATAAGTAGAAAAACTTACAGTAAGTTTTTTCACCTAAGTAGAACTATTATCAGCAGAAAAACTTACAGTAAGTTGTTGCACCTAAGTAGAACTATTATAAGTAGAAAAACTTACAGTATTGTTTCACCTAAGTAGAACTACTATAAGTAGAAAAACTTACAGTAAGTTGTTTCACCTAAGTAGAACTATTATCAGCAGAAAAACTTACAGTAAGTTGTTGCACCTAAGTAGAACTATTATAAGTAGGAAAACTTACAGTATGTTGTTGCACCTAAGTAGAACTATTATAAGTAGACAAACTTATAGTAAGTTGTTGCACGTAAGTAGAACTATTATAAGTAGAAAAACCTACAGTAAGTTGTTGCACCTCAGTAGAACTACTATTAGTAGAAAAACTTACAGTAAGTTGTTTCACCTAGTACAACTACTATAAGTAGAAAAACTTACAGTAAGTTGTTTCACCTAAGTAGAAAACTTACAGTAAGTTGTTTTAAGTAGAACTACTATTAGAAAAACTTACAGTATTGTTTCAGTAGAACTATTATAAGAATAAAAACTTACAGCAAGTTGTTGCACCTAAGTAGAACTATTATCAGCAGAAAAACTTACAGTAAGTTGTTTCACCTAAGCAGAACTATTATAAGTAGAAAAACTTACAGTAAGTTGTTTCACCTAAGCAGAACTATTATAAGTAGAAAAACTTACAATGAAGTCTGAATATGAGTGTGTATTGTTTCTTGTCCTCTGCTTTCAGCTTTGAAATTCTTCCCTACCCATTCCCACCCTACCCACAACTCTTCCTCCTGTTAAAACTGGATACGGAATACACCTGGACACAAAGATCTCCATCTCACTAACGTCTACATTACAAAACCCAACAGCAAATACATGCCTACGACGACTAAAAAAAAAAAAAAAAAAAAAAAAAAAAAAAAAACTCTCCTACATGCAAAGCAAAACCTCGTAAGAGACCACACAAGCAGATAATGCACCCTCGCAGGAGGGGCGGTCGGAAAAGCCTTGGAATTCACGATCCTCTCCTGCTACATGTTCTGGGACGGGACCTGCCGTGCGCTTCGTGACAGAGGGAGATCGACTGATTAATAGGGGCGACGGTCACTGATTCGGACCGAGAGATGAAGGCAGGAAGACTCGATCACGATCTTCTCCTGAAAAATATTGTAATACTCGCGGATCAATCTTGGAGTCTTAACCCGTTGCGTCCGTGGGACGGGTTAGATGTGTCTATTCAGGGGCTGTTGCTTTGCTTGGGATGTAAGTTGAGTATTCTGTCATCTACTGGCTCGACTCAACTTAGGGAGAATGTAATGTACGGTGCTTGCTATTTTAGCTAGATTATATATTGGTTTGTAAATGACTATGAATAAATAATAATAATAATAATAATAATAATAATAATAATAATAATAATAATAATAATAATAATAATAATGGTGAAGAAATCCACAATGGTGTAAATGTCACCACTGCGGATTTCTTCACCATTTTAGTGACTCATGCTATTATGAGATTTTTATGAATAATAATAATAATAATAATAATAATAATAATAATAATAATAATAATAATAATAATGATGATGATGCTGACACTTTAACCGATGCACACATCTTGAAATGCTATTAACTTCCTTCACACACAGAGAGAGAGACACAGAGAGAGAGAGAGAGAGAGAAAGAAAATTCAACACACACTACAATACAGAGTCAAGGCAACAAACAATAACCCACACAGGGTCAAAAACTCAAAAAAGCTGAAATATGCTATTTAGGACAGATGACGATAGAGCATCAACAAAATATATTAAATTCGGATCACATTTTCTTGAGAATTTTTCTTTGATATTCCCCAGTTTAAAATCAAGACGGATCATATCCACTGTAGCCCAATTAATCTCACGTTTTTCTTATCCCCCAGACCACATGTCATCAAGGATATCTCCTTAGCGTTGCCACTCCATCAAAAAGCTTTCATTTTACAATAGGCAGTAAATGTGCCTCACTGTCGAACTTCTCAGTTCCAGAGGTCCTTTATTCCTCACACCGTTGGACTGTGGAACAGCCTCCCTGAGGATGTCGTGCAATTGGAACTTGAAAAGTTCAAGCGAAGATGCAATGCATTACTGACCCCAACACAATTCAAATTGTATTTCAATATTCCACTTACATATTTATCTATTAATTTGTTAATGTATCTGTTTTCCTAATAACTGATCTCTCTGTATTTCCCATTACCTTCTCTTATCTCTTTCGAATGAACACCTTAATATTCTTTGGAAGCTTGAATTTCAAGTCAGTGGCCTCTGTGGGCTTGTTTCATATGAATAAGGTTCAACTTCTGAATAATAATAAATAATGATGATAATAATATGCATTAAGTGGTCTCAAATGGCAATACAAGATTCTTCCAAATAATGCGTCCGATAAATTACCGGGTCTTCAATGACTTCCAAAAACAAGGACTTGCACCTAAACTTATGAATAGTTTGAAGCGATAAATAAACTGTTCCTTTCATCATCATCATCATCATAATAATAATAATAAAAATAATAATAATAATAATAATAATAATTATTATTATTATTATTATTATTATTATTATTATTATTATTATTATTATTATTATTATTATTACAAGAAAAGCTGCAACTATATTTCAAAACACTAAATGCTACAAGGCAAAGGGTTCCAATAAGGAAAGAAGCTGTACGGAAAAAGATATTTTGAGGTAAAGAATAAACTAAAGAAGAGAAATTAAGAAAAACAAGTAAGATACAGTAAATAAAAAAATAAAAAGATAAATAACATAAGAACTTTGGAGATGGGAGAATGTGTGCAGTGACCTTAGGATTCGGATTCCCTTAGTTGTACAATCAACCTCCCTGTTCTTATTTTTATTCTTTTGTTTTGTTCACTCTTATCTTCCTTTTACTTTTCTGAAAAGAAAACTATTGTGCCGGCTTTGTCTGTCCGTCCGCACTTTTTCTGTCAGCCATCAGATCTTAAAAACTACTCAAGCTAGAGCGATGCAAATTGGTGGGTTGATCATCCACCCTCCAATCATCAAACATATTTTGCAGCCCTCTAGCCTCAGTAGCTTTTATTATATTTAAGGTTAAAGTTAGCCATAATCGTGCTTCTGGCAACGATTTAGGATAGGCCACCATCGGCCCGTGGTTAGTTTCATGGGTTGCGGCTCATACAGCATTATACCGAGACCACCGAAAGATATATCTATTTTCGATGGCCTTGATTATACGCTGTAGCGGATGTACGGGAAACTCAATTGCGCCGAAGAAACTCCGGGGCCATTTTTTACTTGTTTATTCATTGTTATCTGTTGTTAGTTACATAATTCCATCGTTATCTGTTGCTGAGAATTACATGTATCTGTGTCTATTATTTTCTATTGTGCATTCAATTCTATTATTATTTTTTAGAGTAATTTTTCACGTATCAAAGGTGGGTGAATGGTACAGTCTCTACGACCAAAGACCATGCTCTATAGGACCCAGATTTCCATTAAGCCCCGTATTATTTCACATGAACAAACCAGTTCGTGAGTTTTGCTGGCTAATTTTATCGGTCTTTAGCATATTTCATAATAATATTATTTACAATAAATGGAATGGAATATATAATTTAGGCCAAAGGCCAAGAGCTAGGACCTACGAGGCCATTCAGCGCCGATAGGGAAAGTGAGAGTAGGTTTGAAAGGTGTAACAGGAGGAAAGCCTCGCAGTTGCACTATGAAACAAATGTTAGGAAAGGATGGAAAGTAAGATTAAGATGGAAGAAAGATAATATGAACGGAGGTACAGTAAAAGGCATGAAATGGGTTGCAGCTGGGGCCGAAGGAACGCCGTAAAGAACCTCAAGTAATGCCTACAGTGCACCACTTGAGGTGCGCTATCGGCACTGACCCCCTACGGGTTTAATAATAATGGGTAAAATTTCACCAAAGCAGAGTATGTTCCAATCGCCTCATTTCTAGAGCCGAAATTAGGCGTAACTACTTTTCCTTATGAATGTAGTAAAATAACTGCACGTTTGAAAAATAAGAACATTTAATTTTTTGATGTTTGCATCATACGCGATGTTTATTATTATTATTATTATTATTATTATTATTATTATTATTCAATTAACCTGATAATTACGTTAAGGTCTCTGCTCTTATTACAGTCATAAATCTTCAGTCAAAATCGATCTTTTCAATCTGAGGCGCGTGTTACCTACAGTTTGGCAATTTTTTCTTTTGAAGAAACGTCTCGAATTAGCCTGTGACATCCTCATTTGCTCGGTGCAAGAGCGAACGCCACTTCCGTATTTAGCGTTTGTCCGAGATATTAGGAAATCGAATTTGAACGTGTTAAGAGATCAACCATTCTTGGGAAGATGCCTCAAACCTTCGAGCTCGTCCTTGGAAATTAGCCTGATTGGGAAGTGGAATAAATGTTTGTATTTTTCCATTTTAAGAAACATTCGTATCAGGCTTTGAAGATTTTTACCATTTTCGCGAATTGAAAAAATGGAAATTTGTATTTTTCCCATCTAGTTTTAAAGATTTTTACCATTTTCGCTAATTGAAAATTTATTTGTATTTTTCCACTTCAAAAAACAGGACAGGTTTTAAGATTACCAGTGCGATTAAACAATATGAAAACATAATATATGGTAATAATAACAAGGACGAAAACAATAAGCTTTACCCCGGAAAAAATTTTAATGTTCGTGAAAACGCAAGTGAGTCTGAAACCATTCATTCTTCTGAAGTACATTTTCTCCATCAGATGGATAAATGTTGTCATGTATCTCAATGGCCAGCCCTATGAAAGCTGATAATCAACTAAGTAGTCTGGTTAAACTATTTTGATGATAATAATAAACTAATAATCAATAAACTGCATAATAATTCATGTATCTCAATAAAAAGCTAATCCATGTAACACATCCAAAATAAACTGACTTTTTTATAAAAAAAAAAGTCAAAACAAACATATTGTACACTTCCCATCCCATAATTCTCACAAAGATCTAGCTTCATGCATTCCTTTGTCTGCAAAATACCCATTCTACAGTTCATAACATCTGTCAATATATTATGGAAAGTGTTAATAATTTAAAATGAAAACAGAAGACTTAACTTTTCAATATTTCAGTGTGTTTTACTGGTCCCGATCCAGGTGTATTTACAAAATAAACATTGTTATTCAAATGGTCCCTGTTATAATTTGAACTGACTGTGTCCTAATATGGTCAAAAGTGTAGTTTTATTCGACCGTCACCTATCATTAAGTACTAAGAGATCTTGGGGGGAAGAATGCATATAAATTTAGTACTTGATCAATGTCCTGATTAGTATCTGTAAAACAAGATTGTTCCAAGACCACAAACCACCAACATGGCTGAGAAATCCAGGTAACAGTCCTATCTCTCTCCAAAACTAATTACCAATCCTTACAAAATATATCTAATTACTTGTTGCCAGTCTCACCTTTGGTAAAAATATCGTAAAAATCTATAAATATTTTTTCCCCAAATCATTATAACAAACAAGCGTGTTGAGTTAATAACGTTGGGAATATGCACTTAAAGCCTTTGTCGACGGATGTAATTCGACACTGCTAATGTAACAAGATTTTCCCTCTTTCAAATTTCCAATAAAATGCAAAAATTTATCTTTGGTTAAATGTCCCGGAAACTGTAAACTATATTAAATTTATTCTAAAGAACTTCCCCAAGACATAGACAAGATCTGTCTAGTTGTAACTACACAGCTGATCACGCAATCTGCCCTATCTCCAGCCCGAACTAGTCACCTTTAAGGAATTACTCTCAAGATTCAATTTATTCCAGAGATTATTCAATCTCGATACTCTAGATGTTTTTACACCGATATACTGGTGTTTAGAGCAGCCGAAGCCAATGAAGATGAGCCACCTCAATTCAGCGTGAATACATTTTTCTCCTAAGAAAGGAATTCTAAATCACGAACATTAAAAACTAGTTAGTATTTTACATACGAAACAAAATGCAACAGCAGTGAAACCTACGAAAACATTACATAAATAGAACACTATTACATCCACACATATATATATATATATATATATATATATATATATATATATATATATATATATATATATATATATATATATATATATATATATATATGTGTGTGTGTGTGTGTGTGTGTGTGTGTGTATTATATAAATATACATATATGTACACAAACAAACACACACACACACACACACAAACACACACACACACATATATATATATATATATATATATATATATATATATAATATATATATATGAACAGCACATATGCATACACTCAAAAGCAAAAGACAGGGGCCAAGACCAACACAAGGCTAAGAGAAGATGTGACACGAGCTCTTAATTCAAAAACCTTATTCATTCTAACCCCTTAGTTCAACACCCCTACTTTCCTTGGTAACTTCCATTTTCCGGAACTTGAAAACTCCTCTGCCTTACATTTTCACTTATAGTTTTCCTCGGGTTTGAATGTGTAAAGATATATAGTTTTCCTCAGGTTTGAATGTGTAAAGATATATAAAATGTACAAGAGCCCTCGACATGAAATTTAAACCCTTTAACCTGTATCTATCACTCAGCACATGATAATTGAAATTCAATTCCTTTGAAAAGGGGCGTCAGTGGGCCAGACATCACCTCTCCGAAGGCTCAAAAACCTCAAATCTAAAAAAAAAACCTATATCTATTTTTTCCCTTTGCAAATGAAAGTCAGTCTGACTCCGTCACCGGGGAAGTTTGACATACAAAATTAATTCTCTAACCTGTGGTTATTCTGTTTTTGACGCTGTGGAGACCAAGACAGGCAGTGTTTCCCAAAATAAGCAAATGTGTATAGCCTTGCATTTATGAAAGCACCTTATTCTCTAGTTAACGATACATGATCCTAACGCAATGCATTACAGACTCAGCCGTAGTGTAGGCTAATTGTGGCCCTTTCACTCGCATACGGAAACTAGATTCTCCATTCACTCATTTATGTTGGTAAAAATTACATAAAAATATTGTGGTTTAAATATTAGAATAAGCAAAATGAAAAAAAAATTATTAATAGAAATGACAAACAATTTCAACCCTTTTTGTACAGGAGTTCCCGAAGCAGTTAATCTTCATCGAACGGCTGAAATTGTTGCGATTGAAAGGTTAGGTCAGGTGAAAACACGAAACAAGACTAAGGTAGTTTACATACGTAGCGAAAATATCTGGTGAAAAGTCAGTAAGTCTCAAGAGGAATGAGCAGAGAGAAACCGAAAGCGATGGAAATATGGAAAGATAATTTTTCAATGCGAGAGGAAATAATGATGATGAGTGGAAATACAATGAGCTATGATGTAAATTCATGATAACGAGCAAATTGACAACAAGCTCAAAATGCTTTATAGTTTTCCCGTTCACTGGATACACAAATGGTAAATGGTATCTCTTGTTTTATCACCATAAACCCTTTGCAGATACAGATAATTCATCACTACATACTCAGTGACCCTTAAAAATATGAGTCTACATACTAAAAATCGTACATTATGCAAACCTACGTCATTGCTTCATAATCGTAACCTAAGGCCTGTTGCAAATTTGAGTAACAATTTAATTCTATTTTTATACGGCATGAAGTAGAAATTCATATGCAGTATCTGTACAATTCCCAAGTAACTTGAAATTATATACTATCATAAAACCTAAAAGCCTCATAACTACTGAGAACTGATTACACAGGACGTCGAAACTGTTATACCTCTCATTTACCGGAAACCCAAAGGATTGAGGAACTTCTCAAAGGAAGAGGCTTGTCTGCGACTTAACAGACAATTCCTCCTACAATGGCGTTAACAGTAATAATAACGATGCACCGTCCAGCCCGTTACTTCCCAGCAAATCTCTCCCATATCCAGTTTCACTCCCCATCCCAAACCCTCAACCCCAGTTAATGGTATGCGACCATGACCATTCATTTTCGATCAAAACCAAATGACTGAGGCAAGCTAGATTTCATATATAATCAAAACCACTTCACATTTGTGTACAAGTCACAATTCTCAAAACCCCGTCTTTAAATAAAACTGACATTTGAAAAAAATTCAAACATGGACCGTTTGATAACATATCTAGTCATTACCTCGCTAGTTGCTGAGTATATATAAATAATAATGACGCACGAACAGACACAAACTTAACGGTTATGAGCAAGAGCCCGTGCTGGCTTAACGCTAGTTTAATCATAACAACAACAACAAACACATAGACTGAAGGAAGCATTTGGGAAACCCAGTCATTATGTGGATCACGACAAAACCAGCTAACCAACAACAGCAATAACAATAAAAATATAATGAATAATAATAATCCAAACAACATCGCAAAAGAGTCAAAATTCAGGGTACAGGCAGGTGTATCCCTCGTACCCTGATCTAAAGACCATATTTTTTTTCCCATGCTGATTTTATTGCCAGTCGACTTTCACAGGTATTTATGACCGCCACACTGCGCACTGTTGACGTTTTAACTATAGGATGATTCGTGTACCCTCTTTCTAGATGCAACAGGGGCGTGAATGCATGCCCTTTACATACAAAAATACACACACACTCTCACATACATACATACATACATACACACACTAACACTCACATACATACCCGAACAAACACACGTATATATCACGTTCTATATCTTCGTGATTCAGTTATACACACACACATATATATATATGTATATGTATATATATATATATATATATATATATATATATATATATATATATATATACATACTAGTGAGTAATATCATACTTCATGAATAAAGTGCATAACGGTTTTGGGTAATTAACTTAAAACAGTTATAAGCACCCTTATGTATATTGTAACGACACAAATACAGAGCATTCATACACAGACAAGCACACACATGTGGCTAAGTACATAAACAAATGAAGGCATAACATAAGATAAAGGTGGTTTCATACATCAATACATGGCATCATTCAGCGTTAAACACTACCATGAGTATGGGTATAAAATATGAGATAAAGACTGATTATCAGTGTATTTTACATGTAATATATACGTGTGTGTGCTTTATTAATATCGCAAAATCAGTTTAATAAATGTGCTGCAATAGACAGTGCCAAAATTTCCAAAATTCTATACTACCAGCTGCTTTTGATCTTCCTTTCACTGTGAAAAAATCTTAAACGACTTAACAAAACCAGTCAATTGTTCGGTGACACCAAAGACCGATTAGAATGACGCAGGATAAAAATTTTTTTCTCCGTAAATGTTTAAAACTTTCTTGTGTTCTTTACGTGAAAAATTACAACTTGCAAGGGTTAAGTTATCTTAAATCTAATATGCTCGTGGCACTTGTTATAGACCAACGCGACTCCAATAAAACGGTTATTTTTCCCTCGTTCCGTACCAAACATTTTAACAAGAGCGTTGTTTAAGGTCAAAGGCTTACATTACGTCTTAAAGGCTGCCAAAACAACATCCGTATAGTGAGAACGTTTTCTGGGGCTAAATACAAACAAACGTCTCCTGCCGATAACCGAATGTGTTATATGTATCCATTTCATCCGGTACAAATACTAAATTAACTGCGATAACCTACTATTACCCTAATGTTATCTAAGTGCCAACGGCAAACTACGTTTCCTTTTAAAACTAAATATCTGGTTTATGTCTAAGAAATTAAATTAGGCCTAAACGGTATCCCCTTAGTAATACCATACTTAAATATCTCACGTGACACCGTAATTTCAACATGAAATTTTCATGAAAATAATAGCCGACTATAAATGAGAGAGAGAGAGAGAGAGAGAGAGAGAGAGAGAGAGAGAGAGAGAGAGAGAGAGAGAGAGAGCATTTTTATCTTCTAACGAAAACACCCCGGCAAAATATCCTGAATCGCCATGGCAAAGTAACCAATACCTCGTAATACCTCGTTGTAAAAACAAAAAAAAAAAAAAAAACTCATCTTGCTGGCAATACGCCGATAGTCTTGAAATCGCGAATGACTTAAATACTCTGAATACCAGGTTTAACATTTGAACTCAATAGCAAGCTACAGGACACACCAAAATGTAAAATGGTACAGTTGTATAAAACACTTATTACACTTGGCATTAGGGTTAACAAGATTTTAGAAGGCATAACATAAGCCTAATAAAGGCTACATAAGCTTGTCAAAAAACAGCCATGTGTGCACAGCAGTCACAACAGTTATACAAACAATACAACTTACTGTCTCAGTGTAATCATAATGGGCGCACAAATGAGCTTGAAACAATACTTGAGCAAATGAAGACATGCAGTACTGCACTAACTATATCCAATTCAAACACCGCTGCCTACCAGCAACTCATTACAGATCACATAGCTTAAAGCACACTATAATATTCTCCCCCTCCTCCCCCCAAAAATGAAATATTTAAGCACACTATAATATTCTCCCCCTCTCCCCCCAAAAATGAAATAATATCAATCACAATATGAGTGAGAATGTTTCTTGCACTATTTTAATGCTATCAGGGTAATGTTCACAATAGCTTTGTTTACGAATGAACTTGGGTATTGTCCTACTATACGGTACATGCCCCTGAGGTAACAGAAATTATCTTTTATTTCAACCCTACAAGAAATTAAATACAGTACAGGATGTGAGGTTCCGGAGTCCCATTGCAAAATATTTATTTCAGCTATGAACATTTTTGGACTATGACAACTGACTAGCTTTGAGGCTCTGACATAATTGGTATTAGATATCAAAAGTTATTGTTATCTCAAAGAAAAGGGAGGCAGTTACTTATCATGGTCAATGCCCACCTAACCTCACTTACAAATTGGGTATAATAACAACGCTGGTGTAATGTGCAAAACCAGATATTTACAATGACATATGGACCTATGAGATATACTTCCAACTGAGATAAAATTGCAGATAAACTAACCAATATAAGGTCGATATTTTCGCTGAAATCGACTGAATTATTCCAAAAGTTCTTTGACCTAGGCCTACTAAAGCTCCATCACCTTGGCAAGTCTAGACCTATTCATATTGGTGATGCTCATTACCCTTTTACTTCGCCTATAAATTGTAATCTAAACTACTCATCTCCTAAGTTAAAGTCTACAGGCCTACCCATATAGAATTTTAATCCTGCCCTTGTTCCCTGCAACTTGGGGTTAGTTGTGGGCAAAACCTTGCGAAGCACATGCCCGTAAACCAGGTCACGTAAACAATACATAAAATAGCACAAGTTACCTTACCTATAGGTGTGGTAGCCTGCCAATCCCAGGAGTATATAGGGTGCTTAAGCCTTACACCACTATGTAAGGGCACTTGACTTTTAAATACTACCAATGAAGACCAATCTGAACACAGTGGTGAATTATGTTTAAAACCAACGATCTCACAGCAAAATCGAACTTGAAACTTCGGGCCTTTTCTGGTAGAGTTTTCAAGTCACGACATCGAAACAAATTTCACCTAAGTTTCATTATGAAACCACGTTAAAGCACAACGACATTCGGAAAAAATAACTTCGATCTAAGCACAAGGACGAACTCACTGTACAATTTTTAAACTTCCGGGAGTGTTTAAAGTTAACGTTAACCTCACAATCGCTTCCCCCATTGCTCTGTAAGTGATTAGTTTAAATGAACATATTGGTCGTACTGAATGTTTAATATGCGCAAATTTGACTTGTATTTCATTTTAAATAAAGGTACATTACCAGATGAATGCAATGCGGTATTTTAATGTTTATTCTTGACACAATTAAAACGATCACTTCCGGCTGAAAGAGGTGAATGATTTACTAAATCGTTGAGTCAGCGTTCAACAATCGTATTTTCATGTACAATGCTACTGTTGCTTATTAAGAGAGGCGAAGGTAACACAATTTCGTTTTCCTTTTACCTTGTATTAGTTTTCACTGACATGGATGAATTAACTGCGAGAAACCAGAAACCTTTTTGATGTTTAGCATTACTTGCTACCTATTATGATTTTTCCTAGATGGGTTAGGGCTCCGTTTATATTACAGGATATGCAGAACTTTGTAATCTGAAGCTATGTACCCTAGATTTGTTGCATAAAGCAATCTTTTGTTTTTCTATAATAGAAAGGCTCACTTTCATGCGTCACTACAGCCTTTTTATTTTGGTTTTCACCAGCTACATACCTAATAAATAGTCAAGCAATCCACATCACTGTTTTGAAATCAATATTTAAATACCGTTCACTTCTAGATACTGTACTCATAACATTTGCACAATCAGCCCAACGTAACGAAATCCCAGTGATATGCCCCTATGTACATTAAACACGTGAGGCCATCGCAAAGAAACCAGCTTCAACTGCATCAGGTAAAAACTAATTTGCAAGAATGTTAAAACAAGGAAGCGACAAGAGTCAGTTGAGAGGAATAACCTTGAAATACAATGCCTGAACTACAGTAAGCAAAGTTAGCAGAACATGGCAGATTGCTGGATATTAGTCCCAAACCACACTTCTGTAAACAATCCATGAATATTGCATTGCTAAGTTAACGTTTGTTGACTGGTTATATCTCTGAGGTCCACACTAAGCAACACCCATTAACACCTTATTGTACTTGAGGACTAAACTAACCTAACCAAAACTTTTACTGGGCCTAAGCCTCATTCCTGTCACACACTTCATAGGATATAGTAGTTTACATGGACTTGCTTAACAATAGGTTATGTAGTAAAAACAAGAAGTGGTAAAGAGCAAAATGGTTATCATCCCTCTTTTGAAGCCAGATAAGGTAGAAGTTGGGTTGATTCTGTAGGGTCAAATTCCTTCCCAATACCTCAACTCGGGGAATTCTGCACTTCCTTTAATCTGTGAATCTTCCTGTCTTTTGGTGAGTGCCAGAGTAGATTACCTTAGCTGACATGACTTCACTCTACTAAATATATTTAGTCAATTCATCAAAAAAATGTAAATTTTTTTCTGTACTGCAATGAAGAAATTTAACAGAAAACTGCCCTAATTTGTGAAGTACATCCATGGACAGCATTGTTAAGCAATATATAAACAATTTAAACCTAAATTGTGGAAGAATACAATATAGAATAGAATACAGAATTTAGGCCAAGCACTGGAACCTATGAGGTTATTCAGCGCTGAAATTGAAACTGAGAGTAAAGAGGTTTTAAAGGTGTAATATGAGGAAAATCTTGCAGTTGTATTATAAAACAATTTTTAGGAGAGGGTGGAAAGTAAGATGGAAGAAAGATAATATGAACACAGGTACAGTAAACAGAATGAATGAGGTTGCAGCTAGAGGCCACAGGGATGCTGAAAAGAACCTCAAGTAATGCCTACATTGCACTGTGTGAGGTCTACTGACAATACTGTCCCCATGTGAAGTGTAAGAAATATTGTAGTGGATAAAAAGAATTACAGGTAGATCTACACTTGTAATCATAAACAGCAGCAGGTTAAGTTTGCTATTGACTTGTAACTGAGAAAAGCTTTTTTTTTTTTTATCTTACTTACTATCCTTTAAATTTCATTTGATCATTTATTTCCTCTAATTGGCAGATACTTATTCCTTACCTGTGGATGCCACTCCCGCCTCTGCTAGTTCAACAAGTGAAATCTATCGCCGGCCTGTCTTTCAGTCCCCTAGGGCTCTAAGGCGGTGCCAACGACCTGACTTTTCAGCAAGATCTCCAGAAAGAGGTGCAACATCTGCATTGCCATCAACAGTAACAACACCACCAACAACCACAACACAGACCTCAAGCCATCACCATGAACACCCGACCTGTTCCTGTTCCTGCCGCGTCCACACCATTAGGGTATGTAGTGTGGAAATAACCACAGATGTCCATGGGGTGAGTCATTTATACTCAGTAACCATTCCTACCTAGTTGTCCAATTTTTTACCTTGCTCCAAGGTGACTGAGTGCTCTCATTTCACTAATAGTAAGTTCAGAGGTAGAGTACTAGAAGCCAAAGTTCCCTGCTTCATAGTGAAATTCATTTGACTTTCAGGTAATTGGGTGGATTTCCCTAAGAATGAAAAGGAAGTACCTGTATACTTCATGGATCAAGCAGCTGTCAATAACTTACATTCATTTTACTTCATTGCTTAAAAAGTCACTCATACTATCATGTCATATGTGTATATTGTGAGCCAAAAGGAGCCTTGCATGCTCAGGTTTCAAAGAAGTAAAAGAGCTTAAAAATTGTGTTGTTGTACTTATTTGCTATTAATTTTATATATTAAAAATTTTGATTAATTTTTCATATGCATTAATGACTCGCAGAATTTTGCTATTCATTAAATTCCGAACAAAATATTGTTTTTAAAGTGTTTCAGCTCTGATCCCTTCTTCAAAGACACTGATTTTTTCAGGGGTGCGAAAGTCGTAGCAGGTCCAGGGAGCGTTGCTTACTGGGCATGGCCGACTTGGAAAGCGTGGCTGTGGGCAGAACAAGTGGTGCAGGAGGGCGTAGTATTGGCATAACCAATATCAGTGGGTGTGTGGGTGTTAGTGTAAATAATGGTAACAGCAACGGTGGGCGAAATGCAGGTGGTGCCAGTGGAAGTAATAATGTCACTGGTGGTGGGTTGGGTCTTCCTGGAAGCTATCCAGTCCAGGGAAGTAATAATGGTGGGCAGGGAATGACAGTAGGAGGTGCTGCCATTAGAGGAAATGGTGGTGGACGTAGTACCTCCAAGGGGTCAAATGGGGGTGGCGGACGCAGAGGCGTTCACCAGCCAAATTTCTTAAAGACAGTGTCTATTATTGATACACTGAGTGAATTGGCTCATGGACCAGAAGTACGATGTCTAACACAAGAACCTCGCCCTCAGTGTCAGACTCGCCCACACACTGGGTCAAGGGCTTCCTCTTCGTCACGCCCCACCACGACCAGTACATCGGCAACTTTAGGTGGAATGGCTGACTATGGAGATGAGGCTCCAACACGCCCACCTGGACCGCCCGTACTGTCAGCGGACTTTCAGCAATACAGTGAAAAAATTTATGATGCCGTTACTTCTCGGGCTCCTGAGCCAGAGTTGCGTACTGGTCGAAGAGGGCGGGTCCGAATGCAAAGTTTGCATGCACATGCACTGCCAAGGAGAGAGAGAGCACATGTCCGAGAGGAAGCAGCTGCCCATGGCACTGCTGTCCCCTCATCAGCAGTTGAGGAAGGTCAAAATAACACAGGGATGACTCAGGAAAGCAGGAGGGAAGAAGAGGAGGAAGGTGCAGGAAAGAAAAAACCAGAACACCGTGGGCGCGAAAGAGGAAGGACGCCAGATTGGATTAAAAGAATTTTCGATATTGCAAAAAAAGGCGACCTTCCCTCATTGGTAAGAATGTTGTATGATTGCAAAAGAACTCGTTCTCAATATTATGACATTAATTTCTTTAACTATCCATTTGAATAAAGTGCTTTTGCTTTGTCAGTTTTGAGTCATGGACTTTCAAACACAAGTCATATGTTTACACAGCTCTTTACAGAATCATCTTCCAGTCATACTGAATTCTTTACATTTCATTTAAGAATGTGCTAATATTCTTCTGTCAACAGAAAGAAATCTTATTCTCGATCTAACCCCTTTTTGGGTATGGAATCCAGAGTACATTAACAAATGCAATAAATAAATGACTTTGCAGAAACGTAGTGTTGCAGACATGGAAGGTACGCTAATCAGGAATTTGAGTGACCACTGTGGTAATAACCTCCTACACGTTATGGCTGTATTTGGACACTTGGCTCCTCTCGCCTGGTTGCTGACATCTCAACAAGTACTAGTCGATGCTTTACATGATGAGAACAAGTTTGGACTGACACCCCTTGTGTGTGCTATAAAAGTGAGTCAGGCATTGTTCAACATTTGTGTAAACATGTTTTTTTACTTTTCTAGGGACGTTAAAGCATAAATAGCACAATATGCAAACTTGTAAATCTAACACTCAGACTTGATGTAACAATTTTGTACATAATGTAATCTGACATATGTTAGTACTGTACTAAGGTTTAAGCATATAATGGTGCATAAAAACTATTTAAGGCCAAATGCACATCATACAGTAATTATTTTGGACATTGGATATTGTTTTATATAATATAGATCACCTAAGAGTACCCTATATTACCCTCAGTATGGTCGGCTTAGGCTGGTACAATGGCTGGTGGAAAACACCGGTGTCAGGGATAAAGTAAGGTGCAAGGATGGCGAACGATCGCTGCTGCATATTGGTGCAAAGTATGCCCAAGAGGAGGTAAGACTACCACTTATATTTTCTGAAATAATTTGCAGAACATCACAAAATAATTTTGAATCATTCAACTGTATCTGCAAGACTATGTATCTTTAAAGTATAAACAGCAAAGTGTGAACACTATATAGCAATGTCCCCATAATATTTTTCTCTATCACTGTGGAGTATTGCATACTAGAGTAGTGTAACCCGAGTTCTCCAATAATGATTTTTAACACCAGCATACCAAGCAAAGTGAATATACAGTAAATCAACTATTAACAGAAATTACAAACTAGAAGTGTCTCTAGCTTCAATACTACTATATATACCCACCTACTTATATAGTAAGTAAAGCTTATAGAAGTGCTCAATTAAATCCATATACTGTTATCAGCTAGTGATAGGAAATACTTGAAAAGAAATGACTGAATGCCAAGTATCTACTGTACTTTACACAGATTTGATACACACCTTTTGCCTCAAATATATGTAAAATGCATGAAGTACTTGGCACCCAGCTGTTTTCTTTTCCATATTTCCTGATAATTAAATCTCATACATAGTTGTGATATTTAAGCATACTGTATTATGCATTTATAATATAATTTCTAAATTTGACTGCATAAAGCACTTGAAGAAAATTAAAATTCAACCTTACTGTTTTTTCAGATTGTGAGCTGGATTGTGGATTACATGATGGCTCATGAAGTTCCTCTAGACAACAAAGATCACCATGGCAATACTGCTCTCCATCTGGCAGCAAGGACAGGAAACTCTCGAGTGTGTTCCATCCTACTCCAGCATGGTGCAGATGTTACACTTAAGGTATTATTATAAAGAAACCTTTGCACTCTTTTCATATGTAGGTCCTCACTGATTAGTCCTTTCACCTCTTCTATCATGCTAAACTTTTTGTTTCATTTGATCACAAATTCCTATATGAATCACTCTCTTCCAATATTTTAACACTGATATTTATAGTCATTACTTCATCTTCCTGGTTCCCAGTTATCCTCATAACCTTTCTCTTTCTCATATATGCTCTCAACTACCAGTATTTCACTAGTCCTTGCAGCGTCTTTTTGCTTTCAAACCACAAGAAATTCTAGTAGCTGTTATTTTTTTAAGCTATAGTTATTTAAGTAATAAAGTACAGTACAGTTATATCAAGCTTTGTTCCAAGATTGTGTATTACTGTAACTTCCTTTGAAGAAATGGAAGGATAGCAATAAAAATTACAAATTGTAAAAAAAATGAGTCATAACATAGTACTATGCATTACAGTTTTATGCTTATTTCTGTATGTATTTCAGTTATAGTAAATTTCAGGAAAAAACTTAGTGCTTCATAAAACATTAACTGTAGTGAGTTGATGGGATACTACCAAGCCTGATTTAACTGTTTAACTAACATATAAAAATTCTCACAAGGACTTTATTTCAGCTGCAATAAAAGAATTTCATTTCCTGATAAACATCTTTATTATAAAATGTTTACAAAAGCCTCAGATTTCAGTGTTTGGTAACTTTCTCTTTTCCTCTGTTGGCATACTTAAAAAGTCTCCTTCTACTTTTCCCCAATTTCCCTCTGGGTTATGAAGGGGCATTAGGTTTTCCAGCCCACTGGTGTCTGCATTTTTCTATGTCACAAGTACTGTAACTGATCATTATTGTGTTTGTAACATAATCACACTAACTAGCCAAAACTAGATCACTGTACAGTATAACTTATACATCATTCTAAATTAACATCACTGCTGTCCTTGGCAGAATGACATGGGCCAAAAAGCATGGGAAGTATGTGTAGTGCGTGGACACTTAGCTTGTGCCGAATATCTGTGCGTCCATGAATCAGGCCTTGCACTAGCCACAGACCTAACTAGGAGAGAGGCTGAGCTGGAAGCAGCCATGGCAGACAACCATGATCTCAGGGTCAATTTCAAGTAAGTTTGATATTACAGTTTATCTTTAAATCAAATTTAATACTTGCAGATTCTGGATAACAGTATTGTAAATTCTCTTTCCAATCCATAAAAATTACCATCTTGTCCATTAACCATCATATTTGCTCTACCAGAGAGGTAATGAGTGTAGCACGGAGGCTGGTAAAAGAGAGGGAAGAAGTGATGAGAGAGCTTTCAAGATTACATGATCACATGGTGGAGGCCCATGACAACATCATCATGGCACTTCAAGTACTGGCTGAAGAAAACAATTCCCTAAGAGACAGACTTAATGGTGTCAGGCATTCGACCCACACAAGGTAGGAACATGGCATGTAGAGTTTAAGTCATTACTTAGGTTTATTTTGGCACGATAAATCAGTGGAAGAGCAAAACAATAATGTTGACATCCAGTAGCTCATAGCGAAACATATTCTAACAAAATTAAAGTACTACTTAGCATAAAACATTCTTAGCATCTAAAGTGTATAAACTCGTTCCAGGGAACAAGTTGATTCTGTAATAGGATATGTAAATGGCCTTCATGAACGCTGGCAAGGTGCTCAAAAGTCCTGGTTTGGATCCTCTTTGGTTGACATGGAACACAGGATGTTGCTGGTGGAAGAAGCATGGAAAAAACTTAAGCATCGGAGCCATAGGACAGTTGCTTCTACTCACCATCCATTAGATATATTCAGGTTTGCTATAAATAAATAATCCTCTTACAGTGAATTCATTGGTGACATTTTACAATAACATATGACTGAGATGGATATTTTCTGCAGAATTTACTGCTGTTCCATTAACTCGACTTTCTCTCCATACCAGGGCTAAGCTTTGTTCCGTCCGTGCCCAAGGGGGTGACGGTCGGCTTGGAGATCTTCCATCAATCTGCTCATCAGAAGAATCTTTGGCATCTCTCTTTCCTTTTAGTGAAGAGGAAGATGTCTATGAAGGTGTTGAGGATTATACTGCCCCAGTTCCTCTATCTCACTCATCACCAATTAAAGCAACCACCATTGCCTCTAATCCTCTGAGAACACCTAACGTTAGTATGACAGAGGTTCGGTCTGAAACACTACCAGCTCGTCTCGATGCATTAACACCATGCGCTGGTCATTCAGAGCAACTGCAAGAGGCTGATTACCTCAGCCGGAGTGAAGCTGCGCTTACAGAAAGGGCTCTGGACTCTTCAGTAACACATGCTTTGTCACCAAGCACGTCTTTGTTTAGGAATTCTTCTAAACCCAAAGAAAACACTGGCAGACCCTATTGGGCTGATGCTAGTTTGAGTCCTGGCCTTGGCCTCATTAATGAGAAGTTAGGGGGCTCTCCTCTTGGTGAGAAACTAGGTAAAGAGGAGGTTAGTCAAAGACTGAGAGAATTAGCCCTTACCTCTGAAAGTGGTTCATGTTCAGTACTTGAGGTAATAGAGCCCTCTAGTGATGAAAGTGACACCCCTCCTGATGATGATCCTGGAACACTGGACCCTCAGAGTGGGCCCCGGGGAGCGCCGGCCCTGCGGGCCAGTGAAGAGAGCAGCAGTGGAGAAATACAAGCTCCATCTCTGCCCTTCGATCGGCGCCAAAAACGAGGTACTAGAGCAAGTCATGATGAAGGTGATGCTGTATCACGAGTTGGAGAAGCAACAACTACATCTAGTGAGAGTGGAACTGACTCAACGTGTGTGAAAGAGGTAGATCTCTTACGTGGCACTGATACCTCAAGCAAACACTTTTTAGAGAATGAGACATCCCTGGGCGCCGCTGCTGTGGATGTCTCTGAATCACGTGGACAGCGGCACCTAGGTGATGGAGAGGGTGGAGAGAGTGTAGTTCAGGAAACTCCTGGGGGATCAATTCCTTCTATTAAGCGTAAGGGATTTCTCCTTAAGTTTAACATAAAACCACGCTGGCCTTCTAAACGTAAAGTAAAAATTGTGCGAAAAGTGCCAGAAATAAGTGCCCGAGATTTTCAGGAAACATATGGAAATGTACGGGAGTCTACTTTATCTCTGGGCGACACTGATGCCCATACTACCACCGAGTCCAACACTTCATCTAGTCAAGATTGTAGTAATTCGTCTGAGGAGTCATCTATAGGCAAACCCACCTCTTCTACTTGTACAACTTCTTCTTCTACAATTACAACACGTCCCTCTGATCTTCCTGAATCAGAGCCTGCCAGGCATGGACCACGCAGGCCAACCGAGATGTGGACGGAAAGTAGCACTGCCAGTGTTGCAAGTACTTCACCTATGAATGCTGGTGCACCTTCCAGTCCTCCATTACAAAACAGCAGTGAAATATTGCCAGACGACTCTTCATCACCTGCATCACCTCTATCGTCTGCGACTACAGGATTTGAATCCATTGAAGAAAATCTGCCACCAGTTCCTGAAGAGTCAGTGTTAAAACCAGGCAGTGAGGCTAGAAGTGTAGCAGCTTCTGAAGACTCTGGTATTGTTGCTCGACCAGCTTCAAGTGCTTCCAAGTCAGATTCAATATCTCGACCTGAGTCTTCTTCCTCTACATTTCCACCATTCAAGAGTGATTATCCACTACAGAAGGGGTTTTCTCTAACTCAAGACCTTCTTCCAACACCGGACTCTAGTACTGCTGGGAGAATGTCTCCAGCACCAAGTGAAGTTAGCAAAACTGAGTCAGCACTTTCTCCTCCATCTCATGCCTCAGATGTTAGCAAAAGTGAGTCTGCTCGTCAGCTGAGTGTTGGAAAGGGAAGTGTAGGTGGTAGTACAAGCATTAGTAGCAAAGAAGGCTCAGCCTCTTCATCATCTGATTACTCTTTAACATTACTTCCTCTGAAAAAACAAATCAATGTAAAGACGGCAGCAATCATAGATATCTCCTGTGAGCCTAAAGGAAAAAAGTCTGATCAGCCCAACATCAATTCATCATCAAGAGTAAGTACCATAATCAATCTTGGAGAAATATTTATCCACCAAAATAATCTATCCAGCACCTGTTAGATCTCAAGAGTATTAAACTCTAGCATGAAGATTACGATATGATACACAGTAATGCCCAACATGGTTACAGTAAATATTTTGCATATTTAAAAAATATATGAAAAACCAAACTCAAAAACTAAAGCTAATAAAATAAAAGTAAAATAGCATTACCTATAGTAAAGATGCACTATTCAATAATAAGGACTGGTAATTTTTGTTGAGTTAATTATACCAAAACAACAGCATTAAATAATACCATTCCAGTATTCCATTTAAAATTTAACCATGCATGAAGGTGGATTAGCATATTACTCCCAGTCAGACTAACTTCACATTCTCAGAAAAATGTTTGTAATCCAAGTAGAGTATAAGGTACTACATACTAAAATAGATAAAAGGTTCATTAAACTGATGACATGCACAGTTAGTCATGTACAGTTCTGACACACTGAGAAATAGACTTGTATCCAAGTACTTAAAAACTAGAAAAGAATATACTAAAGTACTAACTTTAAAAGAAGTACAGTATAACCATGAAAATAAACATTTTTATAATAAAATTTATTTGGATTTACCTACAGTTAAAGATAGCTTGCACTTACAACACAAAAATGTAAGCTAACTTAATAGTAGGTGATTCATCCCAAATAATCAAATGTTTCAAACTGTTGGAAAAATAGTTATCCACTTTAAACCAGCCAATTTAAGATGACTCTTTCCACTGCAGAGTGACTGTGATAGCGGTAAGAAGAAAGAAGAAGGAGATGAGAAACCCTGGTATGAGGTTTCTGATGAGGAATCTGACGATATCCTGCTTCCAGACCGCCTTCTCAAGGGGAAAGTTATCTCCAGGCCATCATCATCCTCATCAGAAGATGAGACAGAAGTTTGTTAAACTTCCATCCTATGAGATTGCATTTTCAAACCATAAAGGACTTTTTTTAAATTTCATTACTAATGGAATTCCAGTGATGTATATTTTTTTTGTAATAAGGACACTTTTCAGTAAAAGTTATATGAATGTAAGTTTATTCTAAGTAACAAATTTGAAGCTAGTTGTAAATGATTTTAAACAATTAAGTGCTGTACAGACTACACTAAAAGAGGACGTGAATGTTCATAAAACAAATCCTGCTCTGTTGGTTGTAATGGTTTCCAAATCCAGGTGCATTAGTTTATCCATTCATGAAAGAAATGTTTGAACAAAAATTTGCTCATCACCTATACGTAAAAAATGTGCCCATATCACTAAAGTAAAACCAACAATTTTATGTGTACTGTAAGTGCCAAAAACTTTGGAAGCCACTTAATGAAGTAATATTTTCTAATTTTGGTCAAGAAAATGGCCAAATGGCCTAACAGAAAAATGACCCAACTGACTGCAGTTAGCTGTAAAAGATAGAGGCTACACTATTCTACAACAAAACTGCCGCAGGCTGTTCACTACGCTTAAATCATACAGATATATATACTGTACATAAATAGTGTACTGTATGTATAGTACATAATTCCATATATAAATATATAGTAAAAACAAATATTTGGTAATAACAGAAAATAAGACATGTTATCCAAACTTGACAGCAAATCTGTTAAAAAAAAACCCTGCTGTAACTGAGTACAATGCATATACCTTTATATGACTGCAAGTATACAGATATTTGACATAACTAAAATAACATTTAGTGCTGTAACATTATCTTTATGGCTATTATTATTGTATGTATTCCCAAGGGTAAAAAGTTTGAGGAAATCCAAGTGCTCGATAATTTAAGAAGATACAATTTGCTTGTTTACGTTGCCAAGAACTCCTCTGACCACGTGCTGTGCCATTATCATGCAATGCCAAATAACAAAATACTGCAGAAAATGTACTGTATTGTGCCAAACGTTCACGGACACCACGTAAAAGGTGCTGTATTTAATAGAGAAAATGAATTTCATTGCAAATTGTCAAAAGGATCATCAGCATTGACTAAATTATTCATGCAACTGTCTCGTCTATTTTCTCGTAATTCTTCGTAACTGAAGTACTCTTGTGAATTGTCAACTGTAACTCATCTTATTTCCCAGACCCTTCCTTTCTTGAACGAAGCACTGTTGTAATTTTCCATTTTGAATTCTTTCGTCACTCTAACTTCTGTCATTTTCATACTATGAGAATTTAATCTTACAACTGTTAGCATATTTAACTATCATTTTTTTATTTGGTTTACATTATCATACTTTCCATCACAGATACAAATTTTGTACCATAGTTGCTTCATCACTATCAGCAGCTGTAATAATTATGATATCCTTTTTGTGATCATAGAGGTTGTTCCCCTATGACTGTGACTGCACTACCAAGCACTTCATTAAACTCATGAAATTCTTAAATTTTTATCACAGCATCTCCATTAAATGTAAGTGACAGATCCCTGATTATAGCACTCAACTTACTCTCAGTGATGGTGTGAATGAACCAGTCATAATGGGAACAAATCACTACACATGTATCTGAATGAGAAAAATTAATGTCTTAACCAAAGGTTACATAAGCATATAACTTTAACATTTTCCTAAATCACCCTCATCTCTACCAGTGTCCATCATCTATCTATACACAGTTGGTTTGACTATGCATTATAGTACTTCACAAAGCTCATGCAGTACTACGAAACTTGCAATGATATTTGTAATGAATCTTGTATAAGTCTACCTCATATTCCCACTGTTATGTAATATGAAGTCACATTGTTTATAATTATTGATCCTGTTGTGTCTTTCTTCTTCTTTTTCATGTTTGAATATATTTCTTTTCCACCTGAGCTCATGTGTCTAATCAATATAAGATGTAAATGAAATGACTAGAATTTTATTTCCCAAATTATTGTAAACTCTAAGTCTTACATGATTACTGTATAGTATCCTAGATGAAATCAAAAGAAAGTAGGGCTCATGCAAAAAAACATTACTAAGCAAGACAAAATAAATTTACTAAATTATAAAATATATAAAGTCTAAAAGATAAACACATCACTTTATGAAAGTGTAAATTCAAACTTACAAAAATGCATATTAGGAAGTGTACAGTCGACCCGTGGCATTTGCGGGGGATGCATCCCAAAACCCCCCACAAATAGCTAAAATCCGCGAATACTTGACACCCCTCTAAAAACACTTGTAACTGCCTATTTTGATAGTTCAAACACCAAAAAACCCCTCAAAAATGCTTATACCTGAGTATTTTAATAGTTTTACCACAAAAAATGAATTTAGTCACAAAAATATGAAAATACAGTAATTAGTGAATACTTCTCTATGAAAAAACCCACGAATAGGTGAAATCATGAATCTGGAACCGTGAATGGGTGGGGGTCCACTGTAATTGTTGAAATAAAATTCCAACAGATCCTTCAACTACATATGAATTTGATTATGAAATTTAGGTCTTGAACATCCATCATTGTGCAGATTTTTTACCTGTGGTTGACAGAATTTCTTTTACAAAGAACAAAGCATTTATAAAAATCTGATAATACCTAAGTTGGGGTACCTTTGGATTGAATGGAGTGATTACTATTAAAGGTATGATAAAGTTGTAAAAATGTTCACAATGATAATTTTACTAAAGCTAAGCACCTGCTCTTTAGAATCTAACCAAGTCAATAAGTGAAGAGTGAATTCAAACTCAATTACTAACATTCAGGAACTGATAATCATTTACTTGGCAGACAACAGACAATTGAATGAATCCCTCAACAAGTTAGGTTTAGGGCTGAAGACCAGGAACCTGTTATTCAGTGCCTGTGAGCCATAGGGAGACAGAAAATAAGCACAGGTTTCAATATGCCCTATTAATATTTATACCATCCTACTCCCACTGGTTCTAGACTTTCTTTTGTTAATGAATATTTTCTTACATTAATAAAAAGATTTTTTATGTCCATTATTAGTGTTTACTGCACTATTACTTCAGCAGAAACATAAGAGTGCAGACAAATAATTCCAGAACAAACTGACAATGAAAAGCAACCAATCACAGTGAAATAGGAGTGAAATTAGCTGTAAAACATGTTTTGTTATGTACTCAATAAATATAGCCTTATCTCATGTAAAATAAACCAAAAAGCAGCAATTTAAGATTCATTAAAAATTCCACTGAACCTGACTGCCAAGTCAATCAGACAACAAGGTGACATGACATGTCACTCATTCCTCTGTGTCTCAGTAACATCCAGATGTGCTGCCTGCCTTCTCAGGACCAATGTTTTTCCCTGTTTTTGTGGGGGCATTCATTACTTTTGATATTCTTTCATTTTTTCTCTTTAGTGTGGCCTGTATGCCAGCAAGTGGAGAGTCACCGCTGAATTACCGTCAGTACTCCCATTCAACGGCACTGCAATAAGTTTCATATCAAGGCCTCCTTATTTGGACATCATGGATGTCAAGTTGTCCTGATGTCCTTTCCAAGACAGGCCATCTGTCAATCCTTCAAGTATTTTAGTGATTTATTACTATTTCAAATGCTCGCCCAATGTATGAAAGGTATCATTTTTCAAAATACTGCTGGTTTCCTTTGTGTTGTCAACATGTCTGTATTGGCAACTCTACTAACAATAACTGCTGCCCGATGTCATGCAGTGCCTCAGAAAAGACCCATAAAAAACATCATCAAATCCAACATATCACATCCAGTAGTATGAACCTCAGCCTTAACAACTATCATCTACCTTCCATACCAAAATTCCAAGCTCTCTTTTCTCTGTACAGTGAATTAATAACTTTCGAAATAACTGCAGTACACCATATCCAATACAGAATCAAATCGACTATCATTCGGACTTGAAAAAATAAAGGGAGGAGAGAGTGCAGAGAGAATTACCAATTCCACCCAATATAGGGGTGAGGTATCATTTCGTTATTACCATCCCAAGTGTGGACTTAGATAATTAATTTAATTGAATATGTGCATGGGCTGATACATGACTGTTGAGATATCGTGAGGTAGACAGTCCATTAAGTTTGAGGTCACAATCCAAATGATGAGTACAAGCAACCTTGGCTGGGCTATGATACAGCACAGGTTGAGGCAGAGCATTTCATACCATTTTCAGGATTGTGGTGGAATTAATGGAATAGGTTTCCACTTTTAATGGATGTTGCCCTGTCTTGAACCAAGCCCTCTTTGATTCTGTAATGTATAGAATTTTACAGCATTCATGCTCATGCCAGATGCTACTTACTTAGTTTCAACACTTCAGTTTAAGAAGCACAATCGAGAAGTTTGAAGTTAACCTCTGAAATTTGGTCATAGTTCGTTTATAGTCTGACTGGTCAAATCAGTCACCCATAGTGTATGGTGTTCTCATTTTGAAAAAATTCTTTGTATCCAGGCTACCTGTTTATGAGTTTGCTGATTCCATCAATGAAAGTAAGCCATATTAATTTGTAAGAAATAACCATTCCTGAATAGCTGTTTATTGCAATGGAATTCTCATCTTCTTCAGAATGAATTTCTTGACTTTTTACTAGTGTGTGACTAAATTTGCAGTTAAGGCTGCTTTGTTTGCTTGTGCCTAATAATAAATTATACTACTGTATCTAATTCATTCTTAAACCTCACTGTTTTCATGTTAGTCTGATAAAGCTGCAGTATGGGAACTGTCTGCAAATAAAGACATAACTAAGCTTCGCAAATTATCAAAATTGCTCTTAAAAGAGAACAGAACCAAAAACAGTTCTTTGTGGGATAACTGATATAACTTGGGTTGGTTTGGATATGTCCCATTAGATGAAACTTTAATCAGATTGATTTGAAAGGAAATTATTGCATGTAGCCAAGTGCTTACAGGACCATCTGCCCAGTTTCCTTTGGGCTTGCTGCACTGCATGAAGAGATCAACTTTGTCAGAAGCCTTGGCAAAGGCATAAATGGTGTCAATTTCCCCATCTGGTTATTGACTTACAATTTTCTCAAAGATTCTCATAAAGTGAGATGTCAGTGATACAGAAATGTATGATTTCTTGTGATAACACTCTGTTCTACTTCAGTGCTGGGGAGGTGACTGAGAACTTCAAGATTTTTCTATGTCATTACTTGCTTATGATTCTAAACACTAGGAGTAGATGGACTTCCTTAGTTCAGTTTGCATGATTTTAATAACATTATCAGAGTGATCCAGTCTAGATGCAGCTGATTCTAAATGTTGATTTTATTTTCAATCACTTCTGCCATAAAATCAGTGTTTTATGTGCACGAGATAATTGCAACTTAAGCTGAGGAATGTTGCAAGGTAGTGCATCCTCTGTCCATACGGGAGAACTTATTAAAATTTTTGCCATTCAGTACAATTTGACATATGTACAAGGTTGTGCCAAGTAGGTG
The DNA here is from genome assembly GCF_040412425.1 of Macrobrachium rosenbergii. Taxonomy (NCBI): domain Eukaryota; kingdom Metazoa; phylum Arthropoda; class Malacostraca; order Decapoda; family Palaemonidae; genus Macrobrachium; species Macrobrachium rosenbergii. The sequence continues at coordinate 15,727,284 of NC_089766.1, read as the reverse complement.
CTATATAGGATAGTGTGGATAGGGTTGATTGATTTATGAAGTTAGGCTAACTAACCAAGAACAGGGGGCATAATTGGCCATTCAGTGCCTAAGACTGAGAAAAGGGAGTAGGGGTGGTTGGACAACAAGATGAGATTGTATGGGAAATATGACTGATTGCAGGGTTACTGTATTTTAACCATGCCACCAAGCAAAATGCTCAAACCCCAAGGGGCTGGCTGCCAAATAAGGGTTCCATTAATTGACTATTATCAGCATTGAAATTGGCTTCAACACCTTCATTTTTATTTAATAAAAAGGTTGACCTCTGTAGGGAATCTTATGCATGTACAAGGTTACTACACATTACATATCAAAACCCTACTACATAGGATAACAGGCTTCTCAATCAAAGGTGTCAGAACAAAGAGAACTTTATTGTATATTTATACTTTATACAAAGCCAGCACTATCCTAAAATATCTTATCTCTGGAGTACTTTTATATCAAATAAATTTATTTCTTAAAAAGTTGGTTTTTATGATAAAAAAAAGGTATAAATCATATGCATGATCAGGCATTTATGAGAAACCTTTGGGTCTTTATTTCCAGAAATGTTTGCATCAGAACCAACCTCAACTGTACAATGTGGATTCCTCTATTAACATACAACACATATTATTAACTTAATGAATAATAATTATTACTGCTAACAAGGATATGGCCCTCAATTCAAATACTGCTAAAGGCAATACATGTCTTTTCAACAGAATGTTAAGAGACTTTGTAATTTCTTAAGAAAAGACAGCAATTTGAAGATACATTATACAGCAAAAAATATATCAGACAAAAGATCAGCCACAAAATGTCATAATACCATCATTCACACTGTACATACACCTTAAAATGATAGTGCTTTAGGGCACATAAATATAATCTTTAAACACAAACTCTCATTTTAGTCTCATACATAAAACAATTTATGTTACACAAGGAATGCCAGAGGCACACAAAACACATATGCAATTAACCACTAGGTGTTAAACTGCATTATATTCAGAGCACCCCTCGGGGGCGAACCTTACTTCAGATCCCAAGCTTTAACTGATAATGGATGAAAATTCCAATATCCTGTTGTAATTAGAATATCCTCAATACAATAAACCAATGCAATCCAAACCAGAATTCAGTCCTTTCAGCACAATCCTTCATTATTTACAAGTGAAAAGGTGCAACAATAAGCATATGAGAACTTTTAATGTTTAAGATCGTCACACCAAAAGCTATCTAAACTCAACAGCTCCTTTGCTGAAACTTTCATCCTTATTTCATTCTATAAATGACCAGTTCTGATCGTCTAATGTTAGGATGTTAAGATCATATCTGGTATTAACTAAAAGGGTAAAACTGATACAATTTTTTCTAGTGTGGTACCTTGCCAGGAACCGACTGCTTTTTCAGTTTTTCCTTTCTTGTTTATCTATGTACACCTGAGAGACAATATATTATGAAAAGAGAGAGAGAGAGCGCCTTTTCATCCCAGTATCAAAAACCAGTAAATCAACAACAGAAAGACAGCTTGTTCATTTACAGACTCATGAATGTAGAAGGAAATGGGTATAAGTACAATAACTAGCAACCCAACTATCATTGCCATTTTGGCTTAATTGCATACTGGGCCAATATAAGCCTTAAAAGTGTTCATTTTTCCTTGTCCACTTTGTGAATAGCTTAAGCTTTCACTATACATAGTATATCCTACTCCAAACACATGCACATAAAGAAAAAACCATGTGCTATTTTATACTTGTACTTAACCAACAGACTTAGGCTTCATGCAAGAATAAAAAATAAAAAATAAACAAACTTACTAAAACTTCATACAAACTCAAGTTTGGAAAGGTCTGACACTTCAAAACAAAATAAAATTCTTTGGCGTAATATAGGAAAGTCAAGATAAAAATTGAACAAGAAAACGATAAAATGATATAAAGTGGATCCACAAAATCTACTAAAAATACTGAAAATCTTACAGTAAAAAGCTCAACTATCAATTCTGCATCCCCAACACTCTTCTACTTCGGGTTTGTGATTCCTGGCCAGCCATCTTCTCTGCTATGTTATGGTTCTGTGGCGGTCTAAGCCCTCGTTTTTTGGTGCTTCCTCTCTGAACTGAGGTATTCTCTTTGTTATCCTGTAAATGAAATGAAAATAGAAATAGGCAGTCGTTGCATTAGTAAAACTACTGATAAATAGTTTTCCTAAATATATATTTTTTTTAAACAAGTTAAATGATGGTGCTAATCTGTCTATTTCCTGGTCCTCAGTTCAGGTCTACACACATTATTAAGTTCTTGGCTGTTTTTAGTACCTCAGTATGTTAGAATTTTGTAGATTATTTTCATTAAATGGGATGTTTTATTTCCTCCTATGTTTAAAGACTGCAGTGTACGATGAAATACAAGGCATGATAGTTTTGCAATTTTTTTATGAATTTGCAAATTCCCTTGGAGGTATAATCTTATTTTGCAATCTTATGGCACTCAAGAACAGATAACAGAATTACTCAACTAGTTTTCAGATATGAATGTAAGGAACTTGCAGGTCTGAAATTGTTTAGCTTCTCATTCTCGTTGATATCAGAGTTAAGCTACTAGCTACTTATTCAAATTAATAAAATAAATGAAAATTCTTTCCTTGAATTTAAATATAAATAAAACCATACATTTTAATGACTTAGTTGCAGTCAAAGTCAACTTCAAGAAAACTGCTTAGAAATTTGTGGACTAACAATGCACAAGCTAAGAAATGCCCTGTAAATACCTTTTTAAACATATTTTATTTTAAATATCTCTTTCAATTGAAGATATTTTATCCTTACAAGAATACAACAAAACATAAAGATCAATGAAACAATTACAGAACCACCATTATGAATACTGGACTGAACTGACAGGAATTACATAGAAGGACCTACCTCACATCTCAAATTGTAATAAATGCATACAGAGATGTGCACTGTACTAAATATAAATATATACTCAACTATTAGCTCAACATAAAACAAAAAATGTTTACCTTGGTTTCTGGAATTGAAGTTGATGAAGATGACCTTGAAAGGGAAACCATGGAGTTCTCCCTGCTCATTGGAGCAGGAAGAGTCGGCACTGCAAAGACCTCTTTATTGTTCTGGAAAAAAAAAAGTAAAACTTTAGTTAGGCTATGATTACACTGTAGGGTCCCACACGGACCTACACAATCGTCCACCTTACCTGGCCATCAGAACTCATACCCCCACTCCTCAAAAGCATCTCCTGACATACGCGCCAAGCACAGGCATGTAAGAAACACAGCCGACACCATACATCCTTTTTATGTATACAGTCGTTCATAATAATGTCACGTCAAATGTATCACTCCTAATGAGGCAATACAATGTCAGCTTTCCAGATATATCTAACAGAACTCTGTTCACAACTTATAAATAGAATTATGTACCAATTGTCATACTCAAACAAACACAGTTGACTGTATATTAATCTATTTTGTCAGGCACTACATTTCCACTCACAAGAGCCCTTGACCTTTTGGTCTGTTATTTTGAAATCAATTAGTAAGATTGTAGATGCTGCTCCTTACTCACACCTTTGCTGCAACATGAATGTTAAATAACCTACAGAAAGCCTCAATGTAGCATTACTAAATCTTGCATAAGGCAATACATTTCCTTTACATGATTAAGAATACAAATATTTTCAGGAAATTCTATGGTAAAAAATCTAGAAAAAAAAAAAAAAATATCCATCCCATCTGTAATGAAATTCAATGAAATGCTTGCAGTCTTAATATTTCCTTTATAACAATGACTGTGAATTGCACAAAAATGCTGTCTGTGAGGTCTTAGATTTGAGAAATTTTTTGAGGCATTACAACTTCAAACATAAGAGGGATCCTAATTTTCAAGTTCATGTTTCAATAAAAGTATAAACAAGGAGAAATTTTTGGAGGCAGTAGAACTTCAAACATAAGAGGGATCCTAATTTTCAAGTTCTTGTTTCCATAAGGTATCAACAAGGAGAAATTTTTTGAGGCAGTACAACTTCAAACATAGCAGGGATCCTTATTTTCAAGTTCTTGAAGGAGAGGGGTCAATTCACTACCTTTGAAGCACTGGAGAGTAGCCTTAGATCAGTGGTAGATCCAGAATTCGAGCGGACATCAGTAACCGAACCAGATAATGATTTGACCTCTGTTGCATCCTCGTCTACTTGAGAAGAATCGGACAAAGATAGACCTGATGTGTCAAAGGATGGGGAGCTGATTTCATCCTGTAATGTTGAGCAAAAGGTCAAATACATACCAAACAATCATGAAATTTATTTATGTTAATACAGTATACAATATGAGAGAGAGAGAGAGCTTATTATTCAAATTATTCACAAATCTTCATTCACACTTCCATGTGAATTAACCTTCAATAACTTGGTTAATAGTGTAATGTACATAACTTGTAACTTCCTACCGTATCCAAATCCTCTTTTAATAAATAAGAGTCCAAAATGTAAAACTCACCTCTGTATCACCTTGTGAGCTTGGAATAGGAATTCTTGACATAGTACTTGCGGAACTAGAACGATACCGCTGAAGAATCCTTTCATGTGGTGAAGTTGTTGAGAGAAACCTGGAGAACTTGTAATCCTGTCGTACTGGAGTTTGACCTTAAAATAAATTTACTTAATTATAAATCAAAACATTTCCTTTTGAAGACTTAATTTCTGAGTACCAGTCTCAAATACTGGAAAGAAGGCTGATTATACATTTCCTAATTATGAATATTGTTCTTCCTTACAAACATAAAAGAAGCAATATTAAATTTTTAAAGGATTTATTTTCCAGATACAATAATGCAATCTAAATTTTTTTTATTCAGCACAGAACTGACCAGTTTGTGCTCCCAAAATTAAAACAAAGTACCTGTAGGTATGTCTTGAACCATTCGATCAGAGAACAATTCCAAAACCTGGATTCTTTGTGAAGTGAGCTCTTCTACCCTAGTCTCTCCTTGTTTCTCAAGGTCAGCCATCAGATGTCGACATTTCTCCATCAATGACGACAAATCATCTTCAAGCTTCGAAGAACTTGATTCAAGCATCTTCTGAACTTTAATGCGATCCTTCTCCAAACCGCTGATGGCTTTCTGTAAAGGGAGAAATGATACCAAAACACACAACAGTCAAAATTGCTGAATACTTGCAGGAATAGATTTTTACCTGATAAAACTGATACCTTTAATTGACAGGTACTTCAATCCTAGCAAGGAGTTAAATTTCTACAACCTCACCGTTTTAAATGAGGGGTGATAAGGGTAAGACAAATTTAAAGGACAAAATGCATAGACAGAGGAGGTTAGAACACAATTCCCCACATACTGTTATCACTGTGAAGAGAAAAAAAAAATCTTAATTACTTTTCCTTTCCACAGAATATCAATGTTTAAAAAATGAAAAGGAACCATGATGTACAGTACATTTACTAGTATAAAATGTACACCAAACAAGTAAATGTGTCAAATGTCCCAACAATTTTTCACAACTAATGAAGGTAAATTGGAAGATAAGAGTATTCATTAATCCTTATCATCACCATATGACTCTAGCTCTTACTTGTACATTATCTTTTACTGTCACATTTGAAAACTTCCCCTCTTATATATCTTAATTTATTTATCCTTTTCTTGTACTGTGATTTCCAGAAATTTTGGCAGCTGCAAGGAAGCATAGGCATAAGCCATGCTCAGTTATTTAAGTGTTCAAATGGTGTTATGTTTGTGTGCTCATAAGTCTGAAATGCAACTTCTGTATTTGGCTATATTTTAGTGTAGAAAAGCTCCAGTAAAGTGTAAATTACAGACTTACTCAGAAAAACGGGCTACTAATCCACAAGTTTATTCTCTTAGTGTTTAGTTTTAAATGTTTTACTGTGGAGACACAAACCCACCCTCAACTAAGTCCGAATATTTTAGACACCAATTAACAGACACTAACCTAGAAATAAAAGGCAGTTTGAAATAGATAAGATCGTGAGTGTGTTAAAAAATTGAGTACGCTCTACTTACTTCTACAGCATCTGAGTTATCTTTGACAGACTTCTCTGCCATTTTTTCTGCATTCTTCTTGTAACTTTCAACACCAGAAGCTAATTTGCTCAAGTACCCAGTGGTGTTATTGCCATGGTGAGAGACCACAGACTCTAATCCACATCGTTCCTCACCAAGGCGCTGCATGTTCTCTTCACTCTGCCAAATAAAATTAATCAAGCAACAATAGCCACTTCTACAGTACATATATAAACAAAAAAATTGGAAAAAATAAATTTCCTATTTCAAGATACTGTACAAAGCAGTGACAAAGAACCATCTACTGAACACACCCAAGGAAAATTTAATGTAGATTGATCTACTTACCTTTATGTTATGATCTTCCACAGATGAACCAATACCAGATAAAAGTGATGTTACGTTTGACATATGGTTGGTATAACTGTCTTTGTGCCCACAGCCGAAATCTCTCACTTTGTCCTTAGCAGATTCTGCTTTAGTTTCTAAATCACTCAAAGCAGATGGCAATTCTGATTTGCCCTCAGCCATATCTCTGTCAATTGCTTGAGTAATTTCAGTGACTGATGATAGCAATGCTGTCATCTCCTTGCTTTTGCCTTCAAGAGCCTAAGTACAGAAAATACTGTTACACTACAAAAAACAAAAATTAATATACAAGCAGGTCTCACATTGAAACCTTTAGAAAAGTTATGGTTACATCCTAAGCAAACCCTTCTGAACATTAAATGGTCTAACCTACAAACATACTTTAAAATATGATACAGAAGTAAAAAGGAATATGTTATAGCAAGCTCTTTTCATATATACATCATAAAATATTTTCTTGAAATTACGTGGCCAGTGTCATTGCATACTCTATATGTTTTCATTAATGATGTGATTAACCCTTAAGGGATGGGCTAATTATATATCATGCAACCCCCCAGACCGGGCAAACTTTAAGGTTGGCCAATTTAAGAAAAAAGCAGATATGCAAATGCACATGGTGCAAGAACAAAAATTATAAAAAATTTTCCATACCTTCCATGGGAAGTTGAAAGTAACTATTTACAACTGTGTGGGGCCTCTTTTACAAAACACTCATAAATTTATACATATTTTTTCTAATAATTTATTTTATTTTGTAAAACTATAATTACAGCTTATACAGTATCATAACGGATAAGAACTAAAATCAGTAACAAATTCTGAGGATACCAGTTGTAAAATATTTATATAAATTTACTGAGATCGGGACATGGAGTAACTTTTTTGGAGGTATACATGTTTTTTCTAATATTTTTTTTTTTTTTTTTTTTTTTGCAAAATTACAATTATAACTGACATCATATCATGAAAGATAAGAACTAAAACCAACAGCAATTCCTGGGTATATTTATGAGCAAATAAATAAAAAGACGTCATGGGAGAGAGTGGAGCAAGACATTCCCCCTCCAAGTCAAGAACAATACTCATTCCCTGAGATGATCATTGCTTGAGCTGAGCTGAAATCTATAGTTGCCACTGTTCATTTATGGGCCACTGAAGTGACGGAAACTCTTTCCCACTCGATAGTCAAATCGTATGGCACATAATATTAATACTTTACTCCTCAGAGGGGATCCGTCCACCATCCCAAAACCTGTTTTAGATCCTCTCATGAGGGGATCCATCCATTAAGGGTTAATATACCCATATTCCTTTTTACACCATATTTTATTCTCCATAACTCTTCAGCGTATATGTCCCTGTATATCCAATACTTATAGTGATTCCAAAAAAAGGTTCATGGTAACTTTTATTATGCAGGGTATTTATACATATCCTCCAAAAGCCTAGCTTTTTGTTGCCATCAAGTGTACCTGGTTCTCTGATAATCGACAACTTCAGATCCAGATCAGTTTAGTATTTGCATTTTTCTAATAAAACATTTCTATAACTTATTATTATCATCTTATTACTATTGAAATTCATGTAATCAACAGGTTGGCAATCATTTTCATGCTTATTAACTATACTATATTATTGTTATTATTAAGCCACACTTCCTTCTATCTAATATCGCAGGGTTTGCCTTTCCAGAGTTTTTGTGAAACCTCTATATATTACATTGCCATTTTGTAATCTTGACTTTCACTACAAACAATGCTGAACTATCAGGCTGTACAGATACGGATCTGCTTATACAAACAAGAGAGTGCATACCTTAACTTTTGAGTCAACAGATTTGCATAATGAAGTAAATTTTTCTTGGCAAGCTGAGGCACTGCCACTGAAAGTGTCTAGTAAATTCATCATCTCCTCCTCATGGGCAGCTACTTGTTGAGCATGCTGTTTGGTGAATTCTTCCAATTTCACACTCAAGTCAGTCAACTGGCAGAAGAAAGTAATATAGCCATATGATTCCTTATTCTGAACGTGCCCTAAAGAAAATCTCAATAAATAAATGAGTTTTATTTAAACATAAATTAAGTTTCAGCAAAATTAATACTCAAACTTATACAAAAACAGAAAACCTAATTTTGCAAATATCAAATGTGTACCTTTGCATTGACTGTGCCGTGCAAATTAGTCACCATAGTTGCCTGGGCAGATATCAAGGATGCTATCTTCTCCATTGAAGGCAAAAAAACAGATAATTCAAAGTCCTTCTGACACGTCTTCTGATCCTCACACTCTTGCAAAGTCAATTTAGCAAAGCTCTTGGTCGATGATTGAGATTCCTGAACCTGAAAGATCACTGACATTTTACCAATCTATAACCTCCTATCCTCCGTGACAATTCAAATGAAACATTCTTGTACATGATTTATAAATTCTAAAAATTCAAAATACCGCTGCTGAGCGAGGGCGAGAGATATTCTTACATTTAGATGCTTTAGGGTGCAATGTTGGGAGTTTAGAAGCAATAACATGTGAAAAAGCATACATGTACTATTATTATTATTATTATAAATCTCTTTAAGAGAAGTCATATTTCTAGATTTGTAGATTTCACCTAAGGGATTTGTTCAGGTTATGTGAAGTAAAAATTGGTGAAGTGTTCAAGTTCAAGTTGGACAGCTAGATGGGAGAATTCCAAAGACAACAGGTGAAAAGTAAAATGCAGAAAGAAATGCAGCTACAGATGAAGGGACGCTGCAAAGAACTTTAGTACTTCCTACAGCATGCCATACCAGACACACTATAGATGATACACCCTAGGAGACATATGTAAAACAAGTAACATTTAGCATAATTTTGGTTTTTGAAAAAGTCTGACATGTGAAGCAAGAATCCAGACTACCTCTTTACAAACATAAAACCATTTTGGAATTACCAACCTTCTTTACATAATTACTTCGAATTTCATTAAAGAGTGAAACATGACTTTGGCACACTTCATCCCACTGACTTACTACTGCTGACACTTGCTCTTGGCACTGGGTTACACAGCCACCTAAAAAAATGTAACATTTTAATGGGGCTCATGAACTGCATGTATAGTATAACACATTTGGACCAGCCAATTTGCTAACAAGTCAACTTTCAAAGGTTAAGTCACACAAAACATTGTGAAGGGTATAACTTCAGTTCCTAAATTCATACAGAGCATATGAACTAGTATGCACCTTAAACCTAAAAAGCATGAGGAGACAGGATGGAATCATACATCTAAAAATTTCATACCCATAATAAATAAATAAGTTATCAACTTCCTTCAAACATTTAGGTCTTTTACATTCAATATATAAAAAGAAAACACAACTACACTTACCAAGATCAGACGACATGCTAACAAGAGTATCCTTCTGCTGGTCAAGGTTCTCGTTAATTTTAGTCTTCATATTGTCAACAGCTGTCGTGTATGACTGTATGAAGTCACTGCTGATCTCATGATTTGCATTCTCTACATTCCTGTGACAACATGAAAATCTACTAGCAAAAGTCCAGTATACTACAACTAGTCAACAATCTCCAAGGAGTTTAACTTTCAAAACAATCAAGAGAAGTGCTACCTTCCTTCCAGCCACATGTAATGCTTTCAAGTTGTATAGTCATAATAATCTCTTACTGAAAATTTTCCAATTATTCTCTATGTAACTTATTTGGATAAGTTTGCTCTTGATAGTATACTTTAAATAAATTCAAAATTACTCTCAATTAGACAATTCTATGAAGCAAAGTATTCACAAAGGCCTAAACATGAATATAAATCTAGAGCACAATTTGTAAAATCACTGCAAAGACAACTTAATTCATGAAACACTCCCAAACTCATGTCAATGATGATCATAAATATGAAAGAAATGAAGATTCTTTACCAAACAGTTTAATGCATTTTCATATGCACATTGCTTGCACCATCAGCTAAATCTCTTATTACACTTTATCCTGAAGAGTGCATTTTAAAAAAACTACCCTTCTCTGTAGAACACTTAATAATTCCTTCATGCAAACAATGACTTCTTTTTAAATGCTATTATTCCAAAATACTTTTTATACAATGCACTTGGAATGCTGATCACACTATAGATTTGTATATCAATGCCTGAATCTCGAAAAATTTCAAATGATGGATCCAAATCAAAACTAGTGTCAAAATAGCCAAACAATGCCATCCAAAGCACTATCAGTGAAAACACTTACTTCTTACGCTCCAGCTTCTCATGGAGTTTGTCAAGGTGATCTGTTGTGGTGTCAGCCAATTCTACCAGGGCTTTCCCTTGATTTAAGAGTTTACCCTCAGTCTTGACATGTGTTGCCACTAGGTACCTGTAAAAACAAACAAATTTAATTTTTAAAACTAAGTAGTATTATCAGGTAATTAAAACATTATGACTCATTAATCTGGCCAAAGGTGTATTCTGAAAAATTATATTTTCATAATAAAATTAAGTTTTATATATATATACTTACCAAGTAATTATAAAGCCAGAGTTTTAACCTTGCACAGCAGCCTTTTATTTAAAAAAATTGCGGTAGCACTTTGATAGTTAGCGTAGGTGACAGGCCCCACCCATTCAACGGGTAACGCTGGAACGACGCAGCCGGTAATGTCATTCTGTTTGTGCCCTTATGTCCATTACAGGGGAGGAGGGAGGGCTCTAATTCTGTAATTACTTGGTAAGTATATGTGAAACTTAATTTTATTACGAAAATATTGTTTTCATATAAGTAACTTACCAAGTAATTACATAGCTGAATCCCACATTGATAGGGGGTGGGATGAATGGACATATTCTACTCCAAAACATTAAAGTGTCATAATGACTTTGAAACTGAAAGGATGGCTAGCATTGAAACTGCTTGTCATTCCTTACCTGGTACTAGCAGTATTAAAGTAGAACAACCAGACCACTAGGCTGACTTTCAGCTCTTATAGGGCTGGCAAAAGAGCTACTGAAGGTGAATAATGTCTCTGGTTGGTGCTCATCTTAACCTGTAGTGGCGTGGCGGTTCAGCTGAGGGTCGCCTCTACATAAGTGGGAGTCTTGCAACGGAGGGTAGGCCAGATCACTGACAAGACATATAATAAGTTCCCTTGCCCTGGGTGCAGTACCAATAAAACAACTGGGCAACACTGTCACCTGTGCTGACAAAAGACCACTACTCATCCACTAAGACTGGTGAGCACTCCAGGTACAAAGTACCCCCAGGCTCCCCAAAAACTCGACACCTTATGTCAAGGCTAAGAGACAGAGAAAGAATGCTTCCTATGCTTCCTCCCCCAATACCATGCCAGCCACTGATAATGGCACCAGGGTACTGCAATTCTCAAACACTGTTTCCACTTATTTTAAGTAGTGAGATGCAAAGATCAATTTGCACCTCCAAAAGGTCGACTGAAGAATGAACGAAAGGGACAAATTATGCTTGAAAGTGAGAGAGGTAGCGACTGCTCGGACTTCATGCACTTTCACTTAGAACAAAGGCATAACGTCCTCCTGAATCCGAGAATGCACGTCAGAAATCAGGTCCCTTAGGAAGAACAACACTGCGTTCTTCGACGTGTCCTTACTCCTAGAGACTGCTGCCTTCTTCTAAAACCCCATGAGCTCCTCAATTTGAATTTAATCAGGGCTAAAGAAGAGTCTTCCAGAGCCAATGAGGGTGAAGAGGCCCTGAGCACTCTTCAGTTGGTGCTGACTGCCTGAGGCTGGTGCTGAGCGCCCAAAGTTGGTGGCGAGCACAGGTGCAGAAGTCTGAGGAAGCGAAGCAGGTGTCAAGTTCCAGAGGAGAGAGGCGCTCAAAGATGAGAGAGTGCTTAGCAGCAAGTGACAGGCGCTTACTTGGAGCATCTGGGCGCTTGGAAAACAAAACAGGGCACTCAAGACACCAGAGACACTCTGGACTATCCCACAAAGGCTGAAGATGACGGGCAGAAAAAGCAGAAGGTGGAACAGCAAAATTGCATGAGGGCTGAGGTCTAACACTGGCCTCCTTGTACCTCTTGACAGGAGGTAGGGAGCTGTCCGCATTGACAAAGTGCCTTTTCAAAGGCCAAGAGCCAGAAGCATGGCACCACTGACACTTCTTGTTAAGAGTGGAGCCATCCGAATCAGACAACAGCTGTTTTGCACAAAAGAGACGCCTTTCCAGTGGTGCTCTGTCGCAGCCTGGGAACGTGCAACAGGCAAACCCCACCAGCCTCCCTTGCACCTCCGGTATGTCTTCTCCCTGGTGCAGGGGAGCAGGACAGGGACCTTCGTCTAGGTGCACCGGTGGGATAGGCAGCGAACTCCTCAGCATGCACAACACTGTCACTTTGCATGACACTGACATTCAGAACACTGGAAGATGCTTTCATCACAAAATCTCTGAAAGAGGTACCTAACTCCATTACAGGGTTAGCCAAAAACTCAAACTTCTTATCAAACCTCACTTCGAGACTGGCAATAGTGTCAGGATTGGAAACATGGGCACATGGTAAAGGAGTATGAGGGATAAGGATGGGAGACATAACAGGAATATGAAGAGAAGAAACAGAGCTATCTTCTACCACATTAGGTAAAGGAGGAGCTTCTAAACTAGCCCTTTCGGCTCTAAGGGCCGCCTTCCTTTTCCCATCCCTGTCAAGTTTGTCCAGATGGGACTTCAATACCTTCCTCTTATTATCTTCCCAATCCTGACATTCCAGACAAGTGAGCTCTTTACTACACTCCTGCCCCTACATTTGACACACTTAGTGTGAGACTCATAAGTCACTTTCGTTAATCTAGTTTTGCAACCCTCAATGCAATAACGAATGCTTGAAGGGCTGGAGTCTGACATATTGAACTAACTTTAGCAATACAGTCAACCACAGCTAACAAGATGACTAATCTTTAATGCCACCACAACAAAGTGAATACTTCACCAAAATACAGGAACAAATATCCAAAAAGACAAAGCAACGACTGCACAAAACCACCGATGTTAGTCGGGAGCTGGCAGAAAATGAATTGAAGCTCTCTGCTGAGTTGTACCTATTAGTCCTGAATATGGGCAGGCTCGTCACCTACACAAACAATTGTAGCGCCACCGCAAAATTTGAATTTTTTTTAGACTGCCATGCTAGAGGCTAGTAGCTATGTAATTACTTGGTAAGTCACTTATATGAAAATACATTTTTATACTATAGTTTTTTCTTACATTACAAAATGTCTTGTCACTCAATTCTGAAAAAGCAAGTCTATGTGATGTGATATGTCTGCAAAGTTTAGGATCTTTCATTTTCCTGGTACTGTAAGTTTTGAATCATATCCAAGCTTGCATTTTACCTCAGTTAACATAAACTCCTTTTTAGTAAGGCTCTCTTTTCCAATTTCCTTATTCTGGCTGTTGTGAGGTCATGCCTAAATTGGAACAGAGTAGCTCCTGCTCTGAAAACTTTGCTTAACCCACCCCTCAACTGTTCCCAATAAAATGGATAAGATCTGTTAGTATCTGCAAAGATCCTATATACTGTACATTAATAATATAGAAAACTCCCCAACACTACCTATTATGACTAATCTTTGTGAGACATAAGCATCTTCCTGACTTGTATAACTACTGTTCATTTCAACAAGACTACACATTTAAATTTTTCAATTTTATGGTTAGCAAAAGTATATTCACTGCAGACTAATACTTCTGGTAGAATGGGATTTTTTTTCAAAACAGAAAATCTAGGTAAATTCCAAACACCATCAACAGTTTAATATTCCAAAATCCATACAAAGTGCCGATTAAAACTCAATTTTAACTTCATCTCTCACCCATGGTTCACAGGGCAGGAGTCCCAAAATGCAGCTCTAAAAAACCAAAATGTTAAGAAGAAAATGTTACATATAGGAAGCCCCATTCACAGAGAAGATTTAAATCCTTACTTTTGCTCGTCACATTCCACAGCTGTCTGATGCAGAAGCTTCTGAGTGCAGGTCAAGACCTCTGTCTTCTCTTTCAGCACTTTCTTCAATTCCTCTAACTGTGCTGACAAGTCTTCCAACTTTGCATTAGAACTGTTCAATTCATTCTATGAAGAACAAAAGGAATATGAGAATAACATTAACAATCACTATTTGGTAAAAATATAACCTAATGCAAATATCATCAACACCAATATCTAAAAATATCTTTATATTCTAATTCAAAATTATAATGTATCACAAGGCAACTTACCGTCTTACTTTCAATTCCTTCCTCTAGACTTCGAATATAATTTATTTTTTCAGTTATCTCCTGTGCTTGGGTTTCCATCGTCTGAATCATCTCCTGGTAATTTTCATTGGCTAAATAAACACCACTCTTCTCCCTCATAGCCATCAAATCCAGACGTAAACGCTCAATTTCTTGAGAGTATTCCTGAAGGTAGTCCATAATAATTACAGTACACTTAAAATATCTATCTCTCTTAAAATTTAACATGGACTTTGCTCTTACTGTATTCTTAAAACCAGCTGTTCTCTCAAAAACTTATCATTCATTGCAAAATATAATTAGGACCCTCATATGAAATCAGTTTTACAGTTAGCATTGCACTGTATTCTGTTCACAAAGGGACTGGGTGATCAAATAACTGTGTATTAAACTGGTATTCTTAATCCCCAAACAAGATATTGCTATTATGTAACTTTTTTTGTATTGGTCTTCATAATTTTTGTACGTTTAATTTTCAAGTCATAGCTTCTAAAGTAAATTACATTTAGTTGGTATTTTTCATTATCTTAAAAGAAGGTAAGATTGTGATCAATTCTGTTATAAAAAGAAACAATATCAATTACTGAGAAATGAGTTAATCTAACAAAAGATATTGCAACAAATCACACATTAGAAGGTCATTTGGAACCTCAGGTATATACTGTATAATGAGGACTTTCCTGCTGTATAAGTTTTAATGTTAATTACTTAATATGAGAAGTAAAAGTAAGGAAAGGAAAACCCACCAGAGACTGAAGGAACACTTATAGCACAGGCTGAAACTAAAACACACTAAACAACTGCATAAAAAATGTTTTGGTATAAATGAAATGCAATCTCTCTGCACACAGAATTCAGTCACATGGAATAAGGATTATGGTTTTCAGCGATGCTAAAAACTCATCCCCAGAAATGGTATTTGATTTAGTTAGGTGCTTCTAGTTTTGACTTTTATATATCTGTTATTACTATATACAGTAACACTAAATAACACCACAAAGTAACATTTCTTGACTCATAAGGATTACCCGAGAGTTAATGCTTAAAATACATGCTGAAATCAGAAGCAAAGTACTTGTAAGTTGTTGGGGTCTCTAGGGGACATGACAAAGAATCTTTAATATCCTCCTCTTTTCTAAGAGTGCAAGGCACACTGCAAATGATAACCTTCACACAGTGCTTTATCAATCAAAACATCATTATCACATTGTGTAATTTTTTCACATCACCATGAGTACTTATTATCATTGTAAAGCATTCAAAGTAGTAAAGTCATATGTTTCATAAGGCAAGACATCCTTGAGCAGTAAAGTGATCCTGTATATACTTCTCACCATATGAAAAAAGAACACATAAATGTGTTTTGCTTGCAAATGTTTTCCTTGAAGAACCCTACACATAGTAATATCTGACAAAATTTTTTTAAAATTTAGTCATTGAAATAATGATACCTTTCAAATGTAATGTAATCAAGAAAAACATAAAAAAAAAAAACTGAGGGCTCTAATGGAAATTTTAACAATGAACTGTGATTCATGAAAAGCATGAATCAGGGTGTTCTGTACTGAAAAACTTTGTGTACCAAAATCAGCTAACATAAATAATTTTAACACTGCAATGCATAGTAAATATAATTGGCTTTAAAAGAAAAAATTGTGCAACACAATCATTGGGACCAAATGTATATACAACTTAAGTACACATCGTCTAGCTTTTTTTTGTAAACAAACTGCTAAAACAGTAACAAGTTACATTTTTTCACAAGCTGCTAAAACAGCAACATAATACAAATTTCAAATTTTAACATATCATTCTACTCACCCCAATGAGTTCCTTCTTGTTAAGTTTTTGGTTAACTTCAGGCTTATTCTGAATGTTCTTTGCCCGATGAGCGTAATCCAAAGTTGACAATGTCTCCTCAAGGTTAATGGCAGCAGGTGATATAGTAGCAATGATAGATGTCTTTGTACGTCCACCTAATGCATCCTGGAGCAGCCTAGTCAATTTTGACTCCCTAGAAGAGAATTTTACTTAAAATCTTCGAATAATTTCCAATCTATTTTCACTACCAGTCTCTCAAATCCCAGTCTACATTCATCTGTGATTTTCTTGAGTGTTTTACACACCACTGTGTACTATACTTGACTTATGGATAGTGTGCTCCTTGATAAATATATTCAGTTCTTTATTTTCCTAGTACTTCCTCTCTAACACATTTGTCTACACTATTTTTTGCTTCGCCCAGCCATATGAGAGCTAAGAGTTAGCTCACTGTCAGGTTAAACTATCTTAAAATATCAGTCTATCTGAAAATGACATTTTTATGATATAGTTTTATATATACTTACCAAGTAATTACATAGCTATTGGTTCCTAACCTACGGCAGCTTAAAAATTCAAAATTAGCCCGGCGGCACTTCTATCGTTTGTGTTTAGGTGATGAGGTCCCGCCCATTGTCCGGGACTCAAAGGAACAACTTAGCAGAGAGCTTAATTTGTGTTATACTCTAATGTCCATGCAAGGGGAGGAGGGTAGGCTCCAATGATGTAATTACTTGGTAAGTATATATAAAACTTTATTTTATCATAAAAATGTCATTTTTATATAAGTATCTTACCAAGTAATTACATAGCTGATTCCACATTGATAGGAGGTGGGAAAGAGCATGGACATATTCTACTCAAAGCAGCATTAAGAAATGAATTTGAAATAGACAGGTTGCTAACATTGAATAAATTTTTGTTGTTTCCTTACCTGTTGAGAGAGCTGCTGCAGGTAGGTACTGCCTCTGGTTGGCACTTCTCTCAACTTGTAGTGGACATAGCAGTGTAGCAAAGGGGCACCCCTACATTAGTGGGAACTTTACAGCGGAGGAAGTACACGGTATGCTGACAAAGTTTAAAAGATGCCCTTGCCCTGGGCGAAGACCAGAATACAAAATAACAACACTATCACCTACACCGCAGAATTAACACCATAACCAAAACCATTTAAAAACGAAACTGGTGGGTACTCCAGGTACAAAGTACCCCCAGGCTTCCCATCAACTCAAGACCTGAAGTCAAGGCGAGCAGATAGCAAAGGAACAGAGTTCCCTATGCTTCCTCTCCCAGCACCATGCCAACCACGGATAAAGGTCCTGAAGTGTTACAATTTTCAAACAGGGTCTCTATGTCCTTGAGGTAGTGCGAGGCGAAGATGGACTTTCATCTCCAGAACGTCGACTGCAAGATCATAGAGAGAGACAAGTCATGTCTAAATGCCAGGGAAGTTGCAACTGCCCTAATTTCGTGAGCCTTAACCTTAACTAACGGAAAGTCTTCTTCCTGGATCTGAGAGTAGGCTTCTGATATCAATTCTTTCAGAAAAAGTATATGGCATTTTTGAGAGTGGACGAACCAGGTTACTCACAGAGCACCAGAGGTTGCTCAAAGGTCCTCTAATCTTTTCCGTCCTGTGAAGGTAGTACCTGAGACACCTCACTGAACAGAGAAGTCTTTCTTCTTCCTCAGGTCCTAAGACATCCATAAGATTCTTGATGACGAAGGATCTAGGCCAGGGTTTGGAAGGGTTCTCGTTCTTTGAAAGGAAGCCAAGAGAAGGAGCAGACTGTGCCCCCTTGCGCAAATCCTACTCTCTTGTCTATCGCCTGTAACTTGCTGATACTTTTGGCAGTAGCAAGAGCCACTAAAAAGAGTCGTCTTGGTGAGGTTCCTGAGGGAAACAGAACGGATAGGTTCAAATTGAGGACCTGAAAGCCATTTCAGTACAACATCTAAGTTCCAAGAGACGCTGGAAAAACTTTCTTTCTTAGATGTATCGAAAGATTTGATAAAGTCACTGACATCTTGGCTAGAAGGCAGATCCATTCCTGTGTTTACAGACTGAGCCGAGCATCAACCTGTTCCCTTTGATGGTAGAGGTCGATAACTTCTTGATGAACATCGGGAATATAAAAAAATCAGCCATTTGACTTATAGATGTCTCAGAGGAAGAGACGTTATAGCGACTGCACCACCTTCTGAAGACTGCCCATTTGGATTGGTAAAGCTTTGTAGAAGATGCTCGTCTGCACCTCGCAACTGCCTCTGCAGCATGTCTCGAAAAGCCTTTTGCTCAGGGCCAGAGCAGACAACCCTTGGTGGAATCTGAGAAAGTGGGGTTGTCTGAGCAGCAATCATTTTTGTGGAAGGAGTCTTGGGTAATCCACCAGGAGCCGAATCAGATCTGGGAACCATTCCTTGTTCGGCCAAAAGGGAGCAACTAGGGTCATGGAGGTGCTCTAATGCGTAGACAACTTGTTGATTATCTCCCTGATCATTCCGAAGGGAGGGAAGGCGTATACATCTAAGCCTGTCCAGTCAAAAGCATGGCGACCATTGCCCATGCTTGAGGATCCGAGCAAAAGAGTGGAAGACGCTGATTTCTCGACGTTGCGAAAAGATCCACTGTGGGCTTGCCCCATAGTTTCCACGGATTGTCGCAGACTAACGGGCCTAAGGTCCATTCGGTTGGAAGGACCTGTTTGAAGTGGCTTAATGCTCATTCTCCCTTGAATGAACCGGGTGACAAGACTGACTTGATTCTCCTCCGCCCACAGGAGGAGATCCCTCTCCATCTCGTACAAAGAGAAGGAATGAGTGCTCCCCTATTTGCAAATGTAAGAAAGTGCAGTGGTGTTGTCTGCATGCACTACTATCTTCTTGCTGCAGACTATATCCGAGAAACACTGAAGGCCCAGGTGAACTGCTCTCAGTTTCTTTACACTGATGTGAGACTTCTGCTGTACAGTTGTCCACATTCCAGAGACTCCCCGGCCATCCATAAGAGCACCCAGCCCAGGTTGGAGGCATCTGACTAAAATTGAAAGTTGGGGCACACTGGGAGAAGAGACTTCCCTTCCTGAAGTCTTTCTTCACATGACCACATCTGGAAATCCTCTTTGATTTCCAACGTAATCGGGAAGACGAAAGAGTCTGGTTGGGCCTTTCTGCACCAGTTCTCTTTCAGAAAAAGCTGAAGGGGTCTCATGTGCAGTCTGCCTAATTTTACAAACTGCTCTACTGATGCAAGGGTCCCTAGAAGACTCATCCACTGTACTGCCAAGCAGGAAGGAAGAGCAAGGAACTGACTGACAGTCTGAAGGCAGTTGTCGACTCTTTTGAGCGACAGAAAAGCCCAAAAAGTCTGAGAGTTCAGTGTCATCCCTAAATAGGGAATCTCCTGAGTTGGTGTCATAAGGGATTTCTTTTCGTTTATGAGAATGCCTAACTCCTATGTCAGGCGAAGGGTTTTTCTCAAGTCCTCCATGCACTTTTCCTCCGACGATGAGCGGAGAAGCCAATCATCCAGATATAAGTTGATGTCGATTCCCAGAAGGTGAAGCAAATTCTCTAGAGGAGCAAGGATTCGTATGAAAACTTGAGGGGCTGTCAACAAACCGAAGCATATGGCCCGGAACTGTAGTGTACTCTGCCCTGAAAAACGAAGCGTAGAAATTTCCATGAGTCCAGATGAACAGGAATGCCAAAATACGCATCCTGCATATCCTGGGTGAACTTCTCTGAGAGCCTTCTTCGAGGAGGAGGAAAGAACTAGCTTGGGTAACCTGGTACCCTCTGACAACTGCTTCTCAAGAGGAAGGCAGAAGCTGGAGAAGTAGGAGAAGCAGAAATGAAGAAATCTGGTAAACTATCCAGGAGGAAACGCAAAAGAGAGGAGTAAACTGAAGATGGGACCGTCTCCTGAACAACCTCTTCCTCCTCTGAAGAGATAGGGGACAAAGATTTATCCGTGGATTTGGGAACTGAAGAGGTTTTCTTCAAAAAACCCGTAAGTTCGGTCAACTGACCCTTGAGTGGGGCTAATGAATCTTCTTGAACTGATGATGATGACAGATTAAGAGAGGAAGGAGCTCGGCGCCCAGAAACAGAGGCTGAGTGCTCGGCTGTTGGCGCCGGGCGCTGAGAGTGCTTACAGTGCTTGGGACTGTCTCCCAACGAACGAAGATGGTGAGCTGGAGAAGCAGGTTGGTCCTGAAAACTACAGGAAGGTTGTGGGCTAGCCTCCCTGTACCTCTTGGCAGCCAGAGGAGAGGTATTCGCCAAGATCTGCATGTCTCCTGAGTGGGCGCGAAGAAACAGAGAAGCAATATGGGAGCTTCTTGCGCGGGCTGGAAGCTTCCAAATCTGATGAAAGCTGATGCAATGGAACGCCTTTCCAATGGCACTTAGTCGAAGCCTGGGAACGAACGACAGGCTCGACAGAGGGGGCGACTGCCCACAGGTAAACCCCACCAGCCTCCCTTGGACCTCTAGTATGTCTTCTCCCAGGTGCTGGGAAGTGGGACAGTGACCTTTGTCTAGGAGCACTGGTGGGACAGACAGCCACCTTCTCAACATTCACAACACTCTCACTTCTCACTGCACTTTCATTCACATTTTTCTTCATTAGAGATCTAATTGCTGATCCCATTTCCATAATGGTATTAGATAATAAACCAAACTTCTGATTGAACCTTGATTCAAGGCTGGCAATGGTACTAAGAGCGGAATCATAGTAACCTGGAACAGGGGTAGATGGTAAAGTAGGAGGACTTAGAATGGGTGAAACAGGAAGAATTGGAGGAGTAGCAGTTCTATCATCCCCTACATTATACAAAAGAGTAGAACTGTATTGGCCCTGTTCTCAGCCCTAAGGGCTGCTTTCCTCTTCCTATCTCTTTCCAGTTTTTTTAAGATGAGATTTCAAGGTTTTCCATTTCTTATCGTCCCAATCCTGACACTCTATGCAAGTATTATCTTTACTACATTCTTGCCCCCTACATTTAGTGCATTTCATGTGAGAATCGTACAAAAACTTGGTTAACCTAGTTCTACAACCCTCATGAACAGAAGCGAATACAGGATGAACTGGAATCGAACATCGTTAACTAAAGTAATTCCCAAAGTTAACCAGAAACAACAATTCATCAATGATATAAAGCCACAAAACAACAAATCCTGAATACTTCACCAAGATCAGGAAAATAACTAGCCAAAACGTGATGAAGCAGCTGCGAAAAACTACTGATGTTGATCGAAAGCTGGCAGGAAACGAACTGCCCTCTCTGCTAAGTTGTTCCTTTGAGTCCTGGATAGCGGGCAGGACCTTGTCACCTACACACAAACGATAGAAGCACTGCCGCGCACGAATTTTGAATTTGTAAGCTGCCATAGGTTATGAACCAATAGCTATGTAATTACTTGGTAGGTTATTTATAAAAAAGCACACTTTGAAATAATCAAGTTTAGTCCACATAATATAAGCCAGTATTCAAAGATCCAAGTGTAGGTACAGTACTCACATTACTCAAGGAGAGGCTGAACAGAAGGAAAAATTGTTTGTGTGAATTCCAAAAACACTATTGCATTTGTATTGTATTATAGTAACATGCAGCATGAACATAAATACCTAACATAATTTAACTGTATTATATATTTTCCCATATAAAGGCAGTCTAGTCAATATCTAAGTGCTAAATTGTCCACTCATATTTAAGTTCCTATAGATGTAATTTAATTTCTATCAAAGACCCTTTAAGGAAAATTTCTTTACCAGATATCTCATATGGCACAAACAAGCAACTGGCAACTAGGCAACTAGATAATGGAACAGATTTCTGTATCTAAATCAATAATAAGCAGTGGAGTACTACAATAAAATTTCACTAAAACTTTGAAACCTCATCAAGTAATCAATCCTGGAAAAAATGACTAAAAATTGCATTAAAACAAGCCTAACCTGTAAGGTATATGAGGGGCTTTTTCCACTAATGCAGTGATGACTCTTCCAAGCGTCAAAAGGGACATGTTAATGTTGCCAGCCTCACGGGCCCGTTTGTCCACAGCACCAGATCGTCCAATATTTTCAGAACCAGCAAGATCTACAAGATGAAGCTTACCAGTCTGTTGAAATAAAAAGTGATAATTGAAAAAATTTCCAGGTACAGCATACAAGTTCTGCACATTTTCATCACTCACCTAGAGAGAGAGAGAGATTTAGAGTTATAAAGATTTGTTTAACCAGAGAGAGAGAGTTAACTAAATAAATAAATAATAAAAAAGGGGGGGGCAGGTGGGGGATTACCTTTAGATCAGTTCCACCCAAGAGATTGCACTGTTAAGGCCCTTTCATATGTGGAATCAATAATTCTCTACTGCACTAGTTATTGAAAGTAATGTTACATCTGACTTTAAATTGGATAAAATTGGCAGATCAGGTTAGCATAGCATGCTGTATTAGGGTAATTAAAATAACTTGTAATAATCACACTTTGGTTCATCAACAGGGTATTAAAGAATTTGTCTACATAATGTGTACAGGTTGATTAAAAAAATGGTTGTAATATAAAATGGGAGACAATACCATTGGTCTGAGGGCCAAAGTGTGAATGATGAAGCAAGAGCAATCTCAGCTGGATTATAGGAGAGAGAATGGTATGTAACACTGATTGTAAGACTGAATTGAAAAGAAAGGGTTTCTGGTTTTAATGATGTGCTAGTAAATTTGATACTGTGTCCTTTGATTTTGTTTATGCACAGTACTTTATTACATTTTACATACGTTCAATGTTTTGTAGCATTCATACTTACAATGAATGCTTTTTGTTTCATCACTTTCAGTCTAGTACAATAAAGAATATCAAGAAAGTATTCTACTCTTGTAAAAATTACACAGCACTCAAGTCATTCTAGTTTCTGCAGTTAGTAGGATTAGTACACCATACCAGTGAGCAATAGCCTTTAACTGGTCTAATCAACATCACCCATAGTACATGTATATTCATATAACTTTGCAAGAATGTTCTTAGTACTGCTTGGACTATCTGATTGTTCATTATGATTTATAAACAAACTGACCATGCTATATCGTCAGCGATGACGACTCAAGGGCATCTGACTTAGGGCTTTATTATAATGCTCTTTGGAGTATAAGGGTGAAATTTTGTGATTTCTTACCAAAGTACACACAAAATTTTTTCTTAATTGAGGATCTAAATGTTTCTCTGCCCCAGGGATAAACTACACTATCTAGATCATGTTGTTTATATATGCCCATGGATAAACAACATTTTAAAAATGTTCAGTTTTCTCGAATCTAACACTGCTGAAATAGCATCATCAACATAAATTTGAAATGTGTAGCTGGAATACAATGTAGGAATATGTAGGGCTGATTTCATTTAAAAGTATGTGTGGGGTCATAATTAAACTGGTAATTGTTCAAGATAAGACATACTGACACAAGATTTAAAACTGAAAGAGATACTGTGCTTTCAACAACAAAGAAATGAATAGAAAAATTAATACAGCAGAGTAGCATTTCAACTTGAACTCTTTGAGTGTTAAATAAAAGTCTATATTATAACCTGGTCTAGACATCTTACAGATGCCTTCCTGATAAGTAAACAACATGAGTGTTGTATCATTTTAGAAATGAGAGTCACTCTAAAATGGTAGTATAGCAAAAAATAATTACAACATAGCTGGTAATTACAGAAGTCTGCTACACTGGTCTGTTAAGCTGAGGTGTTACTCAATTCCATGAAAGCTAAAGGGCTATAAATGGGTGCTTTGGTAGAGAAAGCATAGACGATTCACCTTATATTACAATTTTAGTTTAAATTAAAAGCTTTAAGAAATATTTTTGCATTCATGTTAAAAATGAGTAGGTTAGGTCCCTACAAACCAAACTGTCCCAATAGGAAAGGTGGTCAAAAGATTGAGTAACCCTCGTTCTTCTGAATAATCTGAGAAGTA
Source organism: Macrobrachium rosenbergii (assembly GCF_040412425.1). Taxonomy (NCBI): domain Eukaryota; kingdom Metazoa; phylum Arthropoda; class Malacostraca; order Decapoda; family Palaemonidae; genus Macrobrachium; species Macrobrachium rosenbergii. The sequence continues at coordinate 15,702,764 of NC_089766.1, read as the reverse complement.
ATTCAACCAAACAAAATTTAAATTCACCATACTTAAACATGATTAGGTATTATGAAGACAATATCATAATCACAATTTCAGTAATATACTGTACCTTCAACAGTTCGTCACCATCAACTGTGTTTTCTTTGATGTGTAGCGTTACAGTGAAGACTGTGTGTGATCGACTGGAATGTGCATTCATGAGTGTGGCTGCTGTTTGACGTTTATTACTGCCTTTCTCAAGAACTTCATAAACATTAGCTTTGGAACGTACTAAGACTTCCTCCAAGCCCTGAATGATGCAGGAACCTTTACGGGTTGCATCTTCATACATTCTGCAAATGCAAGTTAATGAAGTTAATGTATCCTTTATCCTATTATCAAATACATACATTAGCCAGGAAATAAAGTCTACCATACATTGCTTGTCTTCAAATTTCTTAAAACATCTCATGAAAAAAATAAGTGTCTTGCATATTTAAATGAACCTTGCAGCTTATGTTATTCCAACATGGAAAAATATAATTCTGTCTACATAAGCAGATATACTCATTGCATACTGTACCCAGTAAATGAGTATGTTTTACAAATTAGGGACCCTACTAAACCAGACAGAAAATTGGATTGCTTTAGTTTTAGACTTCAAAAGTGATGTCTACATGTCCTCCAGTTGACCCCAAGCAATACTTAGAAAATCAACAATACAAAAGATAAAATTCTTACACGTTTGGTAAATGTTGAATGAAAATGGCAAATCTGATTACCTTAATTTGGACATATCGTCTTGTGGAGAGAGCAAATCAAAGAGTTCTTCATTGTAAAGTTCAAGAAACGATACCCTCATAGTGAACTCCAACTTCTGTAAACGAAGTTCATCAAACAGATGATTGACACATCGTGGGATGATTCCTGCTAATGGATCCTGACAAAATAATTGTTTGGATTAATACAAAATATCTTGTACATAACTGCTTACCATACAATAAAGTCTACTAAAAATTCTTAAATTTGCTTCACCAAGCATTCTAACACAAGTGAAATATATAAAAGTTATATTAACTCAAACTTAACATATAACTACTTATAACTGAAACATATCATTACAAAGCAATGATTAAAAAAACATTTCAAATTTATGGTTAACATTAAATTCATTTCTAGTAAATACATGGTCTATTCAGAATCATTCATTATTTTCCAATGCCATGGCCAAGATTTTAAGGATTTAATCTGCATTTAAACGTAACCTGTACATCTGTTTATATATTGCAAACTGGCCAGTATTGACAAGAGGTTGAGAAAATCAGCATGAAAGAAAAACACAACAATAAAAACAGCCACATACTTCATCCCAAGAAGTATTATCAGCTGTTCTATCTCCTTCCATCGTGAAAGTCTTGCCTGTGCCGGTCTGTCCATAGGCAAATATTGTACAGTTGAACCCATTAAGCACTTCTTCGACTGAAGTCTTTGCGACTGCTTTATAGACATCTATCTGTAAAAGAAACCGTACAATTACTAATCTGCCTAATCACACACTACAGTAAAGATCAACTCTGCTTGTTATAATAACGTACTTAATGAGTAAAGCTAGGCCCCAATGCTGAGACTTAATCACCCAGAAAACAAACAAATGAAGGCTACAAGTATTAAGTAGTTTATGTAGGCAGACCAAAAAACACACACAACACGTCCAAAGGCTGTATGCCCAGTTTTCAAGATAGCAATCACTAATATAAAGCTGGTTCCATATGCAGTGGAAAGTAGCTATTCAAAATATATATAAAAAAGTTGAGATTGAGGATACAAAAAACAAATAACCCCATCAGTCCCTTAGGGAATTAGATCTTATAGTAATATCCTACAAACAATAGCCAAGCAAGTTTCTACTTGATAGACTTAACAAATAAAAGTAAAAGGGCTATACAGTGCTGTAAAAGCAATAAAGTGCTTCAGCCAGTGTTTAGCATGGTTCCATAAACAAACATGAACTTTCATGTTTATTTATGGAGCCATGCAAAATACTGGCTGAAGTGCTTCACGTGCATTATCAACCTCAAGTGTGTAAGCTATCAAGAAAACATTGAATGAATATCAATTTTTATTCTCAACAAGCAAATTATGAAGGTATACTACCCAGTAAATAATCTTTTAAAGTCTATTCAAAGCAATTTCTTCCATAAGACTGGACTGACAAAGGCAATTTAACAATGTCCTCACATACATCCCAAGTTAATTTTCAAAGGAAGAAAAATTATGCACATGTGAGCATAATTGTTGCATGTATTTAACATATTTCTGCTAACACACACCTGTAATCTTTCCCTAATTCTAAAACAAAAAAGCAATGCAATACCTGTTTGGATTCAGGACCAAACACTCTGTCGAAAGAAAAAGTCTTGGTAAACTTGTCCAGCGGTCGCTCTTTCACAGTGACTTCACGGTTGGTGCAATCCACACATGTATATGACTTGCTGTTCTTCTCTATGGAATTCAAAGGTCTGAAATGGAAATTTGCTCATTAAAGAATAGTACATGCATCTTGAAATTCAGGAAATAAAAGCCTAGCAGGACCACTTGTGGGGTTCTTAAAGGTGATACTTGCCAATGGCCTAAAATGGGTTAATCTCCTTTGTCCCAGGAAAAAGGTGGACTGCGCTATCCCCACTTTATGGGTTGGGTATCAATTGCAGATCATGCAGTGATGTAAAAAAAGGTTGATTTTTTAAAACTGGCATTCTGGAAAGTTTAGTATGTGGTAATCACACTTACAAAAGGAAAACTTTTAGAAATAATGAAAACAATGTTTTGACAAGCATCTAATTTATTACAAACAATAAATACAATCATTTTCTCTGTTTATATAACATTTTACAAATTATGTTTTAAGTAAGCTACTTAAGATGTTTGAACTTTATCATGGTATGTGCCACCAACTTCAGATGAACTCTGCCTCATCTTTGTCAATAATCTCCAACACTGTATACTGTATTGTTAAATATACACATATAAACTGTTTGAAACTGTGTATATGTTAATTATTCAGTGATCAACCAGTTATAAAAAAAAACTGTACAAGGCAACACACAGAGGTCCAATGTGCATGTGCACTTCACCAAAGTATGCTATATTTCCCTGTATACTAGCAAAAAAAAAAATCTTACCACTGAACAAAGCACACCTGTGCTTCCTTATAGCCAATGGTATGATTTTTATTACTTTAATTTTTACTTCACATGAGAAGCAGTTACAATCAATATCTAGGATTAAGCATGACTGATAATGGTGATATAGACTCTGAAATAAAAAAAATAGAATACAAAGTACAGACAGTACTTGGATAAACTGGAGAAGGTCGACATGGATAGTGTGCAACAGGAGGATTAGTGCAAGGGTTCAAAGAAAGTTTTATGAAAGTTTAGTCAGACCTGTGATCGTTTAGGCTATGGAGCCATGACATGGCTGATGGAGAAAGCTCAAGAACAGAAAATGGATGTGGCAGAGATGAGGATGTTGAGATGGATGTGTGGAGTCACAAAATGAGATGGGATCAGAGATTAATTTATTAGAGGAACAGTTAAGGTAGGTGAAGTATCAAAGAAGATTAAGAAGAACGATTACAGTGGTTTGGACACATTATACGGAGAGAGGGAGAAGGCCAGGCTAAGAAGGAAGGTTAAAATAGTATAGGACCAAAGAAGATGGAGAAGGCTAATAGGAAACTGTGACTCCATATAGCAATGGGTAAAGCTGAAGACAAAGATGATGAAGAGAAGCAGTAGTTGGGATCAAGAGTTCCAAGTCTCCAATATCTTAGTTTTTGGAGAAATTCACAAGCCACAGGTACACAGCTGGAGATATGAGTTACAATGTACTTGCAATTACTAGCCTAATACATGACATCTAACAGCAACCACTAGCCTAGCCAATAACATCCACCTTATAAAATTCTAGCAATATCATAGGATAACATAAGTTATACACAGCCTACCCGAGTTTTGAAAAGTGGATAGCTTATGATACTTGACACTAAAGGCAGTTGTGCACTATAAATAGAAAGTGTAATATGTGGTTATTTGATCCACAATATCAGTGAGTTTATACAAACAGTTTCAAACATATTAGGCCAAGATCTTAGATCTACAGTTAAGGGTATCCTAAACCTAGGCAAAGTTCTACAATGTCAGCTTGACCTAATCAACTGGCCCAAATAAATTCTTTGACCTCAGTCTGCACCATCCATAAGCAAAAGAGCTCAATTTTTGGTATAACTGA
>NC_089766.1:15686007-15693507 GCF_040412425.1 Macrobrachium rosenbergii | reverse complement strand
TATTCGGGTGTTTCCATAAATCAGGGTTGGCTTAACAATTTCTTTTTGCAATAAACTAAAATCCAGACTTTAGCAAGAATAAAAATCCTCTTCGCTTCATCTATTTTGTTACTCAACTTTCTCTCATTCTGTCAGCAAATACTCTCAAATAAATTTTGTGTCAGTTGCTTCCAGTTTTCTGTCAGTACTCTAACCTTCACAAGTCCTGCATTCTTGATCCCATTTATCTCAAAATTTTTCAAGTTTCTCCTCCAGCAAAAGCTGAGACTCAAAGTCTCCATTGTCACCTAACACTGAGTTATTGTAATCAAGCATTAGCCATTCCGTACTCCATTTTCGACCAGTTTGTTTTTCCCTCTTGGTTTGCCATCATAGTTCGTTTCTGTGACACTTCAACACAATTCCAGATACAAAAACAGATATTTTGGTCAGAGACCCACATTAAGGTCAAACCAGCCAACCTTTCAACGTTGTTCAAACTTTGATGTCAAGTAAAACTTGTAATTACCATTAACTGTTTACACCATACATCCTGTACACCGGTGTTCTGAAAAGTCCTGGAAAACAAGGGGTCCATATCAGATGACATAAAGATTTACTTCCTGAAAACAGATAATGAATTTTCAGGATCTTGAATAGGAGAGGAAAATTATTAAATCCATTTTATTAAGCACAGTTTCTCAATAATTATTCATATTGCTATTCCATGACTACAGCTATTTTCTTATAAAGGGAAGATCTTATATAAATGAAAACCACTAATCAGTTTAATGGTGAAACCGCAGCCATTGCTGGTATCCTAAACATTCAATGAGCAGCCAAACGTTTTTTCATAAACAAACACGAACCAGACAGGACGATATCATCCAACGGCAGTACAGCCCAAATGATGTCATTTTTATCAGACTTTCGCCGCTTTTTTTACTGACTGAGTTAACTTTTGCTTTTTAATCATTTGATGTTATGCCAACATTGATTAAAATATCAGAATTGAGGTATCTTTTGAAATGAACCATGGAAAAACCATGTCAGGTCTTCATTAACCTGTTGCTGAGTGACTTTAATGGTATTTAGGATAACATTAGAAAGTTTGGCTTGATTGGGGATTTTTTCAACTCACAATATACAGCACTTTAAGGTTCGGTGTATTTTTAGTTATTTTGTTTCTAGTTGGCTAACAGCAGGTGCCACTTTGAAAGAGATCCGGTAATGAACTTTAACGAAATCTTGAGTTCCTAAACGTATTTTTTTTATTCAGTTATGATATATTTGACTCTTAGTGAAATCGTGACTTATAGGCCTTCCATGTTTAGGTGTCTTTGCATATGACAGTTTCATTATTACTTGTATATTTTTGGTTCCAGTTTCTTTTATCGGGGATTCTCTCTTTTAATGTATTTAGCCATCCAGGAATGTTCACTGGTATTGTCAAGGTCGTGAACTGTCTGAAAAAGGTTGCCCTCAACACGAGACTGTTCAATCCAACTGTTTCATGACATGGAATCGAACTTAGTTCCATTGCTGTATTATAACATCCGTCAGGACAGTAAAATCAAGAAATGCAGGAGAAATGAAAAATAGCTTAAAGAAATGTTTCTTGATATACAAAAAATGTGACCTGTTGGAGATATTGAAATCAGAACAAGCTCCGCCTTGCTTATCTTGTGGACATTTGAAATCTTGGAACCAGCTCTTATTTGAGACACCAAGGGATAGGATTCAAACTTGCTCAGTCACTGTGACCCAATACATGCATTTTGGCCAAACTGGAGCTGTATAAGAAGAGATAGTGTATGAAAATTTATATGTTTCCATCATTGAATGAAGTTCTTGCTGATGGTCAGCAAAGAACTTGTCCCAAGAAAATCATGGATCACTTGTCTCAGCCAGATGATGAATTTCAGCCGTTACTTTCTGACTTAAGCCCTCAGCATGCAGGGTTAGCTTAAAAATTTCTTATTTTGGTTGATGATGTTTAGAAGACACAAGAAGAGTTCATTGAGCTTATCCACGATTCAACAGCCAAGAATTTGTTACAGTCAAACTCCTTGTCTCATTCTGGTGTTCAATGATGGAAATATCCAAAAATAAGTAATCAGGCAGTCAGTTCTTTTTGTTTTCTGTCAACCTACTCTAACCTTCGAAGGTGGGTTTTCTTCTTATTTGCAATAAAAACTAAAAAAATCAAGGTTTCTTTATGTGGAAGATGAATTGAGATGTTCAGATGTTCTGAGCCAAGGATTCTTGAGCTGGTTGTCAAAAACAACCACAAAAGTCCCATTGAGAAATATTATACTTTTTGCAACCAATGAAAAGTTTCATTCACTGCTGTTTTGTGATTTTTGTGTTTTACCTGTTTTTTTTTCATACATGTTTGCAAGCTCAAAAATAGGGCGTTATAAAGATAGTTTTTTCAATACCTACAACTATAACAACATTAACGTAACATTTTTCCACTTAAATAAAAAAACAGATGTTTGCTGACATCATATAAATAGACCCACAGCTTAATCAGCATAACAAACAAGGCATTTTTTGAATATATTCGTTTTGCAGAAAAGTCTTTTATTAATTTTGCTGCTTCATTTCGTTGTAAAACTTGTGAAAAAGTGACTGGAAAATCTATCCTGGGACAAACATCCTGGGAACATTGCTGTACACCATGGCAATTATATCTCTAACAGGGCACACATGGGTATGGCACGTGTTTAAGCAGCCATATAGAGGTACAGGGGATTTAGAGTTTTCCACACCACATTCCAGATGATAATGATACCGATGTTTCATTCAGATACGGGACCCAATTTGTTCACTATGCTGAAAGGAATTGACAGTAGTTAATACTGGCTAGTTATTTGAGAAATTTGCATTGCAATCAAAGTATTCTGTCCAATATATGTTTGTGTTTCACATTCACAGCTCATCCCTGATCGCCTTTTCCTGCCGAGAGCAACCATGTTCACTGAACAGCAGAAGCACCACTATGCAGTAAACGTGCCTCGCTGTCGAACTTCTCAGTTCCAGAGGTCCTTTAGCCCTTACACCGTTGGACTGCGGAACAGACTTTGTCGTGCAACTGGAACTTCAGAAGTTCAAGCGAAGATGCAATGCATTCCACCCTAAGACAATTCTCCTTGTATTATATTATTTACTTACGTTTTTATTTATTTATTTATCTGTTAATTTATCTGTTTTTCTAATAACTGCTCTCCTCTTTCTGTATTTCCCATTACTTTCTGTTACTTCTTTCGAATGAACACCATATTCTTTGGAAGCTTGAATTTCAAGTCAATGGCTCCTGTGGGCTTGTTCCATATGAATAGGGTTCATCTTCTGAATAATAATAATAATAATAATAATAATAATAATAATAATAATAATAATAATAATAGTTTAGTTTTTTGAAGACAGATTTCATCAAATATTAAACACTCAACATCGGGTCAAAACACCCACCCGAACTGTCACTCTTCTGAGTAAGGAAGATGTCCATAAAAATAATCACCACTATTTTTCTTGTGCCTTAATGTCAGGTAGTTAAGAGTGCTGATTACCTGCTTAAGATAATTTGAATATCTTGACGACTATTCACTCATTTCTTTTCCTTTACTTATTCTCCTCTCTTTTTTGGGATTTTTCTTCACCCAAAAAAGGAAACTCATTTGAGAGACGAACGAGTGGCTTCAGTTGCATAGGGAATGAATGTGCCACCAAGACTGCAAAAAAAGAAGACATAAAAATGACTGAGCATACTGAAATTTTCCTGAATTCAGAGTGTCTGTAGATTTCTTTCCCCGGTTTTGGCTTCAGTTCATCTCAGCACATAAAGCAGTGTCGACTATTTTTTTCACTGAGCGCCAATTTCTCTGTTGTCTCCGCATCTTCTATTTCTTTAATAGCCACATTATCCATTCTGAACTCTTGAAAGTTAAGTATACCTTAGTTCAACCAGACCACTGAGCTGATTAACAGCTCTCCTAGGGCTGGCCCGAAGGATTAGATTTATTTTACGTGGCTAAGAACCAACTGGTTACCTAGCAACGGGACCTATACAGCTTATTATGGAATCCGAGCCACATTATAGCGAGAAATGAATTTCTATCGCCAGAAATAAAGTATTCTTATTTTTCATTGGCCGGTCGGAGATTCGAACTCGCGGTCAGCAGAGTGCTAGCTGAGAACGGAACCCACTCTCCCAACGAGGAACAAAAAAATAAGTGTTTTTTCCATATGATATATTAAAAGGTCCCATCTTGAAAAGCGGGTGAAACGTGTGCAAAATGTTCTCAAATACACTGATATTCCTTTCTTTATTATCGTTTCCTTTTCTGACTGATCGCAAGTGAACTGAAAAATATAAGTATCAGAGTGTTAATGAATATAGCAAGGGATGACGGGTGGATCACAGCTTGGACCCGGGAGCATGACTAAGGAATGCGCGTGAGTTTAAGAGAGGCTGCAATACTGCTTTCAAGATCAGGGCATCATTGTGCAATCTGTTCTCAGGAAGGTTGCTCTGCAAGTTAAAGAATGTACAACACACACACACATACATACATACATACATATATATGTATGTATGCATGTATGTATGATGTATGTATGTATATGTATATATATACCTATTCACACACACACACACACACACACACACACACATATATATATATATATATATATATATATATATATATATATATATATATATATATATATATATATATATATATATATATATAGCCTATATATATGTTTGTATAATATATATATATATATATATATATATATATATATATATATATATATATATATATATATATATATATATATATATATATCATGTTACTTCTGTTTGGTTTGGTATTGATCCTCATGAAAACACCTAAATATATGACAGCCCAACCCACTATTCGGGGTCGTTGTTTTTAAGGAGCCTTTGCCAGATGTTTCAATCTTCTGTCCGCACTTCAGATATTGCTTTATTTCTCATGCCTTTTCGAATAAATAGGAATTAGTAACATATAATCTTAATAAGTTTATAAATGCTCAAGAAACTCCTTCTGAAATTAGATTTTTATAGTTAAAAACAAAAGGGAAATTGTGAAAAAAATTCGGCAATGCAATAATTGTGAAATTTTAGACGTGCGAGCAGGATTATCACGAAAATACGTACTTATTCACCATCAGTCAAACGAATTACGGAAACAAGATGAAATTCACGACGTCGTAATGAGTTGTGAAGGCCAATAAAGCATGCAATCAAGAGAAATGAAAACCTTGAGGAATACAGAAGTGTTCCACTAAGTAAAACCGAGCGCGGGCAGAGCAGTAATCACGATACCACGTTAATTTTGTTTTTCAGTCGCCATGCAGCCGGCGCGCACAAGAAGCAAGGAAGCTGTGATTGTCCTCCTCAGAGACGGGGAAAGAAGCGGAGGAGGAGAAACAAAAGGCTCAAGACAGGAAGAAATGAGTTATCCTCCCCGAGGACGCTTTCAACCTTTTCCTACCATTTATCGAGGAAGCCACACCGCCTCGCCGCCTGGGTAATCATCGCCAGACCGCCATAATAGCACAAGTTTATTTTTACTCAGTCAAGTCATAATTGCTTCAGGTGGGGAATCATTGTGCCGGGGACGTGCTTCACAAAAGACAGTTTTCTCATCTCGCCAGCAGTTATTGCTGGGTGGCCCCGTGGGACGCCGAGCTACGGGGATCACAACAACCACTTTACAAGGCGGAAAAGCGCGGGAAAATTGGCGTTCGCGGGTTTTTTTGTTGTGGCAGAAGACGGCAATGGCGGAGGGACAATAGGGCGACGATTAGTGTTTCCTCAAAGCTGGCAGTTCACCGGAGGATTGGAGGAAGAGGAAAAAAAGGAGAAAGAGTAAGAAATAGACTGTGAGAGAGAGGGAATGAAAATGTAGGCAGGGAAGAGACGTCGAAGAAACTGCGAGGGAGTGATGTAAAGATTAAAACATGAATTAAAATACAGATGCACACAATACAGCCACAATGGTGGTAGAGAAAAATGTGTTAATTGAGGTACAGCTGAATGATGATGATATGGAACGAGATTGCAAGAAAGGGATAAAACGCCGGGAAGACAAAGTGGCCTAAGGGAATTGCTGTTAAAATGGAATGAAAGAGAATGTGCTCAGTGAAAATAATGAATCTTACAGAACTACCAACGGACTTTCGTTTGGAGATCTAGGCCTTATCTATACACACCTGAGCCTAGGGACACAGCCAGGGCAAGCACCATACTAACAAATTAGAGAATATAAAAATATTATTCATTATTATTTGACCTTAAATGTGTCATGTCAATTTAGTTCCTTAAAAAAAATCTCAAGATTCTGTACCCCACAATAAGATACAACCTACAGTTTGTTTTGCACAACACACTGCAGAGGGTACTACAAGTTCTTTGCAGTATTCCTTTTGCTTTCAGCTGCATTGCTTTCAACATGGTACTTTTCATCTAGCCCCTCTCGTCTCTTCCCATCTAGCTGTCCAACTTCTTGAGCTTTATCTTGCTCCAATTTTAGGCTCTCATTTGAGAACAAATCCTTTGGAGAACCTTTCAGGCCCAGAAATGTGTCTTAGTAGTCTTGTTAAACTACTCAAGAGGAACAACAAGTTTCTGTGAATTTGAAGGACAGAGAATTCTAGATCTCTGATGAGACCTGGATAAAGGATAAGCAAATCAGATGATTCTTAAGTCGATAATTTCCAAGAACAGTGGGTGGTTGTTTTGAAGATTTATATAAGAGGAATGCCAGAAGGGAAGGCAGAACTGAATGATGCAAGAATAGAATGGGTTAGTTTCAGGTTGTGAATGTTTGTGAAAGCACTGTGATAATAGCAGTATAACAATCAGAGTCATGTACTTATCACTTGTCCGTTACCTGACGACCGCCACACAAGATAAAACAGGTTAAATTTTGCAAGTGCAACCAGTTTAATGAATGTAGAACCTGATGTAATTATTGATTTGTGTAGGTATATCCATGTCGTACAAGAACTGTATTAGTGAAGTGTTCACCTACCATATATATGATTGGTATTATATTGTGGACAAAGTATGAAAAAAAGGAAAAACTATGTTTTGTTTTTAATGATTTTTGTAATTAAAACAATGGACTTTTGTATAAATTTATGTTACTTACATAATGTATTGTATATTTTGTTAATAAACTAACTATGGAAAGCAATTAAGAGGGTGAAAAAAGGCAAAAACCTGGTGTTGATGGAATTTGAAGAGAATTTCTGAGGTCGGTCCCTAAATTAGATTCCAGTTTGCTTGTAGGTGATTGCTCTCCAACAGTTGTCTCCTGTTAACACAAAACTAACAACTTACTGACCTTTTAAGTCTCGTTGAATTGGAAGCCTTAATCATTTTTTTACACCTTGATCTGATTTTTTAATGGGTAATTTTCAAGAAATGAATTTATTATCACTCTGAAAACTTGACTCTTTTTTTTCTTCTGTCCATTC
>NC_089766.1:15638507-15681007 GCF_040412425.1 Macrobrachium rosenbergii | reverse complement strand
TAAACGAAAACCACTGAGATGGCTATTTGTCTGTCCGTCCGCACTGTTTTCTGTCCGCCCTCAGATCTTAAAAACTATTAAGGCCAGTGGGCTGCAAATTGGTATGTTGATCTTCCACCCTCCAGTCATCAAACATACCAAGTTGCAGCCCTCTAGCCTCAGTAGATTTAAAGTTAGCCACAATCATGCGTCTGGCAATTATATAGGACAGGCCACCACCGGGCCGTGGTTAAAGTTTCATGGACTGCGGCTCATAAAGCATTATACCGAGACCACCGAAAGACAGATCTATTTTCGGTGGCCTTTGTTATACGCTGTACAGAAAACTCGATTGGGCAGAAGAAACTTCGGCGCATTTTTTACTTGTTTGCTTGTTATATTGTTTTGCCTTTCTTAAGAGTGCACTTAATGAGTTGTGTTTGACTACTGTACTTTATTTTGTTTTGATCCTGCTGGTTTCTCTCTTTCTCTTATGAACTGAAACTTCCTTCTTTCCTTGACATTTTTTTCCTACCATATATTATTGTATTCATGTACATTTTTACCACTAAGTTGTTCCCCATAACAAAAGTGGCTCCTGAGAAAAAAAAACAACGGTCACTGCCCCATTCACAATCCTATCGACGGATGGCCTCTTGGTTGTCACTTTTTCATAAGTTGTATTTCAACAGAGATCTTTCACATTCACAACTGATCCCTGATCCCCTTTACCTGCCGAGAGAGCAACCAGATTCACTGAACAGCAGCACCAATATGCGGTAAATGTGCCTCGCTGTCGAGCTTCTCAGTCCCAGAGGTCCTTTATTCCCCACACCGTTGGACTGTGGAACAGCCTCCCAGAGAATGTCGTGCAGTTGGAACGTCAGAAGTTCAAGCGAAAATGCAGTGCATTACTACCCTGATACTACTGTAATCTTCTTGCATTTTGATACATTTTCATCTATTTACCTATTTATTTATTTTTTTCTTTTTTAATAAGTTGGATATCTTCTTTCTATATTTCCCTTTACTTCCTCTTTCTTCTTCCTAATGAACACCTTAATATTCTTTGGAAGCTTGAATTTCAAGTCAATGGCCCCTGTGGGCTTGTTCCATATGAATAGGTTTCACCTACTGAATAATAATAATAATAATAATAATAATAATAATAATAATAATAATAATAATAATAATAATAATAATAATAATAATAAATCGTAGATGAACCACTGCACATGAAATTTCCATAATAATAATAATAATAATAATAATAATAATAATAATAATAATAATAATAATAATAATAATAATAATAATAATATTAATGTCAAATGAACGAGACACCAGAAAATAGCTGTGACAAATCAGAATATACAAATATACAGCATGTACTGGTCACTTGTAGCCAAAAGGTTATATTTATGAATACATACATATATGTATATATATTAACTTTATCACTTACACAATTGTTCTGTGCATTAATACAGTTACTAACAGGACCTCATTGAAACTGGATGGTATCTAGCGGAGATATTTATTCAGAAAAAGTTACAATGAAGACTGTTGGTCCTAGAAAGCTTGTAACTTTTCTTGAATAAATATTTTCGCTAGATACCATCCAATTTCAATGAGGTCCTGTTAGTAATATATATTATATATATATATATATATATAATTATATATATATATATATATATATATATATATATATATATATATATATATATATATATATATATATATATAAAGGCAATGCCAATGAAGGAAAGAGAAGCGACGGATAGGTGCTAGGCCTTTCGATTGATTGTCCTTTACTTAGCAGACTGATAGAAATTTAAAAATAAGTTTACAAAGAAAGCTCGTATAAATGACAGATGGGGATTATAAAGGAAAATATGTACCTGGAATCCAACACGATTGAAGAATTAGCAGACCTACCAAAACAGAGGCATATGTTTAAGAGGTTTTACAAAAGATTAGGCCTAACCGGTCGAGAGCAGGGACAAGTCAGTTAAAAGATTATACAGGGAAAGATACTGATCACCAAAAAATGACCTTGGAAAGAGTAAGCTGAATACATAATATGTTATAAAAATACAACTCAATAATTCTCCTTATGGTAAAAACAAAAATTTTTATTAATCATTTTCACAAAAAATACATAGAAAATATATATAAGGTGACTAATTAGTAATTAAGTCAGTAATTTTATCTTTAAGGTCATTCTTGAACATTTTACTAATAATACAGGGGTCCAGATAATACATGCACGGGCTAAGGTTAAAATTGCAAGTGGAAGTAAACAGATTCTAAAAGATTTCTTGAAGAGAAATCTTTCGATCTGGCAATCACTGAACTTTCAGCCCAATTTAACCTGTGTGAGTTTTCACTTAAATGAATGAATATTGCATTAGATGTTTGCCCAGTTTTGACAGAATACTTATGCTGTTTGATTCGTACATCTAAATCTTCATTGCATTGGGCAATGTAAAAAGAGGGGCAGTCCAAGCATGGATTTTTATATATTATGTTGTTGCTTTCTTTAGTGTGTTGTTATAGGAAAAAACCAGGTTGACATTAAAAGATTTCAAAACCACTGAAATAAGGCAAGTTACTTACTTTCACTATAAAACTTTTTGTGGATTTTATTATAGCAAATATCTAGTATATGTGAAGGATAGCTATAAATCTGTACATATTTTTCTTATATATTCGATTTCTTGATCCAAATACTGGGGACTGACAATGCGCAATGCTTGTAAAAACATAGAAGGAAAAATTGATATTTTGATATTAAGGTGGTGGAATAAGAATGGGCATAAGTTAAGTTGTTGGTTGGTTTCCTATAAATACTGAATTTGCATTGAAATGGTTCTCTATGTATTAAACCATCTAAGAAAGGGAGGCAACTGTCTTTTTCTAATTCTAAAGTAAACTTAATTGATGGTGTACCTGGTTATTCAAATTAGAGAGTAAATCATTTACATCAGTACCAGCAGGCAAAACAGCTAAAAATCGTCAACATATCTATACCACTTTAAAGTAGTATATATGATATATCAGGTAAATATCGTTTTTCAAAGAACTCCGTATAAACGTTTGAGAGGACTGGCGATAAAGTTGCCCATTGCCATACCAAATATTTGTTGGTAGAATTTACCATTGAATATAAACTTACAGTCAAAATGCACAAGCTAGTGAGTGAAATAATATGACTTACAGGTACAGGTAATTCATGATGGATTATTTCATTACTAAGATACTCTAAAATAGAATCTATAGGAACTTTAGTAAAAAGAGAACAAACATCAAAACTAACAAATCTATCAGTGGGAAAAAATTATTTTGTTTAACTTATCAACTAAATCTAGAGAATTATATATAATTCTCTAGATTTAGTTGATAAGTTAAACAAAAATACTTTTTATCCCACTGACAGATTTGTTAGTTTTGATGTTTATTTGTTTCTCTTTTGCATCTACATGTATACATACATATACATCTACTTATATACATACATACACATATGTATATATAATATATATATATATACAGTATATATATACTGTATATATATATATATATATATATATATATATATATATATATATATATATATATATATATATATATATATATATATATATATATATATATATATATATACATGATGTTAATACCGATTGCAACATAATATCATCTTCTTGGTCATTACTATTATCCATCATCCCTGTTCACTATTACCGTTATTAATATTTCCAGTAACAGTCGCCTATTGTCTGTCAAACACAACTTTTTCGAGACGACTTCAGTCTAATAATAATAACAATAATAAAATAGTAATAATAATAATAATAATCTTCTTAATTTTAACGTAATTTTTTTCCATTTTTGTATGGGGTATAAAACAATGCCTTCTTTGAAGGACTTTTGATTTGGCATTTGGGTAGACCTGTAGTCTCGATCGGCTGCCCTACCTGACATCGCTTAGACGGTAGCGTATGTTTCATGTATCATACCCGACCCAACGCCCTTTCTTCCCAGCAGCGAGAAGTTATTGCGCGGGTAGTGCGAGAGTTCGAGACGTGTGAGATGTTTGTTATGTTTTTAGAAGGTGTTGTAGTGGCTTTGTTTTGTGTGTGTATTTAGTCTTAACACCCATTTGCTTTTAAGCAAACCTATCCGTTGATTACATATATAATCCCGGGATGTCTACACGGATAGAGAAGTGTCTGCCTCTCTGATCAGTCGGCTGCGGATTTGAACCCGCGCCACAGACCTCTACGAAGTCCGAAGCTGCTGCTGTAAAAACCGAATGAGCCATCGAGGCTAAATAATAATAATAATAATAATAATAATAATAATAATAATAATAATAATAATAATAATAATAACAGTCTATAAAAACAATCACGGACATACAGATTTATCATTTGTATTCAGCTGAAAGCTAACATGAACACATGATCAGAGAGAGAGAGAGAGAGAGAGAGAGAGAGAGAGAGAGAGAGAGAGAGTTTTTTTAAAGATCTGAGGCTTAACTAATACGTCTTTTTAGCATCTCACCTACGAGAGAGAGAGAGAGAGAGAGAGAGAGAGAGAGAGAGAGAGAGAGAGAGAGAGAGAGAGATTTTTTAAAGATCCGACGCTTAACTAATACGTCTTTTTAGCATCTCACCCACGAGAGAGAGAGAGAGAGAGAGAGAGAGAGAGAGAGAGAGAGAGAGAGAGAGAGAGAGAGAGAGTTTTTAAAGATCCGATGCATAACTAATACGTCTTTTTAGCATCTCACCTAGAGAGAGAGAGAGAGAGAGAGAGAGAGAGAGAGAGAGAGAGAGAGAGTTTATTTTTTAAAAATCCGATGCATAACTATAATTATTGTTTTTTAGCATCTCACCCAGAGAGAGAGAGAGAGAGAGAGAGAGAGAGAGAGAGAGAGAGAGAGAGAGAGAGAGTTTATTTTTTTTAAAGATCCGATGCATAACTAATACGTCTTTTTTAGCATCTCGCCCACAGAGAGAGAGAGAGAGAGAGAGAGAGAGAGAGAGAGAGAGTTTAATTTTCTTAAAGATCCGATGCATAACTAATACGTCTTTTTAGCATCTTGACTTGAGAGAGAGAGAGAGAGATAGAGAGAGAGAGACTATCCTCCCATGAAAGAAACTGAGCAAAGTCTTACTCCAGACGAATTATTTCAGCAAGAGACCTGATTGCCTTGACATTATGGATCTAATTAACGAATTATAATAGAAAGGAAGAGGTAACCAGATGGAAGAGGAGACAGGAGGAGAATGGGAATTGGCGAAGGATGAGGAGAGGAGTGGGAGGAAGAAAGCTATTGGAGGAGGGGAAGGAATAAATTGAAGGAGGAGAAGGGAGTGGAAGATAAATTTGGTGGAGTAAGATGGATGGGAAGGAAACTGGAGGAGGAGGAGGAGGAGGAGGAGGAGGAGGAGGAGGAGGAGGAGGAGGAGGAGGAGAATAAGAAAACTGATGGAGGAAGATGGGGAAGAGGAAAACTGGAGGAGGAGGGGGAGGAAAAGAAGACAACCAATGGAGAGAAGGAAAACAGGTGGAGGAGGAAGTGGAGAGGAAGAAAACTGGTGGAGGAGAAGAATTAAGCTGATGGAGGAAGAGGGGGAGGAAAATTAGTGGAAGAGGAGGGGAGGAGGGAAGTTGGTGGTGGAGGAGGAGCAGGAAGAAAATTGATGGAAGATGGAGGAGGAGGAAACTGATGGGGGAGGAGGGAAATTGGTGGTGGAGGAGGGGGAGGAAGAAAATTGGTGGAGGGGGTGGGGAGGAAAAAACTGGAGGAAGAAGGAAGGAAAATGTGAACGAAGTGATAGGAAACAAAGCAAAGGAATCGACGAAAGCAGAGAAGAAAGTGGAAGGAGAGAAACGGCGAGAAACAGGAATAAAAGGAAACACATAAGCGAAGGAACTGATCAGCGAGACTTTTTGGAAATAGCAAATGGATAAATGAGGTAAAAAGAACTAATGGAAGGCTGGAAATAAAAGAACAACGGAATAAGAGGGAAAGAAACCGAATTAAAGGAAATAAGTAAAAGAATAAGGAAGGGAATAAGGTGGAAAAACCGAAAGAGAGAAAAAAAGGAGAAAAGAAGAAGATTCATGAGTTGGCTATGAAGGAGTCGGTTCCGAACCAGCGAACCGCTAAGATCGAGTTGGCTAACGAAGCCAATAACTCATCGCCCTTCGAGAAAAAAAATAAATAAAAAAAAGCGACTCTTGTTCTAAGCCGTCAGTTGGGGAAAACCTGTCGCCCAAGTGTTGACGTCTGGAGAACCCTTGACCCCACCTCGACGCAAGGGCGAGAATCCCGGGCTGGAGCCGTGACCCGGACGCCCTTCGAGTCCGGTGGCAAATGGCCGCTATTCGCCCTCTCCGCCTCCCTCGCTCGGCTCAAGATGCTTCGACATTTGTGAAGCTTCGCACTGATACACCGAGACACTCTCTCTCTCTCTCTCTCTCTCTCTCTCTCTCTCTCTCTCTCAGAAGAAGAAGAAGAAGAAGAAGAAGGAGCACCGAACTCAATGATGGCGCCCCGCTGGAATAAGGTTCGATAAATCTTGTTTTCCGAATCATTCCGTGCAGCGACAGCCGAGAGAGAGAGAGAGAGAGAGAGAGAAAGAGAGACCTGGGCCGTCACCGCCCCGCCTCCGCTGAATGGTTTCGAGTGCGGGCGTGTTTGTTTGTGTTTGTCTGTGTGTGGCTGCGTTTGTTGGTGTGTGAGTATGTGATATGGGAACCTAATTATTCATGCATTGGCTTTTCATAGGCTGTCTGTGCATGTGCTTGTGTATATGAAATCTAAGAAAGTGGGTAATACCTTTCTAATCATATGTTGACTTTTCAGTTCATTAATACTCAATGGCTTCGAGAGTGTATATGTGTTTGTTTGTTCTTGTTAATGTTTGTTCCTGTTAATAATAGGTAAAGACACGCAAATGCAGAACAGTTTTCAGAACTAATCATTCCCACGACAAAAGAAGGTGTGTGTGTGTGTGTGAATGATGCGATGTCTTTCACACGAATTAACTTTGATTAAGATCTCGCCTTATCGGAATCATTCATGAAAAAGAAACACAAAAAAAGAAAAAGAAAAAAACTGACGGGACACCTAATTAATGTTATGATATATACGCTCTTATACCCAGGGCTCTTTAAGGCATGAAGTGGTTTGACGTCACACTTACATCAATACCAATCATTGAAACAGAAATCAGTCGAGAGAGAGAGAGAGAGAGAGAGAGAGAGAGAGAGAGAGAGATCGTTCCAGCCACTCCGGGAAGGCTTTGCCGAGTAACTTTTACAACTTACCTGTTGCAATCGTGTGAGGGTTTAGTACCGGTTACTCGGTTCCATTCTATATTTATGTTGTAGCGTTGAAGGACTTTCGGGTTCGGGCACCTTACAACTTCCTGAGTTCCAGATTTACAACAGGTTTTCATACCACTATGCCATAGAACCCCATACATTCTAATACATTCTAAAAGCTCGGAGACAGAGAAGGGTTTATGTACTGAAATGTCACGGATCAAAAGCATTTCAATGAACTTGAGACAGATATGGGTTTGATTGTTAACTCAACTGTCACTCAATATTCCAGTCCTGGAACTGGAAGGGGTTCGCATAGCTTTATAACATGGAGCCCAAACCATTCCAGACAAAACAGAAGTTGGTTTGCTTATTAGCTCTGTCATGGAACATTCCAGTTCCAGAACTGGAAATGATGTATGTACTTTAACACAGAACTCAAAATGTTCCAAAGCCTTCTCACCAGGAACGGATTTGCGTGTTAACACATCATGGAACATTCCAGCCTCACAAATGGAAAAGGTTCGTATAATATCCTGGAACTCAGAGAATTCCCAAGGTTTCTGAACTAGAATGGGTTTGCTTGCTAACTCTGTCACTGAATGTTCCTACCCCTAATCTAGATTGGGATTGTGTACCCTAATGCAGTGGTTCTTAATCAGGAGTGCTCAGGGGTGCGAAGCCGGTTCCTAAGGGGTACGAGGGTGCCTATGAATAATTAAAGCAAAATATATTTTTATCTACGCATGCTATTTTTTTCTACAAAAAAATAAATAAAATAAAATATAATAAAAAAATTATAATAATAATAATTATTATTATTATTATCATCATTATTAATTTTTTTTATTTCAGCAATTCAGCGGGTGCGAGAACTGACTGCTGATTTGAAAGGGGTGCATACATCGAAAAAGCTTAAGGACCACTGTCCTTATGTTTAAAACACAAAACCTTCAAGAGTCTCTGGGAAGGATAATTTCAATGGGACCCAAAAACACATTTAAGTCTCGACACTGAGAACGGTTTCCATACAACCCTGGAAGAAGACTCAAAGTCCACCACCAGAAATACTCACGGGGATTGCAAGTCTTTGCAAAAAATGTTATTTCCCTTGGACGGCTGGATGAATAGACGGCATCTGAAGCCGAAACATTTGTCCTGGGACCATTAAGGATATTTAAGTCCATGTCACTGAGACAAATGGCATTTAGGTACTTATCTAGTGAAAGTAAAAGTGAAAAATAGCATTAGTCAGGGCAGTTTGACGGGAGTTTTTTAATATCAAATCTGCAACTTATTGGTACAGTTGTTTTGAAGTTTAATGGAAACAAATTTTGTAACTGAGCAGAGACTGCTGGGACGGCAACCCAATGCCCTTAACTAGCCCAGGCATGAAAAAAGACTGGCTTTGTCCCAGAGCAGGTGATATATCTGTTTACTGAAAGAGGGAAGATTTTGAGAAATCAGGAAAACGAAAGTTAAAGAGAAAATTCTGGATTCCAATCTGGGAGTGTAAATATGGCAGAACTTATTTAAGATTCAAATACTTATTTTGTAGATTCTTAGTAAACCAAGTCTCAAATTTTAGTAGCTCACCAACGCGGCCCGCCCCTCCCCCTCAACCCCCAACAAAAAAAGCGTAGGTCTTGATATGTCAGCTGATAAATTGTTTTAAACAATACAAAACTTGGCGATGATGAGTGACTGGTTCTCAAGTTATCGTGCCGAAATGCACGGGGTGCGGACCTGGCGGTGGCGAGATCGATAATTTCTTGCGACCCGATAGTCTTCAGAGACCTGTTGAAAAGCAGAAAATAGGTTGTGCCAAATGATTACGAAATCACCAACAACTCACAAAGGATATTTCATCATCAAATGCTGATGAAAGCATTGACCACACTCACAATTATGTATCCACTGGTGATCACCCATTCAAGTTATGATCAGCCCCACTCAAGTAATGACCAAATCTCAACGTATTCAGTACGCGATTACAAAACATACTTGGATAAAGACAGTTACCATTCGGCAACATTCATTTCCAGAAAGGGGAGTTCTTGCTTTCTTCTGTATTCCCTGAAACATATAACCTGACTTCTTGCAAGAGGCGGGTTGTCATCACTAAAAAGGTGAAACGTCCGTCAGCACAATTTCATCCCGGTACTCGGTTTGTCTTGGGTAGCCATCCGCCTCTTTGTCCCTACACCATGGTAAATAAATGACAGTGACTCAGTAAAACTTTCTAATCATTCATACAGGATCCCTCTATGTCCGTCCGTCCGTCTGTCAGTCTGTCTGTGTCTGAGAAAATGAGACCAAAAAAAGCACTGCCTGGCAAGTCACAAGATTATATACGTGGATATTTGTGTAAATATATTAATATATGTGTATATATATATATAATATATATATGTGTGTATATAATATATATATATTATATATATAAACACACATGTATATATAAATAGATCTATACACACACATCTATATATATACAGTATATATTTACATATATATAAATATAAATATATATATAAAATATAGATATATATATATATTTAATATTGAAAATATTTATGTATATAATATAATTTTTTAATAAAACAAATTTAGGCGTGGCTTAATACACACACACATAAAACAAACACATGTGTGTAGGTAATATATATATATATATATATATATATATATATATATATATATATATATATATATATATATATATATATATATATATATATATATATATATATATATATATATATATATATATATATATATATATGTGTGATGTGTGTGTGTGTGTGTGTGTGTGAGAGAGAGAGAGAGAGAGAGAGAGAGAGAGAGAGAGAGAGAGAGAGAGAGAATCTCCGTGTTACTAAACCTTGCTTTTAATGAAACCCATTTTGCTCTTTTCACTTTTACCTTGGACGCAGAAGCAACCTTTTTTTTTCTCTCTCTTCCTCTCAGATTTGAGGCTGCTCTCTGTCGCTCCTCTGGAGCGGCACTTCAAAGGAGGTGCCAAGGTGCCACCACCACCGCCAGGGGATCTCCTCGCTTCTTTACCTAATTATTCTTCGTCTCTTTTGGTGCGTGTCTCTAAGTGTGTATGCGTGTGCTTTTTTTATATATTTTTTTCTTTTTTATTCAGTTTTCTTAGTTTTCATTTTATTGTGATTTTTTTTATTTTTCTTATTTTCTCTTTATTTGTTCTTTCGGTGCTTGTCACTCACCCACTGGATTATCAAGTCTCTTCATCTTATTTTTAATAACTGTCTTTTCTTCAACCTTTCTCCCACCACTTGCCTATTTCATCATTTCTATAAATGTTTCTTTGATTAGTGTTCGTCGCAATGGGTTACAATGAGACCAGAGAAGCCATTTAATAACTGGCAATTATTGGTTAACTAATTTTCTTGATTTCATATAGTACACTGTATGGGTCGGTCATGCAATAAAAGCAATATTATTAAAAGCGTCTAAGAACTTTTCCATTTTCTTCATCAGATGTAAATGTGACATGTACTGAAATGACGGGTTAATTATATAACAGTAAAGCAACAAAGACAATATTAATAACAACGAAAAATGCTCCGAATTTTCCTGTACCTTTATCAGACACGGGAGGCATGACACAACATAATAACGGGTAATTAATGTAAGCAACAAAAAACAATAAGAAAATCTCTCATTTTTTCCTCGCCCTTTTTCAGCCGAAGACCTGAAGTGTCACCGAATGTGGGAACAACAGGGTAAACAACAAAATCAACAACAACAGCTGCAACAACAATTAAAAAAAATCTGAATGAATGCTGAGGAAGTGACATCATAAGGACGACCCTTCCCCCTAAACCCCATTTAGGCGAGGAAAAGGAACCTCACGAGAAGGAGGGAGGAGGAGGAGGAGGAGGAGGAGGAGGAGGAGTATGAGGTTGACCTCCCGCTCCCTAAGGGTGAGTAAAGGTGTAAGGAGAGTGGAGGAGGAAGAGGTCTCTTGGAGTGGCACCTGTCGAGGGCGAGAGAGAGGGGTCGAGGATGCCCCTTGACAGCCTGTCAGATGAGGATCACAGGAGCCGCCTCTCCTTCGACCATCCTTTACGACCGGCCCTCTACGCCGCCCCTCTCCCCCCTTGCCCTCCTCCTCCTCCTCCCCCACCTTCCTTACCCTCCCCCACCGTCTCTCCTTGTTAGCGAGTTCCTCCTTACACACATATACAAGTGCCGGTCGCTCTGACCCACGGGGTGGGGGTGGGTAGGTAGGTAGGGAGTGGAGAAGGAGAGTGGGTGGGGAGGAGAGGGATAGGTAGGAAGTGGGGGAGGAGGGGGAGGGTCTTATGGTAGATGCGACGGATGGTAAGATATTTCGAGTCAGGAAGGAAAATTAAAAGGCGACAGAGAAGGAAGCATGAGCTAAAAGGTTTATGAGAGAGAGAGAGAGAGAGAGAGAGAGAGAGAGAGAGAGAGAGAGAGAGAGATGAAATAGGGTAAGAAGGAAAGATAAAGTAGGACATGCAAAATAATTACAGAACACAAATTTCAATATCAAGCAAAATACAAGGAAAAATTTGCAATAACAATAATTAAAATTAATAAAAAAAAATTATGAAAATAACAACAACAACCTCCTAACTCACCTCTAACGCAGCTCCTAACTTTCATAACATTTTCCCTTTGAACACGAAGGTAAAGCATAAAGTTTTCCCACAGACAACAAAAAAGTCTACGGCACAGAAACCCCCCTTTGAAGTCCCGGCCAGCTCTCGGCCGCCCCAAAACCCACTTGAAAACTCGGTTAAAAGTGAACAGGGCTTATCATCATCATCATCACAGTATACTATCCACATCCTACTGGGCCCGTCAAGGATTTTACCCCTAGGAAAGAGGGGGAAAATGAGGGTTAATAGGATAGGTCCTGGCTATTTACGTATTCGTAATCATTAAGCTTTGAGGACAAGAACAACGAGAATACTGTAAATTTTTTTTAAACAAACTTCATATTCTTCATATGTATCTGTTCCGTATAACATTTATAGTAACACTATTAACTAGACTATTTTCCAAATAAATATATTATGATCTAGGTGCGTCAGAAGTCAGCTCAGTAAAATGACAAGAAATTTGAAGATTATTTTGTAAGCTATTGTGCAATTTTTGTGCAGTGACACAGGTAGTCATTCATAACTTTCGTTCCCCCTCGTGGTACCATAGCGGTGGATTGTCCTCGGAGTTGTGGAAGTTATTTGGGGCCGAAGTTTGGATAAGAAATCAGAATGACGTGGGAAACAGAAACAACTTCTGTGTGGAGTTATCCCCTTATGTAATAAAATGCTAAATATGTATCGCGAATTTTTAGTTTTCTGTAAAAGAAAACTATTGAGATGGCTTTGTCTGTCCTTCCGCACTTTTTTCTGGCCGGACTTTTTCTGTCCGCCATCAGATCCTAAAAACTACTGAGGCTAGGGGGCTGTAAATTGCTATGTTGGTCATCCACCCTCCAATCATGAGACATACCCAATTGCAGCCCTCTAGCCTCAGTAATTTTTATTTTATTTCAGGTTAAAATCAGCCATGATCGTGCGTCTGGCAACGCTATAGGACAGGCTACCATCGGGCCCTGGATGAAAGTTTCATGGGCCGCCGCTCATAAGCATTATCTGCTGTACAGAAAAGTCGATTGCACCGAAGAAACTTCGGCGCATTTTTTACTTGTTTTGTGTCACAACGAGTCCACGTTTAGATTCACAAATGGCCCTTATATATATAAGAAGGATGAAAAAACGTACCCCGTAGGAGGTAGTGCCGTCAGTGCACCTCATGCGGTGCAATGTAGGCATTGCTTCAGGTTCTCTGTAGCGTCCCTTCGGCCACTAGCTGCAACCCCTTTCGTTCCTTTTACTGTACCTCCGTTCATATTCTCTGTCTTCCATCTTATTTTCCACCCTCTCCTAACAATAATATTGATTCATAGTACAACTGCAAAGTTTTCCCCCTGTTACACCTTTCAAACCTTTTAATGTCAATTTCCGTCTAAGCGATGAATAGACTTAGTTGCCCCTGTGCTTGGCATGTATGCTTAAAATTTATAAATCCTCAATCATTCAATAAGACCCTCGAGGTCAGGACTTGCCTGCTTGTCACTCTCGTATATTACCATCAGCCGTTTTTTTGCACAACGGCGTAACCAGTCCCCCCCCCCCGCCATTCATCAGCCTATACCGACCCACACTCAAGTTAATCAACACTGAACAAAGAATCGTTATAAAAAGTTTATCAAATGGTAATACAATTAGGTAAATGATCCCATTTATATATATTATTATCAATTATATTTATAATACAATTAATATAATAGATTTATGTGTAATTTGCACAGACTTTACCGTGTAATTATCCAAAGTGACAGCGTTATATTCTCCGTTTCTTGCTGTCTATGACCAAACTTCAATATCCTTTCGTCAGCAATCTACAGACATTTGAGAAACCAATCTGAAAACCACGCGGGTTTCGAGAACGCCAAGGTCAGAACCACCAGGCAGCATCATATCTCAGAAAACCAAGAAAGGAAAACTGAAATAAGCCTATACCTAACTTTTGTATATGTTTCCTATTTTGAGATTTTGAGAACTGTAAAATTTCAGGCAATACACATAAAATGAAAATGGTGATGATTATTATTAATATCAATGAGTGATTATACAAGCTTTAACCAGAACATGTCTAAAACGTCATTAAACTGTAAGACAGTTCGTAAGGAGAGAATGTCGTAACTATTTTATATAAGAAACTTAGTACCCACAGTAAACTTAAATGTAGAAATAAAGACATTATTATTTGTGATGTGTTGACAGCATAGAGAAAAATATGTTTATAAATAATGCTACAGAAGAAAATTAGGACAATGGGGCTTGGCATTTCAAAGTAATTGAACAGCTTCTCTTGCAACCCCTTCTGCCACACCGCTACATCTCTCAAATCTTATCTCTCATGTCTTGTTTCTCCCTACCCTCCCACCCCCGAATGTTATACATCTTATCTCTCTACTCCCTACACTTCATATTTTGTCTCTTCCCATCCACAACGCTCCGTATCTCCCCACCCCTAACTCACCATATCTCCTAATCTCTAACTCCTCATATCTTATCTCCCCACCTCTAACTCCCCATATCTTCTCTCCCCACCCCTAACTCCCCAAATCTTATCTCCCCACATCTACCTCCCCATATCTTATCACCCCACTCCTAACTCCCCATATCTGATCTTCCCACCCCTAACTCCCCATATCTTATCTCCCCAACCCTAACTCCCCATATCTTATCTCCTCACCTCTAACTCCCAATATTTTATCTCCTCACCCCTAACTCCCTATATCTTATCTCCCCACCCACAACTCCCCATATCTTATTTTCCCACCCCTAACTCTCCATATCTTATCTCCCCACCTCTAACTCCAAATATCTTTTCTCTCCACCCCTAACTCCACATATCTTTTCTCCCCACCCCTAACTCCACATATCTCATCTCCCTATCTTTAACTCCCCATATATTATCTCTTAAGCTCTAACTCTCCATATCTTATCTCCCCACCCCTAAAATCCCCATAACTTTTCTCCCCACCCCTAACTCCCCATATCTTATCTCCCTACCCCTAACTCCCCATATCTTATCTCCCCACCCCTAACTCCCCATATCTTATCTCCCCACCCACAACTCACCAAATATTTTCTCCCCACCCCTAACTCCCTATATCTTATCTCCTCACCCCTAACTCCCCATATCTTATCTCCCCACTCCTAACTCCCCATATCTTATTTCCCCCCCTAACTCCCCATATCTTATCTCCTAACTCCTAACTCCCCATATTTTATCTCCCCACCCATAACTCCCAATATCTTGTCTCCCCACCTCAAACTCCCCATATCTTATCTCCGCAAAACTAACTCCCCATATTTTATCTCTCCACCCCTAACTCCCCATCTTATCTCCCCACCTCTAACTCCCCATATCTTATCTCCCCACCCACAACTCCCCATATCTTATCTCCCCATCTCTAACTCCCCATATCTTATCTCCCCATCACTAATTTCCCATATCTTATCTCCCCACCCACAACTCCCCATATCTTATTTCCCACGACTAACTCCCCATATCCTGTCTATCCACCCCTAATTCTCCATATCTTATCTCCCCACCCCTAACTCCCCAAATCTCATCTCCACCTCTAACTCCCCATATCATATCTCCCCATCACTAATTCCCCATATCTTATCTCACTGCCCCTAACTCCCCATATCTTATCTCCCCACCGCAAACTCCCATATCTTATCTCCCCATCTCTAACTTCCCATATTTTATCTCCCTGGCCCTAACTCCCCATGTCTTATCTCCCGACCCCTAACTCCCAATATCTTATCTTCCCACCTCTAACTGCCCATATCTTATCTCCCCTCCCCTAACTTCCCATGTCTCATCTATGAACTCCCATGTCTTATCTCACCACCCCTAACTCCCAATATCTTATCTTGCCCCTAACTCCCCCATACCTTATCTCCCAACCCCTAACTCCGCATATTTTATCTCACCACCGCAAACTCCCATATCTTATCTCCCTACTTCTAACTCCCCATATTTTATCTCCCTGCCCCTAACTCCCCATGTCTTATCTCCCGACCCCTAACTCCCAATATCTTATCTCCCCACCTCAAAATCCCCATATCTTATCTCCCCACCCCTAACTTCCCATGTCTCATTTCCCGACCCCTAACTCCCCATATCTTATCTCCCTACCCCTAACTCCCAATATCTTATCTCCCCACCCCTAACTCCCCATACCTTATCTCCCTACCCACAACTCCCAAAATATTTTCTCCCCACCCCTAACTCCCCATATCTTATCTCCTCACCCCAACTCCCCATATCTTATCTCCCCACTCCTAACTCCCCATATCTTATCTCCCCACCCCTAACTTCCCATATCTTATCTCCCAACACCTAACTCCCCATATTTTATTTCCCCAACCATAACTCCCCATATCTTATCACCCCACCTCAAAATCCCCATATCTTATCTCCCCACCACTAACTCCCCATATTTTATCTCTCCACCCCTAACTCCCCATCTTATCTCCCCACCTCTAACTTCCCATATCTTATCTCCCCACCCACAACTCCCCATATCTTATCTCCCCATCTCTAACTCACCATATCTTATCTCCTCATCACTAATTTCCCATATCTTATCTCCCCACCCACAACTCCCCATATCTTATTTCCCACCACTAACTCCCCATATCCTGTCTATCCACCCCTAATTCTCCATATCTTATCTCCCCACCCCTAACTCCCCATATCTCATCTCCACCTCTAACTCCCATATCTTATCTCCCCCATCACTAATTCCCCATATCTTATCTCACCACCCCTAACTCCCTATATCTTATCTCCCCACCCCTAACTCAGCATATTTTATCTCACCACCGCAAACTCCCATATCTTATCTCCCCACTTCTAACTCCCCATATTTTATCTCCCTGCCCCTAACTCCCCATGTCTTATCTCCCGACCCCTAACTCCCAATATCTTATCTCCCCACCTCAAAATCCCCATATCTTATCTCCCCACCCCTAACTTCCCATGTCTCATTTCCCGACCCCTAACTCCTCATGTCTTATCTCACCACCCCTAACTCCCAATATCTTATCTCCCCGCCCCTAACTCCCCATACCTTGTCTCCCAACCCCTAACTCCCCATGTCTTATCTCCCCACCCCTAACTCCCAATATCTTCATAATTTCCCCACCTCTAACTCCCCATATCTTATCTCACCACTGCAAACTCCCATATCTTACCTCCCCACCTCTAACTCCCCATATTTTATCTCCCCGCCCCTAACTCCCCATGTCTTATCTCCCGACCCCTAACTCCCATATCTTATCTCCTACCCCTATCTCCCAATATCTTATCTCCCCACCCCTAACTCCCCATATCTTATCTGCCTACCCACAACTCCCAAAATATTTTCTCCCCACCCCTAATCCCTATATTATCTCCTCACCCCAACTCCCCATATCTATCTCCCCCCCTAACTCCCCATATCTTATCTCCCCACCCCTAACTTCCCATATCTTATCTCCCAACACCTAACTCCCCATATTTTATCTCCCCACCCATAACTCCCCATATCTTATCTCCCCACCTCAAAATCCCCATATCTTATCTCCCCACCACTAACTCCCCATATTTTATCTCTCCACCCCTAACTCCCCATCTTATCTCCCCACCTCTAACTTCCCATATCTTATCTCACCCACAACTCCCCATATCTTATCTCCCCATCTCTAACTCCCCATATCTTATCTCCTCATCACTAATTTCCCCATATCTTATCTCCCCACCCACAACTCCCCATATCTTATTTCCCACCACTAACTCCCCATATCCTGTCTATCCACCCCTAATTCTCCATATCTTATCTCCCCACCCCTAACTCCCCATATCTCATCTCCACCTTTAACTCCCCATATCTTATCTCCCCATCACTAATTCCCCATATCTTATCTCACCGCCCCTAACTCCCTATATCTTATCTCCCCACCCCTAACTCCGCATATTTTATCTCACCACCGCAAACTCCCATATCTTATCTCCCTACTTCTAACTCCATATTTTATCTCCCTGCCCCTAACTCCCCATGTCTTATCTCTCCTGACCCCTAACTCCCAATATCTTATCTCCCCACCTCAAAATCCCCATATCTTATCTCCCCACCCCTATCTTCCCATGTCTCCCCGACCCCTAACTCCTCATGTCTTATCTCACCACCCCTAACTCCCAATATCTTATCTCCCTGCCCCTAACTCCCCATACCTTGTCTCCCTAACCTAACCCCATGTCTTATCTCCCCACCCCTAACTCCCAATATCTTATCTTTCCCCACCTCTAACTCCCCATATCTTATCTTAACTCCCATATCTTACCTCCCCACCTCTAACTCCCATGTTTTATCTCCCACCCCTAACTCCCCATGTCTTATTATCTCCCCACCTCTAACTCCCCATATCTTATCTCACCACCCCTAACGCCCAATATCTTATCTCCCCACCCCTAACTCCCCATACCTTATCTCCCAACCCCTAACTCCCCATGTCTTATCTCCCCAACCCTAACTCCCAATATCTTATTTCCCCACCTCTAACTGCCCATATCTTATCTCCCCACTCCTAATTCCCCATATCTTATCTCACCACCCCTAACTCCCCATACCTTATCTGCCCACCTATAACTCCCCATATCTTATCTCACCACCCCTAACTCCCAATATCTTATCTCCCCACCCCTAACTTCCCATATCTTATCTCCCCACCCCATAACTCCCCATATCTTATCTCCCCACCCCCAACAACTTCCCATATCTTATCTCCCCACCCCATAACTCCCCATATCTTATCTCCCCACCCCCAACAACTCCCCATATCTTATCTTACCACCCCTAACTCCCCATATCTTATCTCCCCCACCTAACTCTCCTTACCTTATCTCCCTTAGTTCCTCGTTGGGAGAGCGGGTTCCGTTCTCAGCTACCACTCTGTTGGCCGCGAGTTCGAATCTCCGACCGGTTAATGAAGAATAAGAGGAATTTATTTCTGGTGATAGAAATTCATTTCTCGCTATAATGTGGTTCGGATTCCACAATAAGCTGTAGGTCCCGTTGCTAGGTAACCAATTGGTTCTTAGCCACGTAAAATAAGTCTAATCCTTCGGGCCAGCCCTAGGAGAGCTGTTAATCAGCTCAGTGGTCTGGTTAAACTAAGATATACTTATTATTTTACCTTATCTCCCCCCCCACACTCCCACCCCCATATGCCCCATATCTTAACTCCCCACTCAGAACACTTCTTATCTTATGTCTCACTCCTCTTCAGAACTCCATTTCTTATCTCCCTTACCCATCTCCCCCACCCATGCTACATATCTCATTTCCACCTCTCCCCCGCAAAGCTCCATTTCGTGTAAAAACGAAGAATGAATAACGATGAGAGAACTGTTATTAAATATCATTAATAGTAGCAGTAGAAATCCAGTCGAATCCAGGGCTCTGGGTTCATCAATATTATTATTATTATTATTATTATTATTATTATTATTATTATTATTATTATTATTATTATTATTATTACAATCCATGCTGCAACACTTCTTGGAAAAGCAGAAAGTTGGAAGTCCAAGGCCCCTAATATGGAAAACGGCCCAGTACGAAAAGACAAAATACAGGAAGAATGAATTATCAAAGAGAAATGAAGAAAAACATATGATATAAATAACAAACACATAAATAAGATAAAAAAATTAAACTATGAAGTGAGATTCACGCGAGCCTGCTCAACAGAAAAGCATTTGCTCCTTCAAGTCTGAACTTCCGAAGTTTCAACGACTCTACTACATAGTTAGGAAGACCGTTCCACTTTGTCGCTTCAGCATGAATTAACCTCTAGAATACTGTCGCCTTGAATTAACTGTATACTTAGTGTTACGTGGTGGGAAGATCTTGCAAGAGAGGAGGGTGGTATCTCTAAAGCTTCTTGGTGTAAGTGGAAGAACTTAGATTGCGTGCAGATTTCGAGGCATCTTGCTGTAAGTGTACGAATGAATGGAGAGGAAATGGGACAAGTTTTTGCCTATTCCTTTTAGTCAGTTTTTAAATAGACGATAATTCTCTCTCTCTCTCTCTCTCTCTCTCTCTCTATATCTCTCTCTATATATATATAT
Organism: Macrobrachium rosenbergii; assembly: GCF_040412425.1. Lineage (NCBI taxonomy): Eukaryota > Metazoa > Arthropoda > Malacostraca > Decapoda > Palaemonidae > Macrobrachium > Macrobrachium rosenbergii. Next base: position 15,660,925 of record NC_089766.1, on the reverse strand, counting down.
ATATCTCTCTCTCTCTCTCTATATATATATATATATATATATATATATATATATTATACATTATAATATCTATCTTTGTATCTATCCATATATATATATATATATATATATATATATATATATATATAATATCTATCTTTGTATCTATCCATATGGCCTCTCAAAACTCCCACTTATTAAATTAGTCTATATATCTGGAAAGGCTCCTCACATCCTAACCTTTCCTGATGTATTAGAATTAAAGGCGCCCCGTCGTTAATCTTGCTTTTAAGGGACAACCAGTTTGATCAACCTTTGAACCGTTCAATTCCGGAATGTGGCATTTTCCATCCTTTACAGCTGTCTCTTGATTATTCAACCTACCTTGTTTTCAAGAGGCCGGTATGTCAGTAGTTAAGGGGCGGAGTCCATTGATCAACTCTTTTCAAAGGACGTCATAAAAAAAAAGCTTCCGTACCTCAGTCATCTTATGTCGTGGGTCTGAATTCTCTTGCTTGACAGAACGTGAGAGTAAGATACATGTTCATAAATAAGGTTATCTACAGCTTACAAATTTAAACTTCAATTGATGTTTGGTCACGTGAACAAAATACGAGACCGGTTAGTTATCCCTAGAAACATTTCGTTTTCTTTGATGCATTTAGGCGTCGCTCGTTTTCTTCCCTTAAAGGATACACTATTGTATAAATGATAAAACTCTACTCGCCGTTCATCGAATTTCAGGGTAAATCCGCAAAACTACTACCGCGCCCCTCTGGTTCGGTAACTACCAGTGCACGTGCAAAATGGGCGCCGTGTTTAGTACCAGCCCCTTGGGGTGGATGAACGTAAAAACATAAACTAAAAACTGTAAATATCATAAACACATACAAAGGGCATAATGTAAACAAAAGAAAAAAAAAAAGCAGAAGGCGGTAGAAATTACGGTCGCCGACTGGCGGGATCCAGTCCAAGGTTATAACCTTAAGTTTTACCAATTTATTAACTCTAGTGTATAGGCTATATACAATACTGTCTAGCAGACAAGTAGTCGAATAAAAGAAAAAATAAAATAAACTGGCCTGAAAACAAACCACTCAACCTTGTTGGCGGAGTAGAAAAGTTCCATAAACTTCTTAAATAATATCCTGCTTTTACTTTCCTTTCTAATAATTATCAATTATCAATGTAAAAATAAACGTGTATGTGCACATATTGGCCCAGTAATTTCTTCATAAAATTATTCTATTACAAATCCTCAATAACTGATGCAAACAGTCATGTCTATTGGGAAATTTTTCATTTTCATTTCTCTACACTGTTGTGTTATAAAAAAATAGGATGATTTTCTAACAAACAGATAAAAATTCAATTTTCTGGACTGGAAATTCTAAATTTCATACTGAATAATATTACTGCCTGAGTGTCGTTGATGGTCACATATCCATGTACCTTACCAGACCTATGTTCCTAATCTCCAATGATCGAGTGACCGGAGGTGTCGGGTGATTATTAGGCAAAATATGGCGAGACTTGGATCCAGGAAGCCACCGAGACGGGCTTAGCTACCTAAATAAACAAGTAAAAAATGCGCCAAAGTTTCTTCGGCGCAATTGGTTTTCTGTATAGCCGCTACAGCGTATTACAGCGTATAATCAAGGCCACCAAAAAGGATCTATCTTTCAGTGGTCTCGGTATAATGCTGCACGAGCCGCGGCCCATGAAACTTTAACCACGGCCTGGTGGTGGCCTGGCCTATATCGTTGCCAGACGCACGATTATGGCGAACTTTAACCTTAGACAAAATAAAAACTACTGAGCATACAGGTCTGCAATTTGGTATGTTTGATGATTGGAGGGTGGGTCATCAACACCAATTTGCAGTCTTCTAGCCTCAGTAGTTTTTAAGATCTGAGGCCGGACAGAAAAAGTGCGGACAGAATAAAGTGCAGACGGACAGACAAAGCCGGCACAATAGTTTTCGTTTACATAAAATTAAAATAAAGGCAGGTTACTAATTCAGGAAATGCACAAGAAAGACGATATTTCCATATTCTGGGAATGACTGGTACGAAAGACTCATCGAAGCGGTGACTCTTGAGTTCACGACTTCCAAGATAAATAACTGGTTCTATTCTTCACCACGTAGGTTGAAAATGAGGCCACGGCCCCCGGGAGGTTTTCCATCTCAAAAATAAACAAATACAAATAAATAAACTTCGAAACAAACAAACATAAACTGAATGCCTTGAACGTCTGCCCTTCAAAAACAGCTCATGTCATTCCTTATGCAGGATCATACACCTTAAGGAAAAAGTCGTAAGGGTTAAATTTTCAAAGGAAGCCAAATGATTATAGACCTTACGATTCCTACAGAGGACCAAGAGAGCTTCCGAAGAACACTTTTAAGAGAATAAATAAATAAATAAATAAATATTATTATTATTATTATTATTATTATTAAGATGAACCCCATTCATATGGAACAAGCCTACAGGTGCCACTGACTTGAATTCAAGCTTCCAGAGAAAGAAGTAACAGAAGATAATAGGAAATACAGAAAGAACAGATCCGTGATTATAAATGAACGAAATGAATAAATAAATAAATAGATAAAAATAATGTAAGCAAATTATTAAAATACAAGGAGAAATGTCTTACGGTAGGAATGCATTGCATCTTCTCCTGAGCTTTTCTTTATTTTGATTTTCTTGAAATCTTGTTTCGATTTTTTGTACTGAACATTTCACATTTTCCAACGATTCCCACATTTCCCCTTTATTATCCTCTCTTCTTTACACTTTTATTGAAGGACCGTGAATTCTCTTATTTTAAATTATCTCCTCATTTCGTGGAAGAATGAATGAAATATAGAGTTTAGGCCAAGGACCAAGCACTGAGACCTATGAGGTCATTCAGCGCTGGAAAGGAACTTGAGAGTAGGTAGGTTTGAAAGGTGTAACAGGAGGAAAACCTCGCAGTTGCAATATGAAATAATTGTTAGAGAGGGAGAGGCAAAAGATAATATGAATGGGCGCACAGTAAATGCCTACAGTGCACGCCAAAGAACCTGTAAGGTGCACTGAGATTTGCACTGACGGTACTACCCCACTATGGGGTCCTCATTTAGTTTCCCTTTTTTTTTTATTAACACTTCCCTAACTTCAAAAAGACACTTTCAAAGACCCTCACCCCCGAGCGTCTTTAGCCCTGGTGATATTTTTCTTCCTGTTCTGCAGGAAAGGAGCCCCGTAGGAGGGTATAGCGCCGTCAGTGCACCTCAATTGGTGCACCTCAATTGGTGCACTGTAGACATTATTTAAGTGTCTTTGCAGCGTCCCTTCGGGCTCTAGCTGCAACCTCTGTCATTCCTTTCACAGCACCTCCGTTCATATTCCCTTTCTTCCATCTGATTTTCCACCTTCTCCAGCAATTATTTCACAGTGCAACTGCGAGATTTTCCTCCTGTTCACCTTTCAAACCTCAATGTCAATTTCCCTCTCAATGCTGAATGACCTCATAAGGTCCCAGCGCTTGGCCTTTGGCCTAAACCCTATATTCTATTCTCTACAGAAAATGAGAGCTGTCACTTCATAAACAAATTCATTGGAAACTTTATAGTTCAGGTTCTGCACAGACGCCATTGTACCTATACAAGAAGCAGAACAGCGGGCATGTTTTTCCTCAGAAAAAAAAACAAAAATTAAAACACAAGGTGGCGTTAAACTCTTGTCATTGTAAGAACTACAAGGACTTACAGATCTGGGATGTTATTATTATTATTTATTATTATTATTATTATTATTATTATTATTATTATTATTAAGAAGAAGAAGAAGATGAACCCCTATTCATATGGAACAAGCCTACAGGGGCCACAGAGTTAAAATTCAAGCTTCCAATGAACATGGAGCTCATTTGAAAGAAGTAACAGAAGGTAATAGGAAATACAGAAAGAAGAGATCCGTGATTATAAATGATCGAAGTGATAAATAGATAAAAATGTAAATTATTAACATATAAGGAGAAATCTCTTACGGTAGTAATGCATTGCATCTTCGCCTGAGCTTTTGAGATTCTAATGGCACCACACGCTCAGAGACTGTTCCACAGTCCAATGAAGGAAGGAACCACCAGGAAAAGCCACATTAACCCAATACCATGGATTTCCGTAATATTTAAAATATTTCTGGAAACTAACCTCTCATCAAAAGTTCCCCTCCAAAAAACTTGAGATAATTATCAACAGACAAAATTGGTTTCGAAAATCGAAAGATTTATTATATTGCTTTGTAGACCGAGGACACCGGTTATACTTTTACCAATTAAAATAATGGATTATGTAATGTCAAAATAAAAAATTTATTGGCTATCATGAAGTTTGCCCAGTTATTTTGATCGTGTACGCCAAGAAATTCAAACATTTATTTCGTCTTTAAAATGGGAAAAATTGGCGTTTCTGGGTTAAAAATATTACGTCTGAATGCAGAATAGCAATGCTCAAACACACACACACACACACACACGTGTATATATGTATGTATATATATATATATATATATATATATATATATATGTGTGTGTGTGTGTGTGTATATAATATATATATATATATATATATATATATATATATATATATATATATATATATATATATATATATATATATATCGAGGGCTGACAACCAAAAGTGGTTATGTCCATTTTTGGCAAAAGTTGGGTCAAGTCCACCAAAATGATTCTTTCCCCATGGGCTATATCTAACAGAAGTGTTTATGTCCAAATCTTATTACAAGAGGCCGTATAGCAAAGTCATTAACTGCTTAAGTCCATTACTGCATAGTTTATTCCTGCACAACTGGGTATGTCCACTTAACCAGTTCTGGTTGGGGAAGGGTAAATTTCCAGCCACAACGGCTATATCCCTTTAGCAGTTTTGTTTGACTGTAATAATTTGCAATTATTTTGAAATACAATGTAATTTCATGTAACATTTAGCAGTACTTGTTTTATTCATAAATGAGAATAGATGAAATTGAGACCAGGCTCTAATTAGCTAGTTACTATGAGGGAGTAGTTATCTCTCTCAACTAGCTAATTGGATACAAGTCACCTCTACGTAATTTGTGTTAGTTTTCATTCTTACCTTTCCTTTATTTAATAAAAATTAACTGTCTGCTGTACATCGGTGAAGATGGCAAAATTTTAGTGACACTGAAATATTAGAAGAATTAGATTCAATGAACAGCGACTACAATAGTACTGGCGAGGATACTGCAGATTCATCATCAGAGAACTCTGAACCTTGTGCACTTAGAAGAAAGAAGGGAGATCAGCAAGCAAGCCAGCTTGCAAATGAAACAGAAATTCACCAACTGGGAAAAAGAGCAAGAAAAAGAAAATGTAAAAAGCAAGCTTGGAAAAAGAATGTCAGAAAAGAAGGCGTTCATTTGGAAAGAAATATGTGGACACAAAGGGAAGACAAAGGCCAGAAAGAGTACCCAAACCGGTAGACTGCTCTAAGTGTAGGTATAAACGCAAGGAAAATTTTTCAGAAGAAGAGCGAGTTATTATCTGCAGTGAATACTGGCGACTTGGCGACTATAATCGCCAAAAGGATTTTTTACTGTCAAGAGTGCATATCACCCAAATTCAAAGAGTAAGAGCAAGAGGAGACCGTAAAAAGAAAATGATAGGAGCTAGTTGTGAGTATTCCTTTAAAATAAAAGGTATTACGGAAAAGCGGGTGTGTAAGAAGTTCTTAAAAACCCTAGATATTGGACATGGACTCCTCGACACTGCCTTGAGACATAAATCTGACAATGGAACATTTTCTGGCGAGGACAGGCGTGGTAAACATCCTCCTTCAAACAAGACAAAGACTGAAGATATCGATGCTGTACGGAAACATATTGAAAGCTTCCCAACTATTGAGTCTCACTATACCCGTAAAGACACTCGTCGTAGATACCTTGATCTATGTTTATCTATAAGCAAAATTTACAGACTTATAAAGAACAATGTGAAACATCCCATCCAGCAAAAACACCAGTACATGAAAAAAAACCTATTGTAGAATCTTTTGCAATGAGTATAACCTTTCTTTTTTTCATCCAAATAAAAAGATCAGCGTGCCAAGTGTACTAAAAATAAGCAGCTCAAAGGAGAAGAAAAAGAAAGATTTCAGGAAGAATTTGCTGAGCAACTTCGGCGAAAAGATAAGCCGCAGATAAGGAGAGGGCAACCAATGAAAATGCATTTGTGTCTGCTACATTTCATATGCAAAGTGTCCTTCAAATTCCATACAGTTCGGTTTCACTCATGTACTATAGTAGGAAATTATGCGCTTATAATCTTTGTGTATAATGCAACGAAACCGAATGATGCATTTTGTTATTGCTGGTCTGAGGTGGATGGTGGTAGGGGTAGCAACGAGATCGGAACTTGTTTGTATGATTGGCTCTGCCAATTGCCTCCAAATGTGACTGAGGTATCCCTATTTTCTGATAGATGCAGTGGCCAAAACAGGAATCAGAACATTGCAGCTATGTTCCTCTATGCTGTACAGACCACTAAACTCAAGACAATCACCCATAACTTCTTGGAGAGTGGTAACTCTTACATGGAATGTGATTCAATGCATGCTGCAACAGAGCACGAGAAAAATAGCACATGTGTCTACACTATGCTAGACTGGATACCCATATTTCGTCGTGCCAGGCGTCGAAATCCCTACTGTATTAAGAATCTTCATTATCAGGATTTTCATAATTTCAAGGAGCTTGCACAAACTCTGATTAGAAATAAACGCATTGATGAGGATGGCAATATTATCAACTGGCTTTTGGTTAAAAGCTTCAAATTTGAGAAAGATCAACCAGGGGTTATTATGTATCGCTACAATTATACTGACACATTCTTGAAGCTTAATGTCTCGGGACATGGTCGGCCAGCAAAGCAGAAAAACCTCTCCCGTGCATATAATGGCAAAATCCCTATTAGTGAGGCCAAGAAAAAGGATCTGATCAACCTCTGCAAGAAATTTGTGATTCCAGAAGTACACCCCTGGTACGAAGCCCTTCCGACATCAAAAAATGTGAAGGACCAAGTTCCAGAGGCCTCAGTTGAAGACTCGGGAGAAGATGATGAATAGTGAAAATACCTTTCAAGAGACTGAAATAGAGGATTTATTATTTTAAAACAGTGTTTTTGTACTGCATTAATATTTTCCTCGTGTATCCTTTGAATGTATTGAATAAAAGCATTTTTCTTTAAAATTGTTTAACTGCATATCCTAGTAAATTGTAGCAGAATCTTATCCATCCAGAACTGGTTATGTCCAATTAATCAATGTTTTGGCAATGCTATCATTGCAAAGAATTTATATTTCTCTGTCTGATAAACGTTTATATCATTAACATATATTCATCAACATATACAGTAAATATTTCTGATGTAGCTCTAATTTAGGTATTTTTTATGACTATCCAAAGTCTTTAGAAGCGATTTACTCAAAACCTCTTTTTGGACATAACCACTTCTGGTTGTCAGCCATCGATATATATATATAATTTATTTACTTATTTATTTACTAAACCAACGTGACCAACTTGTCACTTGCATATTCAAGCTTCACTTTTGCAGTCTCTGTTAGTAAATTTCCTTAATTAAGGGACATTTTAAAACTTTCGATAAGCAAGATTGTCTATTTCTGGTGTATTTAACAACTTGTAGTTTCTTCCTGGCAAGTTTCTTGAATTTGGTCAAGATGGTACCATTTTTATATTGAAAATCTTTGCCAATGCTGTAATTCCTTAACATTATATATATATATATATATATATATATATATATATATATATATATATATATATATATATATGTGTGTGTGTGTGTGTGTGTGTAATTCCTTTACACTATATATATATATATATATATATATATATATATATATATATATATATATATATATATATATTTATATATATATATATGTATATATATATATATATATATATATATATATATATATATATATGTATGTATGTATGTATGTATGTATGTATGTATGTATGTATGTATGTATGTATGTATGTATGTATGTATGTATGTATAGCGTAAAGGAATTAGAGCCTTGGCAAAGATTTTCAATATAAAAATGGTACGGGTCTTAATCAAATTCGAAATAACTACGAGAAACTTACCAGGAAAAAACTGGAACTTATTAAATACAACACCAGAATTTGACAGTCTTGCATACCGAAGGTTTTAAAATGTCCCTTAAGGAAATTTGCCAATAGTGCCTGCAAAAGTAAAGCTTGAATATGGCAGTGACAAGTTTGTCACTTTGGTTTAAATAAATGTATATATATATATATATATATATATATATATATATATATATATATATATATATATATATAAATATATATATATATATATATATATATTATATATAATAATACAACCAATCCAAGAAGCTCTCAACTTCTCGATTTACCCTTACCTTTATGTTATTCACTGATCGTCTTGTTATCTCTGCTGGGAAAGGAAATGAAGAAATTCGACTATCACCCTAAGGATTTAAACCGAGTCTGTGAGAGATTTGCTACATAAAAATAATAAAATACTAATGATAATGACGGTAATTAAACATGTAAAAAATGCGCCGAAGTTTCTTTGGCGCTATGGCGTTTTCTGTACACTCAAGGCCACAGAAAATTGACCTATCTTTCTGTGGTCTCGGTATAGTGCTGTATGAGCCGCGGCCCATGAAACTTTCAGTCACGGGCCGGTGGTTGCTTAGTCTATATCGTTGTCAGAATCACGATTATGGCTAACTTTAACCTTAAATAAAACAAACAAAAAAAAAACTACTATGGCTACAGGGCTGCAATTTGGTGTGTTTGATGATTGGAGGGTGGATGATCAACGTACCAATTTACAGCCCTCTAGCCTGGGTAGTTTTTAAGATCTGAGGGCGGACAGAAAAAGTGTGGACAGAAAAAAGTGCGGACGTACAGACAAAGCCTGCACAAAAGTTTTCTTTTACAGAAAACTAAAAAGGATAATGGTTTGAGATATCCCTGTCACTCTTCACACAACGACTCGAGAAATATCAGCGGGCCCAATGAATAAAAAACAAACACTCAAAAGATAAATCAAAATAAATCAGGGGCTAAAATATAAGAGACCCACGGGAGCTCGTACATCGTTACCCGAATATCGCGATTGCTTTTAACCCTATGCAACCGCAAACGACAATTGGACGAGGTGTCCCTCACAGGCATAATGAGGTTTTGGTTCCCTAAACCGCCAGGAATGTTAAATGAAAGACTGACAGTCTGCGCGAAAGAAAGAAGAGGAAGAAGGAGAAAGACGCATTGAATCTGCAAGTCCTTGAACTGTGTTAAATGGAGATTTTTTTAAATATATAAAAGTTAAAATTCCGAAGCGTTTTTCATCTTTTTATTCGCAGGTGAGATGAATCCGATGCTTCGTTACAAAAAGGGGCAGGACTTATTTTTTATTATTTGGTGAGTGGGAGGGGGGAAGGAGGGTCTATTCTAAGGGGTCCCAAGGACTGCAGGCGGCCCATTCATCCTAAAAAAATCCTCTCCATCATCAATCATCATCATCATCAATGAAGGCAAAGACTTGGCGTAAATCACCTGCAGTGCAACTCCTTTTTCAAAAAAGCATAAAGACAAGGCCCGTCACCTGTGAAAGACCGCTTTCATGTTGATTAGTGTCTTTGACTTGTGAGGAGAGTCAGTCTCTCTCTCTCTCTCTCTCTCTCTCTCTCTCTCTCTCTCTCTCTCTCTCTCTCTCTCTCTCTCTTTTCAAATATACGTGAATATTTCTCTAGTAGGGGTTTCTTACTGGCTCTGTAATGTACAGGCACACACAAACACATACACACACACACACACACATATGTATATATATATATATATATATATATGAATATATATATATATATATATATATATATATATATATATATATATATATATATATATATATATATATATATATATATATATATATATACTTATATATGTGTGTGTGTGTGCATTTACTGGGAACGAGTGTACGTGTGTGTTGCTTATTAGCACCTTTGACATAAACTGGGCGACGGAGAGAGACCACATCTCTCTCTCTCTCTCTCTCTCTCTCTCTCTCTCTCTCTCTCTCTCGTCAAATATATATGAATATTTTTTCTTGTAGGCCCGTGAGTGTCATCATTGGAGTCGAAAGGTGAGAAAAAGGAAACGTGAATGCCAGCGCGGACGAGAGAGAGAGAGAGAGAGAGAGAGAGAGAGAGAGAGAGAGAGAGAGAGAGAGTGTGTGTGTGTGTGTGTCTGTGTCCCCGTGAATGAGAGCGAATAACTCCTCCTTTCAGAGGCGGTTTCATATCAGGTTCATAAATAAACATTTTTGTCTTTGATTTTTCTTTTTTCCTTTTCAATTTCTGTCGTCCTTTGGGAATGGGGGTGGGGGAGGCGGGGGAGGTGGGGGTGGAAGGGGCCAGTCTTGACCCCAGCGATGACTAAGGATTGCCAACCCTTTCAACTCAGTCCTGCCAACTCGAGCTTTCAACAGATATCGTTTTCGAGGGCCCATGGCGTTCTCGGGCTTCCTGAAGGTCCTCGCCCTCGCCATCATGGAGAGAGAGAGAGAGAGAGAGAGAAGGCGTTCGTTAAAACCCCGAGTCGAGTCCATTTGCGTCCTTTTTAATCGTTGTGAAACCAATGCAGGGGCGCGAATGTCTGACGACGACGCGGCGCTGAGAACGATCCCAATAAACATAAACATTTATATAAACGAGGAGGAGACCCAAGAGCCAGCGGAGAGATCCGGAGGGGGGCGGGGGCGGGCGTCTGGGGGACGGTCGCTTGTCTGACGACGCGCCCTCAAACATGCTAGGAGCACAGTGCGTGTCATCACAGAGGCGACCCGAATAATTAAGAACAACTTGAGTCACAAAGGCCGCCATGACCGTCCCTCTGCCCTTCAGATTCTCCGACTTTGCTCATTATAAGCATGAGCTGTCAAAGGCTCACAAGATCCTTTGTGGAGGAAAACTACGAGGGCACTTCAGACTCCTCTCGCTCTCACCCACACCACTGATGCTGCGGATGCCGTTCCAGGAGGATGAAGGAGGAGAAAAAAGGAGGAGGAGGAGGAGGAGGAGGAGGGAGAGGGGGAGGAGTAAGAAGAAAACAAGGAAGAGGAGGGAGAAGTGGAAAGACGTGGAGGTTTTTATCAAATTTTCCTTTGAAATTTTACTCTCCTCTCTATAATGTTCATGTCATCTTAATCTAATTCTCCATCGTGCCCTTCTCCTACACATATTCCTTCTTATGTCATATTCTTCCCATTCTTCCTCAAAATCGTCTCCTGATAGCATTCTTGAAATTTTCATTCTCATATTACCTTGTATCCTTCTCTTAATGTCATGTTTCCGGTTCCCTCCTTCTCTGCACATTATTTTTAATTCCTATTCCCATACTTTCTCATGTCCTTCCAATGGCATTCTTCCCTTTTCATTTGCGTATATTTGTTGTTTTTTATGGGACACTCCCATTCTTCCTGGGATCCTTCATCTACGGTCATTCCTTCTTCGTCCTTCATCTTCTTTTATGTCCTATCTCCATCCTCCCTCATGTCTCTCTATTCCCATTCTTTCTTATGTCACTCACATTCCTTTTTTATTACAACCTTCTCCTGACGCCATTCTTCTTTTCCTTCCCCTATACCTATTGTTTCTTGTGTCCTGTTCCAAATCCTCCAGAAGTCTCCCAATTCCCAATCTTTTGCATGTCTTGCTACTTGGTCTTCCTCATTTACCTGTCCTTTACGTCTTATTCTCATTCTTCTCCACCCTTTCTCCTTATTGTATTATTCTCTTTCTGAAGGGAAATAAGACAAAAGCATGAAAGACATATTGTAGTCTTACCTATTTTAGATGGATGGTTTCTTTATATCAGTTATCGAAACTTTTGCGAATGCACAAGGTTGGGAATGAATTAGAACTTATTATAGAATGCAGCTTCGTGAATATTTGAATTATGTGAAAAGAAAAATAGAGAGGCTGGAACCCCTGGGGCATTACTGTAGACTGGAAACCCCTGGGGCATTACTGTAGACCGGAAACCCCTGGGGCGTTACTGTAGACTGGAAACCCCTGGGGCATTACTGTAGACTGGAAGCCCCTGGGGCATTACTGTAGACTGGAAACCCCTGGGGCATTACTGTAGACTGGAAACCCCTGGGGCATTACTGTAGACTGGAAGCCCCTTGGGCATACTGTAGACCGGAAATCCCTTGGGCATACTGTAGGCTGGAAACCCCTGGGGCATTACTGTAGACTGGAAACCCCTGGGGCATTACTGTAGACTGGAAACCCCTGGGGCATTACTGTAGACTGGAAACCCCTGGGGCATTACTGTAGACTGGAAACCCTTGGGCATACTGTAGACTGGAAACCCTTGGGCATACTGTAGGCTGGAATGCCCTAATGCAGACCAGACTGAAGCCCCTGGGGCATTACTGTAGACTGGAAACCCTGGGGCATTACTGTAGACTGGAAACCCCTGGGGCATTACTGTAGACTGGAAGCACCTGGGGCATTATTGTAGACTGAAGCCCCTTGGGCATACTTAGATGGAAATCCCTTGGGCATACTGTAGGCTGAAACCCCTAGGGCACTACTGCAGACTGGAAACCTCTGGGGCATCACTGTAGACTGGAAGCCCCTGGGGCATTACTGTAGACCATGAACCCCTGAGGCATTACAGTAGACTGGAAGCCCATGGGGCATTACTGGAAAGGCAGCAGGCGTAGTGCTATCAATAACAACAAAGATCAGGCAGTCAAAAAGCCAGAAACCCGGCAACGCAGAGAAAGCAAAATGTCAAAGAATATAAATTTTTTTTGAAGGTCCTTTTTAATGGAGGAGTTGTAACACTGTCCATACAGTATTGATAATCCTATCAAATAAGATATAGAATGGAATACAGAATTTCGGCCAAAGGCTTACCGCTGGGATATATGAGGTCATGCAGCGCTGAAAGGAAAATTGAGAGTAGAAAGTTTTGAAAGGTGTAACAGGAGGGAAACCTCGCAGTTGCACTTTGAAACAATTGTTAGCAGAGAGTGGATAGCAAGAAGGAAGAAAGAGAATATGAATGGAAGTACAGTAAAAGGAATGAAAGATGTTGCAGCTAGGGGCCGAAGGGGCGCTGCAAAGACTCTTAAGTAATGCTTACAGTACGCCGCGTGAAGAGCACTGACGGCACTACCCGGTACGGGGTCAAATAAGGTATAAATTAGGTTGCACAAAATGAGAAAAAGGGTAAAAGTTACACGGCTTGAAAATAACATTACCAATGACAAGTCTCAAGGGAGTTCATGACCGCAGATAATGAGACGAGACTAACTACAGAAAAAACACGCTGATTGTGGTAAATTGGTATTTATCAGAATAACCTATCTGAATGTTCAGCTAAGTTGTGTTTGTCGTTAGCAAACGGTTGTTTTCTTGTCTGTAGTCTGCACTGGGTTTGTTTACTTCTGACGTTCCCTGTGTACCCTACTCTGTTGACTAATGTAATTCTTTGCGTTGGGATCTTAGCTGAATAAGCCTTGAATATGCATTGGGGTTTTAATTACGCTGATAATAACAAGATAATGAAATCTGTAATACACAAGAAAAATCAAGAATGATATTTATAAACGAGTTTTCACTGCAGCAAAAAAATTGTCATATATTTCATATTATCAAGAAGGGTTAAAATGAGCAGTGTTCAACGGAACTGAAGCATCCAGAAGAAAGACTTCACTGTTAAAGGCGGTATAACTGCCAAATTTGGTCACTTTGGCCTCTAACCATTTAGCTGTCCAACTTCTTCAACTTGTGAACAAATCTTTCAGCCAAGACCTATTATAGAGTACAAGAATGTGACTCGATGATCGTGTTAATAATAATAATAATAATAATAATAATAATAATAATAATAATAATAATAATAATAATAGTCTTAAGAGCGCTGAAAGGTATTAAATCCATTACCAAGTTAGGTAAAACCCCTTTTAATTCTCTTAAGAATTACACAAACTCACGGCTTTAGCTTGATGGACAGGTGAAGGAGGGAAAGACCGAATATTTACTGAACAGACTGTGTCTTATAGTTGGTCAGTCTATCAACTACACTTACAGTCTTTTGTTGTACAGTATAACAGTCTTAAGCCCCAGTGTGTATTTTTTAATTTTTTCATTTTTTTGCATTCTCCTAAACTATTTCTGTTTGAATTTCAGGTTCCTGCAAACCACACTCGTAGAAATGAGGGAAAAAATGAATGAGGCTCGTTGTCTCTGTTGGTTGGGCAGATTCCGGAGGTTCACACCACGCCCCTGCCTCATTTCATACCTTAACACCTTTACGTCCTGCCCAAGGTCAAGGTCCTCTGCTGGCATACACCAAGTTGACCTAAGCCAACAAACCTGAGAAAATCGCCCGGAGTTTGAATGACAGTTACCGTCATCAAATTCCGGTCAGCCGTTCTCCGTACAGTTTCAGCAAATCCTGTTTACATGTTCCCCCGCCGAGTTTCACCAAATTCTGTTCACACTTCTCCCCGTCTAGTTTCATCACCTTCTACTCATCCAGTCACTGTCTAGTTTCAAGAAGTTCTGTTCACCCGTTTATTGTCAAGCTTAATCAAGTTCTAATCGTCCGCTTACCGTCATGTTGAATTAAAATCTGTCTAGTTTCATTAATCCCTGCCTATTTTCATCAAATTCTGGATACTCGTTCCCTGTCAAGTTTCAATCAAACTTTGTTCACCCAGTCTGTCTGTTTTCACCTTTGCCTGCCGAGGATCATAAGATTCTTCCTTTATTCCCTTCCATGTTTCATAAAATTCACTTATTCCCTGTCTAGTTTCATCGAAGTCTGTTAAGCCTTTCCTTGTCAAATTACATCAAATTCTGCTCGCCGAATTCAACATACCCTGCTCACACTCAAACACGGGAGCATTGGTGAAAACATAATCTCTTTTAAACTTTACTGATGGAGGTAATGACACTTGGGACAAATCTTACAGAAGTGCTAACAGTGGGTCACAATGAGGTCTGACAAGCCAATCAGGCAGAGCGAGCACCAATACTTTATACAGGTCTGATGTGAGTAGTAATGGGCCACAGTGAGATCGGAGAACAAGGGCAATAGGAATTCTCCGATTTTTCTTGCAAGGTCCATCATCATGATTTGGACAGAGACTCGATTAACCTCCCCCACCCGGCCCCCTCTCTCATAAATCCCCAGATTCACAACGTAAATCGCCCCCAAATCGTCCGGATTATTTATGAATGAACCGGACCCGAGAAGAAATGAGAATAAGAGAAAGCGCGATATTACTTCTGATGGGATAATAATAAGAAGCCACCATCGGCTAAGAGGGTCGATCACGAGCAGTATTTCATACCAACTGTCTCGATCTGTGTGAATGACTTCGGATGACTCATTCGATTCTGCATTTCTTTATATCTTCAAATTTGTAGCCAACTTAAGGTATACGTAACAAACAAACATTTTCTTATGTTTTTTAAGAGGAATATTCGCTATAACCATTTTCATACGGGATTGAACTTACTAAAGACGAAAGTGGCACCAACGAATTCGAACGCGGGAGTGTCCGATTCCCGGCGACCCACGTAATGGGATTTGACTTCAGGCAATTGTTGGCGCGATGTGACCCCTGTGATTCGCCAATTGCCGGTGTTCGAACGAAGGTTACAGATGCCTCTCGACCCGAAGGTCGACAATTCCTACCGAATACAAAGGAATCCCGTCTTAGAGAACGCGAGAGACTTAACATCCTCATGGCACACAGGTGCGGACACGCCACATAAACAAGAGATGACCCAACGGTCAGGCGGGCGGCGAAACAATAGATAATACATTGTTTTCGGTTATACCTTTTGCCTCCGCTTGTAGTTCTTTTATTCCGGGATTCATTTTTCCCCCATTTCTTTTGGTCCTCTTTCGTTTTTATTTCCCGTCAAAACGTAGTTTTCTTTTTTTCCTTTATTTTTTTTCTCTGTTATTTAACGATCGAATGAAAGAGAGTGTGACGCATCTAAGAAATTTATATTCGAAAATAGACGGGAATTCTTGGGATCAAAAGTCCCTCCGCTGTTTTTCTGGCCATCTTTGTTATCGTTGTTGTTACTTACTGTTGTTTTAGTCGCTTTTGACATTATCGACGTTGTTTATCAGATAGCGATGATGGTGAGAGAAAAGTTGTCGTAATAATTCAACAGCATTATTAGTTGCTGCTGATGTTAATTAATAATGTCAATTAAGGGCTATCAGATACTGATGATGGTGTAAGTAGAAGTAATAAAGATAATAACACACAAACAACAATAATTATAATAATAATAAATACAGAAAATCTTTAAAAACTCTATTCATTGTTGACATGATGTTGCTCATCATAAACCAATAATAATAATAATAATAATAATAATAATAATAATAATAATAATAATAATAATAATAATAATAATAATACACAGAAAACAATAATAATTACAGTAATACACAAAGAAATAATAATAATAACAATAAAATTAGGAAAAAGACCTTCTTTAATACAGGTTTTGTTAAACAAAAAATGACAGTTTCAACAGCATTTATTTTAATATTAAACGCTCAATTCGTCTTATCAATTGTTTTTGCCTTGCGCTGGAATGGTTGCAAGCAATTGACCAATATTCATTTCCGGTGGTTTAGTGATGTGTAGGAGGTAGTTCTACACCCCACGAGAACAACCTCCTACAAATCTCTAAACCACCGGATATGAATATCGGTCAATTGCTTGCAACCATTCCAGCGCAAGAAGAGCAATTGATGAGACGAACTGAGCGTTTTCTATATAAAATAAATGCTGTTGAAACTGCCATTTTGTTTAACAAAACCTGTAATAATAATAATAATAATAATAATAATAATAATAATAATAATAATAATAATAATAATAATAATACACAGAGAACAAATACAATTACAGTAATAACTACAGAAAATGCACAACACTGCTCAAATTGTTATGATTAATTCCACGCTTATCATAATTCATCCTCATATTTCCTTTCCCCACTAAAGCAAGGAACAGAACAATATAAGATAATTGATACAGGGTCAGAATAAACGACTATTTATCTCCGAAAAAATAAAACAATTAAATTTCAGAAAAGAGAAAAGAGAAATACAGGAAGAAGAGATCTCGCTTGTTAGAAAGAAAAAACTAAATTAATAAATAGATAAAAATGTATTAAAATGCAAGAATAGTATTTCATTCTAGGTGGAAAGCTGCTTTCCTAGAAGCATCAGGTAATAAAATCAACCAATAATAATAATAATAATAATAATAATAATAATAATAATAATGATAATAATAATATAAGCATGATTTCGGAAAGCAATCCACTAAATCTTTGACGGACAGCTGTCTGGTATTATTATTATTCGTTCCCCCAACATGGTTATTTTGTGTTTCAAATTTCAAAGATTTATTCTAGATGTAATCCAGGCATTTCAAGGCTTATAGGATGAAGAATAAGAATGTCCGACAAAATAACCAAACGAATCTAGAAGAGTGACATGTTATAGGATGAAGAATAAGAATAAAAATAACCAAATAATCTGAAATAATGTTACAACAACAATAATAATAATAATAATAATAATAATAATAATAATAATAATAATAATAAAAGAACAAAATTAACTGTCCTTTACTTAATATTGTTATTATTATTATTATTATTATTATTATTATATTTATTATTATTATTATTATTATTATAATTATTATTATTATTATTATTATTATTATTATTATTCACATAAAGATATGAGCATATTGCAAAACATCTAAAGCTCGCACACACTGAAATACGGATAATCTTCACTTCAGGAAACACTGAAATTACACTGATTATAATTAAGACTTGCAAATCATAGAAATAAATAGACCATGAATGAAATGGAAAATACAAAACCAAAAGATGAGTATAGTAAACTGCAGGCAAAAATAAAAAAGTAGAAAATGCGCCGAAGTTTCTTCGGCGCAATCGAGTTTTCTGTGCAACGTATAATGCTGTATGAAACTCTCAGCCGCGGCTCATGATACTTTCAGCCACAGACTGGTGGTGGCCTGTGCTGTTGGGACCTATAGTGGTGCTAGATGCACGTCATGGCTAAATTTAACCTTCGATAAAATAAAAACTACTGAGGCTAGAGGGCTGCAATTTGGTGAGTTTGATGATTGGAGGGCGGAGGATCAACATACCAATTTGCAGCCCTCTACCTCAGTAGTTTTTAAGATCTGAGGGCGGAGAGAAAAAGTGCGGACGGACAGACAAATAGCCATCTCAGCAGTTTTCTTAAACAGAAAACTAAAAATGAACAGTAAATAAGGATTTACACAAATCATTAGTAAAACATAAGTGATGTCTGTAAGCGCCTTTCTGCTTTCTGTTCTGTTTTTCACTTATTCACTAAAACTTACAAATTCGCTATAAACGTTTCTGTTTACTTTTTTAGGTATGAGCGTTTATGCTTATTTAATTCGCTATGAACTTTTCGGTTTAATTTTTTACTGGGAGCGTTTCTGTTTATTTAATTCGCTATAAACGCTTCTGTATACCCTTTCACTATGAGTGTTTAATTCGCTATAAACTTTTCTATTTACCTTTTCACTATGAGTGTTTCTGTTTATTTAATTCGCTATAAACTTTTCTATTTACCTATTCACTATGAGTGTTTCTGTTTATTTAATTCGCTATAAACTTTTCTGTACTGTATACTTTTTCACTATCAGTATTTCTGCTTATAAAATTCTCTATACGCTTTTCTGTTTACCTCTTCACTATGGGCGTTTCTGTTTATCTAATTCACTATAAACTTTTCTGTACTGTATACTTTTTCACTAATAGCATTTCTGCTTATTTAATTCGCTATAAATTTTCTATTTATTTTTCACTATAACCTCTTCTTCTCATTAATATCTATAAACGTGTATGTTTACTTTTCCCACTATGAGCGTTTTTCTGCTTATCAAATCGCTATAAATTTTTCTGTTTACCCTTTCACTATAAGCTTTTCTGCTTACTGATACGCTAATAACGTTCTGCTTACTTATTCACCAGAAAATTTTCTGCTTATTCGTCATAAATATCACTACTCATTGACTCATTACCAAAGTCAACGTTTATTGATTCACTAAACCATTTAAGCATATAAACGAGCCATCTGGTCATCAGTAACACGAAATGAAATGTTGTGATCACAGACCTTAGACTTGCACAGTGCCTAATCTGTCTTTATCCTAGGGAAACTTATTACTAGTAACATTATGCTAATATGGGTAGAAGCCGGACAAATATTTTGATCAACATTATCGCTATTAACCAATGGAAAATTGTGGTATTAAGAAAACAAAAACAATAATATATACATAATATGTGCGTGTGTCAATATACTGTATATGTATATATATATATATATATATATATATATATATATATATATATATATATATATATATATATATATGTGTGCCATTGTGTCAATATAAAGCCATGTTTCCATTTACAAAACATGTGTAGATATACAGTATGTTACCACAGACACACACACACACACACACACAGAGAGAGAGAGAGAGAGAGAGAGAGAGAGAGAGAGAGAGAGAGAGAGAGAGAGAGCTTCATTGTCTCAATATCGGGTGAGACTGTACAAAGCTGCCAGATAAAATGCAAATGGACCATCAGAAATTGGCAATTAAGACAGGTGCTATACGCGTTGCATTGTTACCTTCGGCGAAGACGTGATTGTGAAGGTTGGTCTGGTCGGCTGTTGTTTCCGGACCATTAGGCAAATTAATCGCACAGACACACAGGCACAGACATTTACAAGTGTCCCGTTCTTGTTTACAGAAGATTACGTTCATACTTTTTTTTAGTTTTCTGTAAAAGAGAACTATTGTGCCGGCTTTGTCGGTCCGTCCGCACTTTTTCTGTCCGCCCTCAGATCTTAAAAACTAAAGAGGTTACAGGGCTGCAAATTGGTATGTTGATCATCCACCCTCCAATCATCAAACATACCAAATTGCAGCCCTCTAGCCTCTCTAGTTTTTATTTTATTTAAGGTTAAAGTTAGCCATGATCGTGCGTCTGGCAACGCTATAAGACAGGCCACCACCGGGTCGTGGTTAAAGTTTCACGGGCCTCTGCTCATACAGCATTATACGTTGTACAGAAAATCGATTGAGCCGAAGAGACCGGCGCATTTTTTACTTTTTTTTTTGGTTTAACAAAAATAATCCCCAAAATTACCTACCACTGGATTTGAATTTTGTAACACTGGTGAATATTAATCTTGAATATTCATAATTACCGTGGATTCACAACAGCCAGGTAAGTGTTTAATGGGATTTCATTAGTTTATTGTAAATTGAAAATTATTATTTTTACCTATTTATTTTTAGAAATATATTTTCAAGTGCCTGGTAGCTGTTAAGTGAGGAAGCTTACATTCGTTGCAAAATAATAAATTTTAGCATACTTATATGTTTGTATCACTATATTAGTATCAATGGTATACGTGAATATCCGTGCGCAGAAGTTTGCCATTGCCTGGTGCTTATCCACTGAATCTGGTATAATTCATGGGCAACACACTCACATATATCACATAATATTTTTGCTTAAATTATTTCACAAAAAAGACAAAAGTGCAACATCACAATTCTTCGCCTTACTGTTCGAGATCCCATTTTAAACCATCGTCCCAGTAGTTACTACCTCTCGTAACTACTGGGACGATGGTTTTAAATGGGATTTCCAGCAGTAAGTCGAAGAATTGTGACATGGTATTTTTGTCTTTTTTTGTGAAATGATTTAAGCAAAAATATTATGTGACATCTGTGAATGTGTTACCCGTGAATTATAACAGATTCAATGGATAAGCACAGACAATAGCAGGATTCTGGGCACGGATATATGTGCATTATATGCACGTATACCATTGATACTAATATCGTGATACAAAAATATAAGTAAGCTAAAAATTATTATTTTGCAAGGAATGTAAGCATCCTCACTTAACAGCGTCTGACTGTCGAGTTCCTAATCTGCACAAAGTCTACCCTTTGAGAGGAAAGATTCGAGGAGTATCTGTGGGTATTGAATGACTCCGTTTTTCAGTATGACCCATTGCCACTTGTCCCAAACGGCTTAAGTGTGTTGCAAGTTCAGGTAACCTTACGAAAGCTACTCTTTTAATCAGGTTGGAATGGAATGGAATATAGAGTTTGGGCTAAAGGCCAAGCACTGGGACCTATGAAGTCATTCAGCGCTGGAAAGGAAATTGAGAGTTGGTAGGTTTGAAAGGAGTAACGCGAGGAAATCCTCGCAGTTGCACAATGAAATAACTGTTAGGAGAGGGTGGACAGCAAGATGGAAGAAAGATAATATGAATGGAGGTACAGTAAAAGGGAAGAAAGAGGGTTGCAGCTAGGGGCCGAAGGGACGCTGCAAAGAACCTTTAGTAATGCCTACAGCGCACCCCGTGAGGTGCACTGACGGCACTACCCCCTATGTGGTTAATCAGGTTGCGACTAGTGTAAGAGTAGGATATGAATACTGACTGCTTCGATATGCCATGAAGGTGATGGATAAAGCATACTTTGAGAATGGCATGTATTGAGGTATATGGGAAGTGGCTGTTCAGGAAAGAGATATCTAGCGTGAGTTCACTCAGGCACTTTGTACCGCTAGGGAGGCAGAGGATATACGGTCATGAAAACGGGATTTTCACTTAAGAAAATACTTAGGTCTGAAAAAGATAACAAAGAAAATATGTACTGATGAATTCTGCATGCTTAAGATGCACAAGCATTTAGCAATGATTAAATATAGCCGGGCTAGAAGGAACCTAAATACAAGTCTCTCTCTCCCTCTCTCTCTCTCTCTCTCTCTCTCTCTCTCTCTCTCTCTCTCTCTCTCTCTCTCTCTCGATTATTTACATCGTTTACATTCTCGTGGAAAGCCAAATACTGAATGGCTAAAAAAAAATGATCACTTGCTAATTCTACCACAAATTACTTTTTATAAATCAAGAGATGACTTGGCATTGATTATCGCTTGTATGTATAATGACTTTTATTATGAAGCTAAATCTAGGTCAACGTTCTTAACGGTTTGTAACTTATACTTTTGAGAGAGAGAGAGAGAGAGAGAGAGAGAGAGAGAGAGAGAGAGAGAGAGAGAGAGAGAGGAATAATTTTACACTCCCGTTTTTATAATTATATGACGGTATACATTTTGTCAGTGTACTCAGTATGCGACACATAAGTCGAGA